>NC_134698.1:24988978-25346478 GCF_050947455.1 Rhinoderma darwinii
ATATGCGGGACACTTATATACATTATATGCAGGACACTTATATACATTATATGCGGGACACTTATATACATTATATGCAGGGCACTTATATACATTATATGCAGGACACTTATATACTTTATATGCGGGACACTTATATACTTTATATGCAGGACACTTATATACATTATATGCGGGACACTTATATACATTATATGCAGGACACTTATATACATTATATGCAGGGCACTTATATACATTATATGCAGGACACTTATATACATTATATGCAGGACACTTATATACATTATATGCAGGACACTTATATACATTATATGCAGGACACTTATATACATTATATGCGGGACACTTATATACATTATATGCAGGACACTTATATACATTATATGCAGGACACTTATATACATTATATGCAGGACACTTATATACATTATATGCGGGACACTTATATACATTATATGCAGGACACTTATATACATTATTTGCAGCACGCTTATATACATTATATGCGGGACACTTATATACATTATATGCAGGACACTTATATACATTATATGCAGGACACTTATATACATTATATGCAGGACACTTATATACATTATATGCAGGACACTTATATACATTATATGCGGGACACATATACTTTATATGCGGGACACTTATATACATTATATGCAGGACACTTATATACATTATATGCAGGACACTTATATACATTATATGCGGGACACTTATATACATTATATGCGGGACACTTATTTACATTATATGCAGGAAACTTATATACATTATATGCGGGACACTCATATACATTATATTCAGGACACTTATATACATTATATGCAGGACACTTATATACATTATATGCAGGACACTTATATACATTATATGCAGGACACTTATATACTTTATATGCAGGACACTTATATACATTATATGCGGGACACTTATATACTTTATATGCAGGACACTTATATACATTATATGCGGGACACTTATATACATTATATGCAGGACACTTATATACATTATATGCAGGACACTTATATACATTATATGCAGGACACTTATATACATTATATGCAGGACACTTATATACATTATATGCGGGACACTTATATACATTATATGCGGGACACTTATATACATTATATGCAGGACACTTATATACATTATATGCAGGACACTTATATACATTATGTGCAGGACACTTATATACATTATATGCAGGACACTTATATACATTATATGCGGGACACTTATATACATTATATGCAGGACACTTATATACATTATATGCAGGATACTTATATACATTATATGCAGGACACTTATATACATTATGTGCAGGACACTTATATACATTATGTGCAGGACACTTATATACATTATGTGCGGGACACTTATATACATTATGTGCGGGACACTTATATACATTATATGCAGGACACTTATATACATTATATGCGGGACACTTATATACATTATATGCAGGACACTTATATACATTATGTGCGGGACACTTATATACATTATGTGCGGGACACTTATATACATTATATGCAGGACACTTATATACATTATATGCAGGACACTTATATACATTATATGCGGGACACTTATATACATTATATGCGGGACACTTATATACATTATGTGCAGGACACTTATATACATTATATGCAGGACACTTATATACATTATATGCGGGACACTTCTATACATTATATGCAGGACACTTATATACATTATATGCAGGACACTTATATACATTATATGCGGGACACTTATATACATTATATGCAGGACACTTATATACATTATATGCAGGACACTTATATACATTATATGCATGACACTTATATACATTATATGCAGGACACTTATATACATTATATGCGGGACACTTATATACATTATATGCAGGACACTTCTATACATTATATGCAGGACACTTATATACATTATATGCAGGACACTTATATACATTATGTGCAGGACACTTATATACATTATATGCGGGACACTTACATACATTATATGCAGGACACTTATATACATTATATGCAGGACACTTATATACATTATATGCGGGACACTTCTATACATTATATGCAGGACACTTATATACATTATATGCAGGACACTTATATACATTATATGCGGGACACTTATATACATTATGTGCAGGACACTTATATACATTATGTGCAGGACACTTATATACATTATATGCGGGACACTTATATACATTATATGCAGGACACTTATATACATTATATGCAGGATACTTATATACATTATATGCAGGGCACTTATATACATTATATGCGGGACACTTATATACATTATATGCATGACACTTATATACATTATATGCAGGACACTTATATACATTATATGCGGGACACTTATATACATTATATGCAGGACACTTCTATACATTATATGCAGGACACTTATATACATTATATGCAGGACACTTCTATACATTATATGCAGGACACTTATATACATTATATGCAGGACACTTATATACATTATGTGCAGGACACTTATATACATTATATGCGGGACACTTACATACATTATATGCAGGACACTTATATACATTATATGCAGGACACTTATATACATTATATGCGGGACACTTCTATACATTATATGCAGGACACTTATATACATTATATGCAGGACACTTATATACATTATATGCGGGACACTTATATACATTATGTGCAGGACACTTATATACATTATGTGCAGGACACTTATATACATTATATGCGGGACACTTATATACATTATATGCAGGACACTTATATACATTATATGCAGGATACTTATATACATTATATGCAGGGCACTTATATACATTATATGCGGGACACTTATATACATTATATGCGGGACTCTTCTATACATTATATGCGGGACACTTATATACATTATATGCAGGACACTTACATACATTATATGCAGGACACTTATATACATTATATGCGGGACTCTTCTATACATTATATGCGGGACACTTCTATACATTATATGCAGGACACTTATATACATTATATGCAGGACACTTATATACATTATATGCGGGACACTTATATACATTATATGCAGGACACTTATATACATTATATGCAGGACACTTATATACATTATATGCGGGACACTTATATACATTATATGCGGGACACTTATATACATTATATGCAGGACACTTATATACATTATATGCAGGACACTTATATACATTATATGCAGGACACTTATATACATTATATGCGGGACACTTATATACATTATATGCAGGACACTTATATACATTATATGCAGGACACTTATATACATTATATGCGGGACACTTATATACATTATATGCAGGACACTTATATACATTATATGCGGGACACTTATATACATTATATGCAGGACACTTATATACATTATATGCAGGATACTTATATACATTATATGCAGGGCACTTATATACATTATATGCGGGACACTTATATACATTATATGCGGGACTCTTCTATACATTATATGCGGGACACTTATATACATTATATGCAGGACACTTACATACATTATATGCAGGACACTTATATACATTATATGCGGGACTCTTCTATACATTATATGCGGGACACTTCTATACATTATATGCAGGACACTTATATACATTATATGCAGGACACTTATATACATTATATGCGGGACACTTATATACATTATATGCAGGACACTTATATACATTATATGCAGGACACTTATATACATTATATGCGGGACACTTATATACATTATATGCGGGACACTTATATACATTATATGCAGGACACTTATATACATTATATGCGGGACACTTATATACATTATATGCAGGACACTTATATACATTATATGCGGGACACTTATATACATTATATGCAGGGCACTTATATACATTATATGCAGGACACTTATATACTTTATATGCGGGACACTTATATACTTTATATGCAGGACACTTATATACATTATATGCGGGACACTTATATACATTATATGCAGGACACTTATATACATTATATGCAGGGCACTTATATACATTATATGCAGGACACTTATATACATTATATGCAGGACACTTATATACATTATATGCAGGACACTTATATACATTATATGCAGGACACTTATATACATTATATGCGGGACACTTATATACATTATATGCAGGACACTTATATACATTATATGCAGGACACTTATATACATTATATGCAGGACACTTATATACATTATATGCGGGACACTTATATACATTATATGCAGGACACTTATATACATTATTTGCAGCACGCTTATATACATTATATGCGGGACACTTATATACATTATATGCAGGACACTTATATACATTATATGCAGGACACTTATATACATTATATGCAGGACACTTATATACATTATATGCAGGACACTTATATACATTATATGCGGGACACATATACTTTATATGCGGGACACTTATATACATTATATGCAGGACACTTATATACATTATATGCAGGACACTTATATACATTATATGCGGGACACTTATATACATTATATGCGGGACACTTATTTACATTATATGCAGGAAACTTATATACATTATATGCGGGACACTTATATACATTATATTCAGGACGCTTATATACATTATATGCAGGACACTTATATACATTATATGCAGGACACTTATATACATTATATGCAGGACACTTATATACTTTATATGCAGGACACTTATATACATTATATGCGGGACACTTATATACTTTATATGCAGGACACTTATATACATTATATGCGGGACACTTATATACATTATATGCAGGACACTTATATACATTATATGCAGGACACTTATATACATTATATGCAGGACACTTATATACATTATATGCAGGACACTTATATACATTATATGCGGGACACTTATATACATTATATGCGGGACACTTATATACATTATATGCAGGACACTTATATACATTATATGCAGGACACTTATATACATTATGTGCAGGACACTTATATACATTATATGCAGGACACTTATATACATTATATGCGGGACACTTATATACATTATATGCAGGACACTTATATACATTATATGCAGGATACTTATATACATTATATGCAGGACACTTATATACATTATGTGCAGGACACTTATATACATTATGTGCAGGACACTTATATACATTATGTGCGGGACACTTATATACATTATGTGCGGGACACTTATATACATTATATGCAGGACACTTATATACATTATATGCGGGACACTTATATACATTATATGCAGGACACTTATATACATTATGTGCGGGACACTTATATACATTATGTGCGGGACACTTATATACATTATATGCAGGACACTTATATACATTATATGCAGGACACTTATATACATTATATGCGGGACACTTATATACATTATATGCGGGACACTTATATACATTATGTGCAGGACACTTATATACATTATATGCAGGACACTTATATACATTATATGCGGGACACTTCTATACATTATATGCAGGACACTTATATACATTATATGCAGGACACTTATATACATTATATGCGGGACACTTATATACATTATATGCAGGACACTTATATACATTATATGCAGGACACTTATATACATTATATGCATGACACTTATATACATTATATGCAGGACACTTATATACATTATATGCGGGACACTTATATACATTATATGCAGGACACTTCTATACATTATATGCAGGACACTTATATACATTATATGCAGGACACTTATATACATTATGTGCAGGACACTTATATACATTATATGCGGGACACTTACATACATTATATGCAGGACACTTATATACATTATATCCAGGACACTTATATACATTATATGCGGGACACTTCTATACATTATATGCAGGACACTTATATACATTATATGCAGGACACTTATATACATTATATGCGGGACACTTATATACATTATGTGCAGGACACTTATATACATTATGTGCAGGACACTTATATACATTATATGCGGGACACTTATATACATTATATGCAGGACACTTATATACATTATGTGCAGGACACTTATATACATTATATGCGGGACACTTATATACATTATATGCGGGACACTTATATACATTATATGCAGGACACTTATATACATTATATGCAGGACACTTATATACATTATATGCAGGACACTTATATACATTATATGCAGGACACTTATATACATTATGTGCGGGACACTTATATACATTATATGCGGGACACTTATATACATTATATGCAGGACACTTATATACATTATATGCGGGACACTTATATACATTATATGCAGGACACTTCTTTGGACGTTTTTGGAGCCGTTTTCTCATAGACTCCAATGAAAACATCTCCAAAAACGGACTTAAAAAACGCTGCGAAAACGCAGCGAAAAACGCGAGTTGCTCAAAAAACGTCTGAAAATCAGGGGCTGTTTTCCCTTGAAAACAGTTCGGTATTTTCAGCCGTTTTTGGTCACTACGTGTGCACATACCCTTAGTCTAAATGGTCCAGCCGAACATAGCAAAAAAATAAAAGTTAGCAGTATTACAAATATAAAACCTATACTTTTTTCTCCCCTGCGCCACAATAGAAACTAGAGGTCAAGGAAAAATAATTTCCCTTCATGTAACTCTGCTTCCTGTCAACTGAAAAGTCATCCGCCAGAGGGAAAAAATGTTTCAGCTTTGTGGAGTACAAGAAAGTCTAATTCCCAGGTGGGGCTTTCTTGTACTCATCGGGAAACATTTTTCCTTAGGACAGATGATTTTTCCGTTGACAGGTGACAGAGTTCAATAGGGGGGGTGTTAGGGGGAGGAGGGGGGAAAATATGGTCTGTTCACAGTTTGTGTTTTTTCCACCCCTGCCCTAGATTTCAATCCTATATCCGCCCCTGTGTGCAGAATATCACAAGTTCACAACAGAGCTTGCAGCGGAGAAGCGCACGCCCCTGCGGACCACGATACAGAGAGCGCGTCTAACCAGTGAGTATGGCAACTCTGCACCTCTCCTCAGCCTCCACATGTTATTGGATGAGAGGAGGAGGAGAAGGGCGGACTGTGGCTGATAACATTCACTGCTGGTATATATTTATATCTGCGGTATATACACTGCTTCTATATATGGATCAGAGCGGTATATACACTGCTGGTATATATTTATATCTGCGGTATATTCACTGCTGCTATATATGGATCTGTGCGGTATATTCACTGCTGCTATATATGGATCAGAGCGGTATATTCACTGCTGGTATATATGGATCTGTGCGGTATATTCACTGCTGGTATATATGGATCTGTACGGTATATACACTGCTGGTATATATGGATCTGTGCGGTATATACACTGCTGCTATATATATGGATCAGAGCGGTATATACACTGCTGGTATATATGGATCAGAGCGGTATATACACTGCTGGTATATATGGATCTGTGCGGTATATTCACTGCTGCTATATATATGGATCAGAGCGGTATATACACTGCTGGTATATATGGATCTGTGCGGTATATACACTGCTGCTATATATGGATCTGTGCGGTATATACACTGCTGGTATATACTTATATCTGCGGTATATACACTGCTTCTATATATGGATCAGAGCGGTATATACACTGCTGGTATATATTTATATCTGCGGTATATTCACTGCTGCTATATATGGATCAGAGCGGTATATACACTGCTGGTATATATGGATCTGTGCGGTATATTCACTGCTGGTATATATGGATCTGTGCGGTATATACACTGCTGGTATATATGGATCTGTGCGGCATATATACTGCTGGTATATATGGATCTGTGCGGTATATTCACTGCTGGTATATATGGATCAGAGCGGTATATACACTGCTGGTATATATGGATCTGTGCGGTATATACACTGCTGGTATATATGGATCTGTGCGGTATATACACTGCTGCTATATATGGATCTGTGCGGTATATACACTGCTGCTATATATTGATCTGTGCGGTATATACACTGCTGCTATATATGGATCTGTGCGGTATATACACTGCTGGTATATATGGATCTGTGCGGTATATTCACTGCTGGTACATATTTATTTATAGGTTGTGCGCAGTTTATGTTTTGCTTTGCTTCTGTTCCATATGCCTTTTTTTCTAAATATACATTTTTGCCCCTCGAAGTTAAAGGGGTTGTTCCAAGATTAAATGTTATCCCGTGTCTACAGGACAGGACATAACATGCTGATCGGTGGGGGTCTGACCACTGGGACCCCCACTGATAACTGGAACGGTGGTCCCTTGTACCCCTGAGTAACTGGAGCGGCAGGGTGTATGCTTGACCTGCAGCGTCATTAACTCAGGGGTACGAGGGACCCCCACTGATCAGCATGTTATCTCCTATCCTGTAGAGAGGGGATAACATTTAATCTTGGGACGACCCCTTTAAGACCTGAACATGCAGTGAATAGTTTTCAGATTATATTACTGGCTCGATGATTACATTCATTCCTAGTCTGGTCTGTGCAGTTTCGGTTTACAAATATTACGGATTGGCAGTACAGATCCAACAGACGTGGACAGAAAGCAAGTGCAGCGTGCGTTACTATACTGACTGTAAAGTGCAGCGTGCGTTACTATACTGACTGTAAAGTGCAGCATGCGTTACTATACTGACTGTAAAGTGCAGCGTGTGTTACTATACTGACTGTAAAGAGCAGCATGTGTTACTATACTAACTGTAAAGAGCAGCATGTGTTACTATACTGACTGTAAAGTGCAGCATGTGTTACTATACTGACTGTAAAGAGCAGCGTGCGTTACTATACTGACTGTAAAGTGCAGCGTGTGTTACTATACTGACTGTAAAGAGCAGCGTGTGTTACTATACTGACTGTAAAGAGCAGCATGTGTTACTATACTGACTGTAAAGAGCAGCATGTGTTACTATACTGACTGTAAAGAGCAGCGTGTGTTACTATACTGACTGTAAAGAGCAGCATGTGTTACTATACTGACTGTAAAGTGCCGCATGTGTTACTATACTGACTGTAAAGAGCAGCGTGTGTTACTATACTGACTGTAAAGAGCAGCATGTGTTACTATACTGACTGTAAAGTGCAGCGTGCGTTACTATACTGACTGTAAAGTGCCGCATGTGTTACTATACTGACTGTAAAGTGCAGCGTGTGTTACTATACTGACTGTAAAGTGCAGCGTGCGTTACTATACTGACTGTAAAGTGCAGCATGCGTTACTATACTGACTGTAAAGTGCAGCGTGCGTTACTATACTGACTGTAAAGTGCAGCATGCGTTACTATACTGACTGTAAAGTGCAGCATGTGTTACTATACTGACTGTAAAGTGCAGCGTGCGTTACTATACTGACTGTAAAGTGCAGCGTGTGTTACTATACTGACTGTAAAGTGCAGCATGTGTTACTATACTGACTGTAAAGTGCAGCGTGCGTTACTATACTGACTGTAAAGTGCAGCATGCGTTACTATACTGACTGTAAAGTGCAGCGTGTGTTACTATACTGACTGTAAAGAGCAGCGTGCGTTACTATACTGGCTGTAAAGTGCAGCATGTGTTACTATACTGACTGTAAAGTGCAGCGTGTGTTACTATACTGACTGTAAAGAGCAGCGTGTGTTACTATACTGACTGTAAAGAGCAGCATGTGTTACTATACTGACTGTAAAGAGCAGCATGCGTTACTATACTGACTGTAAAGAGCAGCGTGCGTTACTATACTGACTGTAAAGTGCAGCATGTGTTACTATACTGACTGTAAAGAGCAGCATGCGTTACTATACTGACTGTAAAGAGCAGCGTGCATTACTATACTGACTGTAAAGTGCAGCATGCGTTACTATACTGACTGTAAAGTGCAGCGTGCATTACTATACTGACTGTAAAGTGCAGCATGTGTTACTATACTGACTGTAAAGTGCAGCGTGTGTTACTATACTGACTGTAAAGAGCAGCGTGTGTTACTATACTGACTGTAAAGAGCAGCATGCGTTACTATACTGACTGTAAAGAGCAGCGTGCGTTACTATACTGGCTGTAAAGTGCAGCATGCGTTACTATACTGACTGTAAAGTGCAGCGTGTGTTACTATACTGACTGTAAAGAGCAGCATGCGTTACTATACTGACAGTAAAGTGCCGCATGTGTTACTATACTGACTGTAAAGAGCAGCGTGCGTTACTATACTGACTGTAAAGAGCAGCGTGCGTTACTATACTGACTGTAAAGAGCAGCGTGCGTTACTATACTGACTGTAAAGTGCCGCATGTGTTACTATACTGACTGTAAAGTGCAGCATGTGTTACTATACTGACTGTAAAGAGCAGCATGTGTTACTATACTGACTGTAAAGAGCAGCGTGTGTTACTATACTGACTGTAAAGTGCAGCATGTGTTACTACACTGACTGTAAAGTGCAGCGTGCGTTACTATACTGACTGTAAAGAGCAGCGTGTGTTACTATACTGACTGTAAAGTGCAGCGTGTGTTACTATACTGACTGTAAAGTGCAGCATGTGTTACTATACTGACTGTAAAGTGCAGCGTGCGTTACTATACTGACTGTAAAGAGCAGCGTGTGTTACTATACTGACTGTAAAGTGCAGCATGTGTTACTATACTGACTGTAAAGTGCAGCGTGTGTTACTATACTGACTGTAAATTGCAGCGTGCGTTACTATACTGACTGTAAAGAGCAGCGTGTGTTACTATACTGACTGTAAAGTGCAGCGTGCGTTACTATACTGACTGTAAAGAGCAGCATGCATTACTATACTGACTGTAAAGTGCAGCGTGCATTACTATACTGACTGTAAAGTGCTGCATGTGTTACTATACTGACTGTAAAGTGCAGCGTGTGTTACTATACTGACTGTAAAGTGCAGCATGTGTTACTATACTGACTGTAAAGTGCAGCGTGCGTTACTATACTGACTGTAAAGAGCAGCATGCATTACTATACTGACTGTAAAGTGCAGCAGGCGTTACTATACTGACTGTAAAGAGCAGCGTGTGTTACTATACTGACTGTAAAGTGCAGCATGTGTTACTATACTGACTGTAAAGTACAGCGTGTGTTACTATACTGACTGTAAAGTGCAGCATGTGTTACTATACTGTGTGTAAAGTGCAGCGTGCGTTACTATACTGACTGTAAAGAGCAGCGTGTGTTACTATACTGACTGTAAAGTGCAGCATGTGTTACTATACTGACTGTAAAGTGCAGCGTGTGTTACTATACTGACTGTAAAGTGCAGCGTGTGTTACTATACTGACTGTAAAGAGCAGCATGCGTTACTATACTGACTGTAAAGTGCAGCGTGCGTTACTATACTGACTGTAAAGAGCAGCATGCATTACTATACTGACTGTAAAGTGCAGCATGCATTACTATACTGACTGTAAAGTGCCGCATGTGTTACTATACTGACTGTAAAGTGCTGCATGTGTTACTATACTGACTGTAAAGTGCAGCGTGTGTTACTATACTGACTGTAAAGTGCAGCATGTGTTACTATACTGACTGTAAAGTGCAGCGTGCGTTACTATACTGACTGTAAAGAGCAGCGTGTGTTACTATACTGACTGTAAAGTGCAGCATGTGTTACTATACTGACTGTAAAGTACAGCGTGTGTTACTATACTGACTGTAAAGTGCAGCATGTGTTACTATACTGTGTGTAAAGTGCAGCGTGCGTTACTATACTGACTGTAAAGAGCAGCGTGTGTTACTATACTGACTGTAAAGTGCAGCATGTGTTACTATACTGACTGTAAAGTGCAGCGTGTGTTACTATACTGACTGTAAAGTGCAGCGTGTGTTACTATACTGACTGTAAAGTGCAGCGTGTGTTACTATACTGACTGTAAAGAGCAGCATGCGTTACTATACTGACTGTAAAGTGCAGCGTGTGTTACTATACTGACTGTAAAGTGCAGCATGCATTACTATACTGACTGTAAAGAGCAGCGTGTGTTACTATACTGACTGTAAAGAGCAGCATGCGTTACTATACTGACTGTAAAGTGCTGCATGTGTTACTATACTGACTGTAAAGAACAGTGTGTGTTACTATACTGACTGTAAAGTGCAGCGTGTGTTACTATACTGACTGTAAAGAGCAGCGTGCGTTACTATACTGACTGTAAAGTGCAGCGTGTGTTACTATACTGACTGTAAAGAGCAGCATGCGTTACTATACTGGCTGTAAAGTGCCGCATGTGTTACTATACTGACTGTAAAGAGCAGCGTGTGTTACTATACTGACTGTAAAGTGCAGCGTGTGTTACTATACTGACTGTAAAGAGCAGCGTGCGTTAATATACTGACTGTAAAGTGCAGCAGGCGTTACTATACTGACTGTAAAGTGCAGCAGGCGTTACTATACTGATTGTAAAGAGCAGCATGCGTTACTATACTGACTGTAAAGTGCCGCATGTGTTACTATACTGACTGTAAAGAGCAGCGTGTGTTACTATACTGACTGTAAAGTGCAGCGTGTGTTACTATACTGACTGTAAAGAGCAGCGTGCGTTACTATACTGACTGTAAAGTGCAGCAGGCGTTACTATACTGACTGTAAAGTGCAGCGTGTGTTACTATACTGACTGTAAAGTGCCGCATGTGTTACTATACTGACTGTAAAGTGCAGCATGTGTTACTATACTGACTGTAAAGAGCAGCATGTGTTACTATACTGACTGTAAAGAGCAGCGTGTGTTACTATACTGACTGTAAAGTGCAGCATGTGTTACTACACTGACTGTAAAGTGCAGCGTGCGTTACTATACTGACTGTAAAGAGCAGCGTGTGTTACTATACTGACTGTAAAGTGCAGCGTGTGTTACTATACTGACTGTAAAGTGCAGCATGTGTTACTATACTGACTGTAAAGTGCAGCGTGCGTTACTATACTGACTGTAAAGAGCAGCGTGTGTTACTATACTGACTGTAAAGTGCAGCATGTGTTACTATACTGACTGTAAAGTGCAGCGTGTGTTACTATACTGACTGTAAATTGCAGCGTGCGTTACTATACTGACTGTAAAGAGCAGCGTGTGTTACTATACTGACTGTAAAGTGCAGCGTGCGTTACTATACTGACTGTAAAGAGCAGCATGCATTACTATACTGACTGTAAAGTGCAGCGTGCGTTACTATACTGACTGTAAAGAGCCGCATGTGTTACTATACTGACTGTAAAGTGCTGCATGTGTTACTATACTGACTGTAAAGTGCAGCGTGTGTTACTATACTGACTGTAAAGTGCAGCATGTGTTACTATACTGACTGTAAAGTGCAGCGTGCGTTACTATACTGACTGTAAAGAGCAGCATGCATTACTATACTGACTGTAAAGTGCAGCAGGCATTACTATACTGACTGTAAAGAGCAGCGTGTGTTACTATACTGACTGTAAAGTGCAGCATGTGTTACTATACTGACTGTAAAGAACAGTGTGTGTTACTATACTGACTGTAAAGAGCAGCGTGTGTTACTATACTGACTGTAAAGTGCAGCGTGTGTTACTATACTGACTGTAAAGTGCAGCATGTGTTACTATACTGTGTGTAAAGTGCAGCGTGCGTTACTATACTGACTGTAAAGAGCAGCGTGTGTTACTATACTGACTGTAAAGTGCAGCATGTGTTACTATACTGACTGTAAAGTGCAGCGTGTGTTACTATACTGACTGTAAAGTGCAGCGTGTGTTACTATACTGACTGTAAAGAGCAGCATGCGTTACTATACTGACTGTAAAGTGCAGCGTGTGTTACTATACTGACTGTAAAGAGCAGCATGCATTACTATACTGACTGTAAAGTGCAGCATGCATTACTATACTGACTGTAAAGTGCCGCATGTGTTACTATACTGACTGTAAAGTGCTGCATGTGTTACTATACTGACTGTAAAGTGCAGCGTGTGTTACTATACTGACTGTAAAGTGCAGCATGTGTTACTATACTGACTGTAAAGTGCAGCGTGCGTTACTATACTGACTGTAAAGAGCAGCGTGTGTTACTATACTGACTGTAAAGTGCAGCATGTGTTACTATACTGACTGTAAAGTGCAGCGTGTGTTACTATACTGACTGTAAAGTGCAGCGTGTGTTACTATACTGACTGTAAAGAGCAGCATGCGTTACTATACTGACTGTAAAGTGCAGCGTGTGTTACTATACTGACTGTAAAGAGCAGCATGCATTACTATACTGACTGTAAAGTGCAGCATGCATTACTATACTGACTGTAAAGTGCCGCATGTGTTACTATACTGACTGTAAAGTGCTGCATGTGTTACTATACTGACTGTAAAGTGCAGCGTGTGTTACTATACTGACTGTAAAGTGCAGCATGTGTTACTATACTGACTGTAAAGTGCAGCGTGCGTTACTATACTGACTGTAAAGAGCAGCGTGTGTTACTATACTGACTGTAAAGTGCAGCATGTGTTACTATACTGACTGTAAAGTACAGCGTGTGTTACTATACTGACTGTAAAGTGCAGCATGTGTTACTATACTGTGTGTAAAGTGCAGCGTGCGTTACTATACTGACTGTAAAGAGCAGCGTGTGTTACTATACTGACTGTAAAGTGCAGCATGTGTTACTATACTGACTGTAAAGTGCAGCGTGTGTTACTATACTGACTGTAAAGTGCAGCGTGTGTTACTATACTGACTGTAAAGTGCAGCGTGTGTTACTATACTGACTGTAAAGAGCAGCATGCGTTACTATACTGACTGTAAAGTGCAGCGTGTGTTACTATACTGACTGTAAAGTGCAGCATGCATTACTATACTGACTGTAAAGAGCAGCGTGTGTTACTATACTGACTGTAAAGAGCAGCATGCGTTACTATACTGACTGTAAAGTGCTGCATGTGTTACTATACTGACTGTAAAGAACAGTGTGTGTTACTATACTGACTGTAAAGTGCAGCGTGTGTTACTATACTGACTGTAAAGAGCAGCGTGCGTTACTATACTGACTGTAAAGTGCAGCGTGTGTTACTATACTGACTGTAAAGAGCAGCATGCGTTACTATACTGACTGTAAAGTGCCGCATGTGTTACTATACTGACTGTAAAGAGCAGCGTGTGTTACTATACTGACTGTAAAGTGCAGCGTGTGTTACTATACTGACTGTAAAGAGCAGCGTGCGTTAATATACTGACTGTAAAGTGCAGCAGGCGTTACTATACTGACTGTAAAGTGCAGCAGGCGTTACTATACTGATTGTAAAGAGCAGCATGCGTTACTATACTGACTGTAAAGTGCCGCATGTGTTACTATACTGACTGTAAAGAGCAGCGTGTGTTACTATACTGACTGTAAAGTGCAGCGTGTGTTACTATACTGACTGTAAAGAGCAGCGTGCGTTACTATACTGACTGTAAAGTGCAGCAGGCGTTACTATACTGACTGTAAAGTGCAGCGTGTGTTACTATACTGACTGTAAAGTGCAGCGTGTGTTACTATACTGACTGTAAAGTGCCGCATGTGTTACTATACTGACTGTAAAGAGCAGCGTGTGTTACTATACTGACTGTAAAGAGCAGCATGTGTTACTATACTGACTGTAAAGTGCAGCGTGTGTTACTATACTGACTGTAAAGAGCAGCGTGCGTTACTATACTGACTGTAAAGTGCAGCAGGCGTTACTATACTGACTGTAAAGAGCAGCATGTGTTACTATACTGACTGTAAAGTGCAGCGTGTGTTACTATACTGACTGTAAAGTGCAGCGTGCGTTACTATACTGACTGTAAAGAGCAGCATGCGTTACTATACTGACTGTAAAGTGCCGCATGTGTTACTATACTGACTGTAAAGTGCAGCGTGTGTTACTATACTGACTGTAAAGAGCAGCGTGCGTTACTATACTGACTGTAAAGTGCCGCATGTGTTACTATACTGACTGTAAAGAGCAGCGTGCGTTACTATACTGACTGTAAAGTGCCGCATGTGTTACTATACTGACTGTAAAGTGCAGCGTGCGTTACTATACTGACTGTAAAGTGCCGCATGTGTTACTATACTGACTGTAAAGTGCAGCGTGCGTTACTATACTGACTGTAAAGTGCCGCATGTGTTACTATACTGACTGTAAAGTGCAGCGTGCGTTACTATACTGACTGTAAAGAGCAGCGTGCGTTACTATACTGACTGTAAAGAGCAGCGTGTGTTACTATACTGACTGCAAAGTGCAGCGTGCGTTACTATACTGACTGAAAAGTGCAGCATGCGTTACTATACTGACTGTAAAGAGCAGCATGTGTTACTATACTGACTGTAAAGTGCAGCATGCGTTACTATACTGACTGTAAAGTGCAGCGTGCGTTACTATACTGACTGTAAAGAGCAGCATGTGTTACTATACTGACTGTAAAGTGCAGCATGCGTTACTATACTGACTGTAAAGTGCAGCGTGCGTTACTATACTGACTGTAAAGAGCAGCATGCGTTACTATACTAGCTGTAAAGTGCAGCGTGCATTACTATACTGACTGTAAAGTGCAGCAGGCGCTACTATACTGACTGTAAAGTGCAGCATGCGTTACTATACTGACTGTAAAGTGCCGCATGTGTTACTATACTGACTGTAAAGTGCAGCGTGTGTTACTATACTGACTGTAAAGTGCAGCGTGTGTTACTATACTGACTGTAAAGTGCCGCATGTGTTACTATACTGACTGTAAAGTGCCGCATGTGTTACTATACTGACTGTAAAGTGCAGCGTGTGTTACTATACTGACTGTAAAGTGCCGCATGTGTTACTATACTGACTGTAAAGTGCAGCATGTGTTACTGTACTGACTGTAAAGTGCAGCATGCGTTACTATACTGACTGTAAAGTGCAGCGTGTGTTACTATACTGACTGTAAAGTGCCGCATGTGTTACTATACTGACTGTAAAGTGCCGCATGTGTTACTATACTGACTGTGAAGAGCAGCGTGCGTTACTATACTGACTGTAAAGAGCAGCGTGCGTTACTATACTGACTGTAAAGTGCAGCGTGCGTTACTATACTGACTGTAAAGAGCAGCGTGCGTTACTATACTGACTGTAAAGTGCAGCGTGTGTTACTATACTGACTGTAAAGTGCAGCGTGCGTTACTATACTGACTGTAAAGTGCAGCGTGTGTTACTATACTGACTGTAAAGAGCAGCATGTGTTACTATACTGACTGTAAAGTGCCGCGTGTGTTACTATACTGACTGTAAAGTGCAGCGTGCGTTACTATACTGACTGTAAAGTGCTGCATGTGTTACTATACTGACTGTAAAGTGCCGCATGCGTTACTATACTGACTGTAAAGTGCAGCGTGTGTTACTATACTGACTGTAAAGTGCAGCAGGCGTTACTATACTGACTGTAAAGAGCAGCATGCGTTACTATACTGACTGTAAAGTGCAGCGTGTGTTACTATACTGACTGTAAAGAGCAGCATGCGTTACTATACTGACTGTAAAGTGCAGCGTGTGTTACTATACTGACTGTAAAGTGCAGCGTGCGTTACTATACTGACTGTAAAGTGCAGCGTGCGTTACTATACTGACTGTAAAGTGCAGCGTGCGTTACTATACTGACTGTAAAGTGCAGCATGCGTTACTATACTGACTGTAAAGAGCAGCGTGTGTTACTATACTGACTGTAAAGTGCAGCAGGCGTTACTATACTGACTGTAAAGAGCAGCATGCGTTACTATACTGACTGTAAAGAGCAGCGTGTGTTACTATACTGACTGTAAAGTGCCGCATGCGTTACTATACTGACTGTAAAGTGCAGCGTGTGTTACTATACTGACTGTAAAGTGCAGCAGGCGTTACTATACTGACTGTAAAGTGCAGCAGGCGTTACTATACTGACTGTAAAGAGCAGCATGTGTTACTATACTGACTGTAAAGAGCAGCGTGTGTTACTATACTGACTGTAAAGAGCAGCATGTGTTACTATACTGACTGTAAAGTGCAGCGTGTGTTACTATACTGACTGTAAAGAGCAGCGTGCGTTACTATACTGACTGTAAAGTGCAGCGTGTGTTACTATACTGACTGTAAAGAGCAGCATGCGTTACTATACTGACTGTAAAGTGCCGCATGTGTTACTATACTGACTGTAAAGAGCAGCGTGTGTTACTATACTGACTGTAAAGTGCAGTGTGTGTTACTATACTGACTGTAAAGAGCAGCGTGCGTTAATATACTGACTGTAAAGTGCAGCAGGCGTTACTATACTGACTGTAAAGTGCAGCAGGCGTTACTATACTGACTGTAAAGTGCAGCGTGCGTTACTATACTGACTGTAAAGTGCCGCATGTGTTACTATACTGACTGTAAAGAGCAGCGTGTGTTACTATACTGACTGTAAAGTGCAGCGTGTGTTACTATACTGACTGTAAAGAGCAGCGTGCGTTACTATACTGACTGTAAAGTGCAGCAGGCGTTACTATACTGACTGTAAAGTGCAGCGTGTGTTACTATACTGACTGTAAAGTGCAGCGTGTGTTACTATACTGACTGTAAAGTGCCGCATGTGTTACTATACTGACTGTAAAGAGCAGCGTGTGTTACTATACTGACTGTAAAGAGCAGCATGTGTTACTATACTGACTGTAAAGTGCAGCGTGTGTTACTATACTGACTGTAAAGAGCAGCGTGCGTTACTATACTGACTGTAAAGTGCAGCAAGCGTTACTATACTGACTGTAAAGAGCAGCATGTGTTACTATACTGACTGTAAAGTGCAGCGTGTGTTACTATACTGACTGTAAAGTGCAGCGTGCGTTACTATACTCACTGTAAAGAGCAGCATGCGTTACTATACTGACTGTTAAGTGCCGCATGTGTTACTATACTGACTGTAAAGTGCAGCGTGTGTTACTATACTGACTGTAAAGAGCAGCGTGCGTTACTATACTGACTGTAAAGTGCCGCATGTGTTACTATACTGACTGTAAAGAGCAGCGTGCGTTACTATACTGACTGTAAAGTGCCGCATGTGTTACTATACTGACTGTAAAGTGCAGCGTGCGTTACTATACTGACTGTAAAGAGCAGCATGTGTTACTATACTGACTGTAAAGAGCAGCATGTGTTACTATACTGACTGTAAAGTGCCGCATGTGTTACTATACTGACTGTAAAGTGCAGCGTGCGTTACTATACTGACTGTAAAGAGCAGCATGTGTTACTATACTGATTGTAAAGTGCCGCATGTGTTACTATACTGACTGTAAAGTGCAGCAGGCGTTACTATACTGACTGTAAAGTGCAGCGTGCATTACTATACTGACTGTAAAGTGCCGCATGTGTTACTATACTGACTGTAAAGTGCAGCGTGCGTTACTATACTGACTGTAAAGTGCCGCATGTGTTACTATACTGACTGTAAAGTGCAGCGTGCGTTACTATACTGACTGTAAAGAGCAGCGTGCGTTACTATACTGACTGTAAAGAGCAGCGTGTGTTACTATACTGACTGCAAAGTGCAGCGTGCGTTACTATACTGACTGAAAAGTGCAGCATGCGTTACTATACTAGCTGTAAAGTGCAGCGTGCATTACTATACTGACTGTAAAGTGCAGCAGGCGCTACTATACTGACTGTAAAGTGCAGCATGCGTTACTATACTGACTGTAAAGTGCCGCATGTGTTACTATACTGACTGTAAAGTGCAGCGTGCGTTACTATACTGACTGTAAAGTGCAGCGTGCGTTACTATACTGACTGTAAAGTGCAGCATGTGTTACTATACTGACTGTAAAGTGCCGCATGTGTTACTATACTGACTGTAAAGTGCAGCGTGTGTTACTATACTGACTGTAAAGTGCCGCATGTGTTACTATACTGACTGTAAAGTGCAGCATGTGTTACTGTACTGACTGTAAAGTGCAGCATGCGTTACTATACTGACTGTAAAGTGCAGCGTGTGTTACTATACTGACTGTAAAGTGCCGCATGTGTTACTATACTGACTGTAAAGTGCCGCATGTGTTACTATACTGACTGTGAAGAGCAGCGTGCGTTACTATACTGACTGTAAAGAGCAGCGTGCGTTACTATACTGACTGTAAAGTGCAGCGTGCGTTACTATACTGACTGTAAAGAGCAGCGTGCGTTACTATACTGACTGTAAAGTGCAGCGTGTGTTACTATACTGACTGTAAAGTGCAGCGTGCGTTACTATACTGACTGTAAAGTGCAGCGTGTGTTACTATACTGACTGTAAAGAGCAGCATGTGTTACTATACTGACTGTAAAGTGCCGCGTGTGTTACTATACTGACTGTAAAGTGCAGCGTGCGTTACTATACTGACTGTAAAGTGCTGCATGTGTTACTATACTGACTGTAAAGTGCCGCATGCGTTACTATACTGACTGTAAAGTGCAGCGTGTGTTACTATACTGACTGTAAAGTGCAGCAGGCGTTACTATACTGACTGTAAAGAGCAGCATGCGTTACTATACTGACTGTAAAGTGCAGCGTGTGTTACTATACTGACTGTAAAGAGCAGCATGCGTTACTATACTGACTGTAAAGTGCAGCGTGTGTTACTATACTGACTGTAAAGTGCAGCGTGCGTTACTATACTGACTGTGAAGAGCAGCGTGCGTTACTATACTGACTGTAAAGAGCAGCGTGCGTTACTATACTGACTGTAAAGTGCAGCGTGCGTTACTATACTGACTGTAAAGAGCAGCGTGCGTTACTATACTGACTGTAAAGTGCAGCGTGTGTTACTATACTGACTGTAAAGTGCAGCGTGCGTTACTATACTGACTGTAAAGTGCAGCGTGTGTTACTATACTGACTGTAAAGAGCAGCATGTGTTACTATACTGACTGTAAAGTGCCGCGTGTGTTACTATACTGACTGTAAAGTGCAGCGTGCGTTACTATACTGACTGTAAAGTGCTGCATGTGTTACTATACTGACTGTAAAGTGCCGCATGCGTTACTATACTGACTGTAAAGTGCAGCGTGTGTTACTATACTGACTGTAAAGTGCAGCAGGCGTTACTATACTGACTGTAAAGAGCAGCATGCGTTACTATACTGACTGTAAAGTGCAGCGTGTGTTACTATACTGACTGTAAAGAGCAGCATGCGTTACTATACTGACTGTAAAGTGCAGCGTGTGTTACTATACTGACTGTAAAGTGCAGCGTGCGTTACTATACTGACTGTAAAGTGCAGCGTGCGTTACTATACTGACTGTAAAGTGCAGCGTGCGTTACTATACTGACTGTAAAGTGCAGCATGCGTTACTATACTGACTGTAAAGAGCAGCGTGCGTTACTATACTGACTGTAAAGAGCAGCGTGTGTTACTATACTGACTGTAAAGTGCCGCATGTGTTACTATACTGACTGTAAAGTGCAGCATGTGTTACTATACTGACTGTAAAGTGCAGCGTGCGTTACTATACTGACTGTAAAGTGCAGCAGGCGTTACTATACTGACTGTAAAGTGCAGCGTGCGTTACTATACTGACTGTAAAGTGCAGCGTGCGTTACTATACTGACTGTAAAGTGCCGCATGTGTTAATATACTGACTGTAAAGTGCAGCGTGTGTTACTATACTGACTGTAAAGTGCAGCGTGTGTTACTATACTGACTGTAAAGTGCCGCATGTGTTACTATACTGACTGTAAAGTGCCGCATGTGTTACTATACTGACTGTAAAGTGCAGCATGTGTTACTATACTGACTGTAAAGTGCCGCATGTGTTACTATACTGACTGTAAAGTGCAGCATGTGTTACTATACTGACTGTAAAGTGCAGCAGGCATTACTATACTGACTGTAAAGTGCACCGTGCGTTACTATACTGACTGTAAAGTGCAGCATGTGTTACTATACTGACTGTAAAGTGCCGCATGTGTTACTATACTGACTGTAAAGTGCAGCGTGTGTTACTATACTGACTGTAAAGTGCAGTGTGTGTTACTATACTGACTGTAAAGTGCCGCATGTGTTACTATACTGACTGTAAAGTGCCGCATGTGTTACTATACTGACTGTAAAGTGCCGCATGTGTTACTATACTGACTGTAAAGTGCAGCATGTGTTACTGTACTGACTGTAAAGTGCAGCATGCGTTACTATACTGACTGTAAAGTGCAGCGTGTGTTACTATACTGACTGTAAAGTGCAGCGTGTGTTACTATACTGACTGTAAAGAGCAGCGTGTGTTACTATACTGACTGTAAAGTGCCGCATGTGTTACTATACTGACTGTAAAGTGCCGCATGTGTTACTATACTGACTGTGAAGAGCAGCGTGCGTTACTATGCTGACTGTAAAGAGCAGCGTGCGTTACTATACTGACTGTAAAGTGCAGCGTGCGTTACTATACTGACTGTAAAGAGCAGCGTGCGTTACTATACTGACTGTAAAGTGCAGCATGTGTTACTATACTGACTGTAAAGAGCAGCGTGCGTTACTATACTGACTGTAAAGTGCAGCATGTGTTACTATACTGACTGTAAAGTGCAGCGTGTGTTACTATACTGACTGTAATGTGCAGCATGTGTTACTATACTGACTGTAAAGAGCAGCATGTGTTACTATACTGACTGTAAAGTGCCGCGTGTGTTACTATACTGACTGTAAAGTGCAGCGTGTGTTACTATACTGAGTGTAAAGAGCAGCGTGCGTTACTATACTGACTGTAAAGAGCAGCGTGCGTTACTATACTGACTGTAAAGAGCAGCGTGCGTTACTATACTGACTGTAAAGTGCAGCGTGCATTACTATACTGACTGTAAAGTGCAGCGTGCGTTACTATACTGACTGTAAAGTGCTGCATGTGTTACTATACTGACTGTAAAGTGCAGCGTGCGTTACTATACTGACTGTAAAGTGCAGCGTGTGTTACTATACTGACTGTAAAGTGCAGCGTGCGTTACTATACTGACTGTAAAGTGCAGCGTGCGTTACTATACTGACTGTAAAGTGCAGCATGCGTTACTATACTGACTGTAAAGAGCAGCATGCGTTACTATACTGACTGTAAAGTGCCGCATGTGTTACTATACTGACTGTAAAGTGCAGCGTGTGTTACTATACTGACTGTAAAGTGCAGCATGTGTTACTATACTGACTGTAAAGTGCAGCGTGTGTTACTATACTGACTGTAAAGTGCAGCATGTGTTACTATACTGACTGTAAAGTGCAGCGTGTGTTACTATACTGACTGTAAAGTGCAGCATGTGTTACTATACTGACTGTAAAGTGCAGCGTGCGTTACTATACTGACTGTAAAGTGCAGCAGGCGTTACTATACTGACTGTAAAGTGCAGCGTGCGTTACTATACTGACTGTAAAGTGCAGCGTGTGTTACTATACTGACTGTAAAGTGCAGCATGTGTTACTATACTGACTGTAAAGTGCCGCATGTGTTACTATACTGACTGTGAAGAGCAGCGTGCGTTACTATGCTGACTGTAAAGAGCAGCGTGCGTTACTATACTGACTGTAAAGTGCAGCGTGCGTTACTATACTGACTGTAAAGTGCAGCGTGTGTTACTATACTGACTGTGAAGTGCAGCGTGCATTACTATACTGACTGTAATGTGCAGCATGTGTTACTATACTGACTGTAAAGAGCAGCATGTGTTACTATACTGACTGTAAAGTGCCGCGTGTGTTACTATACTGACTGTAAAGTGCAGCGTGCGTTACTATACTGACTGTAAAGTGCAGCGTGCGTTACTATACTGACTGTAAAGTGCTGCATGTGTTACTATACTGACTGTAAAGTGCAGTGTGTGTTACTATACTGACTGTAAAGTGCAGCAGGCGTTACTATACTGACTGTAAAGAGCAGCATGCGTTACTATGCTGACTGTAAATTGCAGCGTGTGTTACTATACTGACTGTAAAGAGCAGCATGCATTACTATACTGACTGTAAAGTGCAGCATGTGTTACTATACTGACTGTAAAGAGCAGCATGCATTACTATACTGACTGTAAAGAGCAGCATGCATTACTATACTGACTGTAAAGTGCAGCGTGCGTTACTATACTGACTGTAAAGTGCAGCGTGCGTTACTATACTGACTGTAAAGTGCAGCGTGCGTTACTATACTGACTGTAAAGTGCAGCGTGCGTTACTATACTGACTGTAAAGTGCAGCGTGCGTTACTATACTGACTGTAAAGTGCAGCGTGCGTTACTATACTGACTGTAAAGGGCAGCATGCGTTACTATACTGACTGTAAAGTGCCGCATGCGTTACTATACTGACTGTAATGTGCAGCATGTGTTACTATACTGACTGTAAAGAGCAGCATGTGTTACTATACTGACTGTAAAGTGCCGCGTGTGTTACTATACTGACTGTAAAGTGCAGCGTGCGTTACTATACTGACTGTAAAGTGCAGCGTGCGTTACTATACTGACTGTAAAGTGCTGCATGTGTTACTATACTGACTGTAAAGTGCAGCGTGTGTTACTATACTGACTGTAAAGTGCAGCAGGCGTTACTATACTGACTGTAAAGAGCAGCATGCGTTACTATACTGACTGTAAATTGCAGCGTGTGTTACTATACTGACTGTAAAGAGCAGCATGCGTTACTATACTGACTGTAAAGTGCAGCGTGTGTTACTATACTGACTGTAAAGTGCAGCGTGCGTTACTATACTGACTTTAAAGTGCAGCGTGCGTTACTATACTGACTGTAAAGTGCAGCGTGCGTTACTATACTGACTGTAAAGTGCAGCGTGCGTTACTATACTGACTGTAAAGTTCAGCGTGCGTTACTATACTGACTGTAAAGAGCAGCATGCGTTACTATACTGACTGTAAAGTGCCGCATGCGTTACTATACTGACTGTAAAGTGCAGCATGCGTTACTATACTGACTGTAAAGTGCCGCATGCGTTACTATACTGACTGTAAAGTGCAGCATGTGTTACTATACTGACTGTAAAGTGCAGCAGGCGTTACTATACTGACTGTAAAGTGCAGCGTGCGTTACTATACTGACTGTAAAGTGCAGCGTGTGTTACTATACTGACTGTAAAGTGTCGCATGTGTTACTATACTGACTGTAAAGTGCAGCGTGTGTTACTATACTGACTGTAAAGTGCAGCGTGTGTTACTATACTGACTGTAAAGTGCCACATGTGTTACTATACTGACTGTAAAGTGCCGCATGTATTACTATACTGACTGTAAAGTGCAGCGTGTGTTACTATACTGACTGTAAAGTGCCGCATGTGTTACTATACTGACTGTGAAGTGCCGCATGTGTTACTATACTGACTGTAAAGTGCAGCGTGCATTACTATACTGACTCTAAAGTGCAGCAGGCGTTACTATACTGACTGTAAAGTGCAGCGTGCGTTACTATACTGACTGTAAAGTGCAGCGTGTGTTACTATACTGACTGTAAAGTGCCGCATGTGTTACTATACTGACTGTAAAGTGCAGCGTGTGTTACTATACTGACTGTAAAGTGCAGCGTGTGTTACTATACTGACTGTAAAGTGCCGCATGTGTTACTATACTGACTGTAAAGTGCCGCATGTATTACTATACTGACTGTAAAGTGCAGCGTGTGTTACTATACTGACTGTAAAGTGCCGCATGTGTTACTATACTGACTGTAAAGTGCAGCAGGCGTTACTATACTGACTGTAAAGTGCAGCGTGCGTTACTATACTGACTGTAAAGTGCAGCGTGTGTTACTATACTGACTGTAAAGTGCCGCATGTGTTACTATACTGACTGTAAAGGGCAGCGTGTGTTACTATACTGACTGTAAAGTGCAGCGTGTGTTACTATACTGACTGTAAAGTACCGCATGTGTTACTATACTGACTGTAAAGTGCCGTATGTATTACTATACTGACTGTAAAGTGCAGCGTGTGTTACTATACTGACTGTAAAGTGCCGCATGTGTTACTATACTGACTGTAAAGTGCAGCGTGCATTACTATACTGACTGTAAAGTGCAGCAGGCGTTACTATACTGACTGTAAAGTGCAGCGTGCGTTACTATACTGACTGTAAAGTGCAGCGTGTGTTACTATACTGACTGTAAAGTGCCGCATGTGTTACTATACTGACTGTAAAGTGCAGCGTGTGTTACTATACTGACTGTAAAGTGCAGCGTGTGTTACTATACTGACTGTAAAGTGCCGCATGTGTTACTATACTGACTGTAAAGTGCCGCATGTGTTACTATACTGACTGTAAAGTGCAGCGTGTGTTACTATACTGACTGTAAAGTGCCGCATGTGTTACTATACTGACTGTAAAGTGCAGCATGTGTTACTATACTGACTGTAAAGTGCAGCATGCGTTACTATACTGACTGTAAAGTGCAGCGTGTGTTACTATACTGACTGTAAAGTGCCGCGTGTGTTACTATACTGACTGTAAAGTGCCGCATGTGTTACTATACAGACTGTAAAGTGCCGCATGTGTTACTATACTGACTGTGAAGAGCAGCGTGCGTTACTATACTGACTGTAAAGTGCAGCGTGTGTTACTATACTGAGTGTAAAGTGCCGCGTGTGTTACTATACTGACTGTAAAGAGCAGCGTGCGTTACTATTCTGACTGTAAAGTGCAGCGTGCGTTACTATACTGACTGTAAAGTGCTGCATGTGTTACTATACTGACTGTAAAGTGGTGCATGTGTTACTATACTGACTGTAAAGAGCAGCATGTGTTACTATACTGACTGTAAAGTGCAGCGTGTGTTACTATACTGACTGTAAAGAGCAGCATGCGTTACTATACTGACTGTAAAGTGCCGCATGTGTTACTATACTGACTGTAAAGTGCAGCGTGCATTACTATACTGACTGTAAAGTGCAGCAGGCGTTACTATACTGACTGTAAAGTGCAGCGTGCGTTACTATACTGACTGTAAAGTGCAGCGTGTGTTACTATACTGACTGTAAAGTGCCGCATGTGTTACTATACTGACTGTAAAGTGCAGCGTGTGTTACTATACTGACTGTAAAGTGCAGCGTGTGTTACTATACTGACTGTAAAGTGCCGCATGTGTTACTATACTGACTGTAAAGTGCCGCATGTGTTACTATACTGACTGTAAAGTGCAGCGTGTGTTACTATACTGACTGTAAAGTGCCGCATGTGTTACTATACTGACTGTAAAGTGCAGCATGTGTTACTATACTGACTGTAAAGTGCAGCATGCGTTACTATACTGACTGTAAAGTGCAGCGTGTGTTACTATACTGACTGTAAAGTGCCGCGTGTGTTACTATACTGACTGTAAAGTGCCGCATGTGTTACTATACAGACTGTAAAGTGCCGCATGTGTTACTATACTGACTGTGAAGAGCAGTGTGCGTTACTATACTGACTGTAAAGTGCAGCGTGTGTTACTATACTGAGTGTAAAGTGCCGCGTGTGTTACTATACTGACTGTAAAGAGCAGCGTGCGTTACTATTCTGACTGTAAAGTGCAGCGTGCGTTACTATACTGACTGTAAAGTGCTGCATGTGTTACTATACTGACTGTAAAGTGGTGCATGTGTTACTATACTGACTGTAAAGAGCAGCATGTGTTACTATACTGACTGTAAAGTGCAGCGTGTGTTACTATACTGACTGTAAAGAGCAGCATGCGTTACTATACTAACTGTAAAGTGCCGCATGTGTTACTATACTGACTGTAAAGAGCAGCATGTGTTACTATACTGACTGTAAAGTGCCGCATGCGTTACTATACTGACTGTAAAGTGCAGCGTGTGTTACTATACTGACTGTAAAGTGCAGCGTGCGTTACTATACTGACTATAAAGTGCCGCATGTGTTACTATACTGACTGTAAAGTGCCGCATGTGTTACTATACTGACTGTAAAGTGCTGCATGTGTTACTATACTGACTGTAAAGTGGTGCATGTGTTACTATACTGACTGTAAAGTGGTGCATGTGTTACTATACTGACTGTAAAGAGCAGCATGTGTTACTATACTGACTGTAAAGTGCAGCATGTGTTACTATACTGACTGTAAAGAGCAGCGTGCGTTACTATACTGACTGTAAAGAGCAGCGTGCGTTACTATACTGACTGTAAAGTGCAGCGTGTGTTACTATACTGACTGTACAGTGCAGCGTGCGTTACTATACTGACTGTAAAATGCAGCGTGTGTTACTATACTGACTGTACAGTGCAGCGTGTGTTACTATACTGACTGTAAAGAGCAGCGTGTGTTACTATACTGACTGTAAAGAGCAGCGTGCGTTACTATACTGACTGTAAAGTGCAGTGTGTGTTTCTATACTGACTGTAAAGTGCAGCGTGCGTTACTATACTGACTGTAAAGAGCAGCCTGCGTTACTATACTGACTGTAAAGTGCAGCATGTGTTACTATACTGACTGTAAAGTGCAGCATGTGTTACTATACTGACTGTAAAGAGCAGCATGTGTTACTATACTGACTGTAAAGTGCAGCGTGTGTTACTATACTGACTGTAAAGTGCAGCGTGTGTTACTATACTGACTGTAAAGTGCAGCGTGTGTTACTATACTGACTGTAAAGTGCAGCGTGTGTTACTATACTGACTTTAAAGTGCAGCGTGTGTTACTATACTGACTGTAAAGTGCCGCATGTGTTACTATACTGACTGTAAAGTGCAGCATGTGTTACTATACTGACTGTAAAGTGCAGCATGCGTTACTATACTGACTGTAAAGTGCAGCGTGTGTTACTATACTGACTGTAAAGTGCCGCGTGTGTTACTATACTGACTGTAAAGTGCCGCATGTGTTACTATACTGACTGTAAAGTGCCGCATGTGTTACTATACTGACTGTAAAGTGCCGCATGTGTTATTATACTGACTGTGAAGAGCAGCGTGCGTTACTATACTGACTGTAAAGAGCAGCGTGCGTTACTATACTGACTGTAAAGTGCAGCGTGTGTTACTATACTGAGTGTAAAGCGCCGCATGTGTTACTATACTGACTGTAAAGAGCAGCGTGTGTTACTATTCTGACTGTAAAGTGCAGCGTGCGTTACTATACTGACTGTAAAGTGCTGCATGTGTTACTATACTGACTGTAAAGTGGTGCATGTGTTACTATACTGACTGTAAAGAGCAGCATGTGTTACTATACTGACTGTAAAGTGCAGCGTGTGTTACTATACTGACTGTAAAGAGCAGCATGTGTTACTATACTGACTGTAAAGTGCAGCGTGCGTTACTATACTGACTGTAAAGTGCAGCGTGTGTTACTATACTGACTGTAAAGTGCAGCATGTGTTACTATACTGACTGTAAAGTGCAGCGTGTGTTACTATACTGACTGTAAAGAGCAGCATGTGTTACTATACTAACTGTAAAGTGCCGCATGTGTTACTATACTGACTGTGAAGAGCAGCGTGCTTTACTATACTGACTGTAAAGTGCAGCGTGCGTTACTATACTGACTGTAAAGTGCAGCGTGCGTTACTATACTGACTGTAAAGTGCAGCGTGTGTTACTATACTGACTGTAAAGTGCAGCATGTGTTACTATACTGACTGTAAAGTGCAGCATGTGTTACTATACTGACTGTAAAGTGCAGCGTGTGTTACTATACTGACTGTAAAGAGCAGCATGTGTTACTATACTAACTGTAAAGTGCCGCATGTGTTACTATACTGACTGTGAAGAGCAGCGTGCTTTACTATACTGACTGTAAAGTGCAGCGTGCGTTACTATACTGACTGTAAAGTGCAGCGTGCGTTACTATACTGACTGTAAAGTGCAGCGTGTGTTACTATACTGACTGTAAAGTGCAGCATGTGTTACTATACTGACTGTAAAGTGCAGCGTGTGTTACTATACTGACTGTAAAGAGCAGCATGTGTTACTATACTGACTGTAAAGTGCCGCATGTGTTACTATACTGACTGTGAAGAGCAGCGTGCGTTACTATACTGACTGTAAAGAGCAGCGTGTGTTATTATACTGACTGTAAAGTGCAGCGTGCGTTACTATACTGACTGTAAAGAGCAGCATGCGTTACTATACTGACTGTAAAGTGCAGCGTGCGTTACTATACTGACTGTAAAGTGCCGCATGTGTTACTATACTGACTGTAAAGTGCCGCATGTGTTACTATACTGACTGTAAAGTGCAGCGTGTGTTACTATACTGACTGTAAAGTGCCGCATGTGTTACTCTACTGACTGTAAAGTGGTGCATGTGTTACTATACTGACTGTAAAGAGCAGCATGTGTTACTATACTGACTGTAAAGTGCAGCATGTGTTACTATACTGACTGTAAAGAGCAGCGTGCGTTACTATACTGACTGTAAAGTACAGCGTGTGTTACTATACTGACTGTAAAGTGCAGCATGTGTTACTATACTGACTGTAAAGTGCAGCGTGTGTTACTATACTGACTGTAAAGTGCAGCATGCGTTACTATACTGACTGTAAAGTGCAGCAGGCGTTACTATACTGACTGTAAAGTGCAGCGTGCGTTACTATACTGACTGTAAAGTGCAGCGTGTGTTACTATACTGACTGTAAAGTGCCGCATGTGTTACTATACTGACTGTAAAGTGCAGCATGTGTTACTATACTGACTGTAAAGTGCAGCGTGTGTTACTATACTGACTGTAAAGTGCTGCATGTGTTACTATACTGACTGTAAAGTGCCGCATGTGTTACTATACTGACAGTAAAGTGCTGCATGTGTTACTATACTGACTGTAAAGTGCAGCGTGTGTTACTATACTGACTGTAAAGTGCCGCATGTGTTACTATACTGACTGTAAAGTGCAGCGTGTGTTACTATACTGACTGTAAAGTGCCGCATGCGTTACTATACTGACTGTAAAGTGCAGCATGCGTTACTATACTGACTGTAAAGAGCAGCATGTGTTACTATACTGACTGTAAAGTGCAGCATGTGTTACTATACTGACTGTAAAGTGCTGCATGTGTTACTATACTGACTGTAAAGTTCCGCATGTGTTACTATACTGACTGTAAAGTGCCGCATGTGTTACTATACTGACTGTAAAGTTCAGCGTGTGTTACTATACTGACTGTAAAGTGCCGCATGTGTTACTATACTGACTGTAAAGTGCAGCGTGTGTTACTATACTGACTGTAAAGTGCCGCATGTGTTACTATACTGACTGTAAAGTGCAGCATGCGTTACTATACTGACTGTAAAGAGCAGCGTGTGTTACTATACTGACTGTAAAGTGCAGCGTGCGTTACTATACTGACTGTAAAGTGCCTCATTTGTTACTATACTGACTGTAAAGTGCAGCATGTGTTACTATACTGACTGTAAAGTGCAGCATGTGTTACTATACTGACTGTAAAGTGCCTCATTTGTTACTATACTGACTGTAAAGTGCAGCATGTGTTACTATACTGACTTTAAAGTGCCGCATTTGTTACTATACTGACTGTAAAGTGCAGCATGTGTTACTATACTGACTGTAAAGAGCAGCATGTGTTACTATACTGACTGTAAAGTGCAGCGTGCGTTACTATACTGACTGTAAAGTGCCGCATGTGTTACTATACTGACTGAAAAGAGCAGCATGTGTTACTATACTGACTGTAAAGTGCAGCATGCGTTACTATACTGACTGTAAAGTGCTGCATGTGTTACTATACTGACTGTAAAGTGCCGCGTGTGTTACTATACTGACTGTAAAGTGCAGCATGTGTTACTATACTGACTGTAAAGTGCAGCAGGCGTTACTATACTGACTGTAAAGAGCCGCATGTGTTACTATACTGACTGTAAAGTGCAGCAGGCGTTACTATACTGACTGTAAAGAGCTGCATGTGTTACTATACTGACTGTAAAGTGCCGCATGTGTTACTATACTGACTGTAAAGTGCCGCATGTGTTACTATACTGACTGTAAAGTGCAGCAGGCGTTACTATACTGACTGTAAAGAGCTGCATGTGTTACTATACTGACTGTAAAGTGCCTCATGTGTTACTATACTGACTGTAAAGTGCCGCATGTGTTACTATACTGACTGTAAAGTGCAGCGTGTGTTACTATACTGACTGTAAAGTGCCGCATGTGTTACTATACTGACTGTAAAGTGCAGCATGTGTTACTATACTGACTGTAAAGTGCAGCGTGTGTTACTATACTGACTGTAAAGTGCAGCGTGTGTTACTATACTGACTGTAAAGTGCAGCATGTGTTACTATACTGACTGTAAAGTGCAGCATGTGTTACTATACTGACTGTAAAGTGCAGCGTGTGTTACTATACTGACTGTAAAGTGCAGCGTGTGTTACTATACTGACTGTAAAGTGCAGCGTGCGTTACTATACTGACTGTAAAGTGCAGCGTGCGTTACTATACTGACTGTAAAGAGCAGCGTGCGTTACTATACTGACTGTAACGTGCCGCATGTGTTACTATACTGACTGTAAAGTGCAGCATGTGTTACTATACTGACTGTAAAGTGCCGCATGTGTTACTATACTGACTGTAAAGTGCCGCATGTGTTACTATGCTGACTGTAAAGTGCAGCGTGCGTTACTATACTGACTGTAAAGTGCAGCATGCATTACTATACTGACTGTAAAGAGCAGCGTGTGTTACTATACTGACTGTAAAGTGCAGCATGTGTTGCTGCACTTTATAGTCAGTATAGTATGTGTTACTATACTGACTGTAAAGAGCAGCATGTGTTACTATACTGACTGTAAAGTGCAGCGTGTGTTACTATACTGACTGTAAAGTGCAGCGTGCGTTACTATACTGACTGTAAAGTGCAGCGTGCGTTACTATACTGACTGTAAAGTGCAGCATGCGTTACTATACTGACTGTAAAGAGCAGCATGTGTTACTATACTGACTGTAAAGTGCAGCGTGTGTTACTATACTGACTGTAAAGTGCAGCATGTGTTACTATACTGACTATAAAGTGCAGCATGTTTTACTATACTGACTGTAAAGTGCAGCAGGCGTTACTATACTGACTGTAAAGTGCCGCATGTGTTACTATACTGACTGTAAAGTGCAGCGTGCGTTACTATACTGACTGTAAAGTGCCGCATGTGTTACTATACTGACTGTAAAGTGCAGCGTGCGTTACTATACTGACTGTAAAGTGCCGCATGTGTTACTATACTGACTGTAAAGAGCCATTAAAGGAGCCCTGACACAAGTTTGAACACTGACATTGTTCTTTCATTTTTGTGTTTGAATTTTGGATACTCGTTGCCCTGGTCATTTTACTAGTATTTATAGCTGGGGCAATATAGGGATATTTACTACACAATTGCCTGTAGCATTATGAGACCTTGCAGTTTATAACAACGATGTTCAATAAGGGCCTGTTCACATCACCGTTCCGTTCCGTAGTCGACTTCGCTATTGATTCCGTCGGAAAACTGGAAACCAGCCGGAATGGTGACGAACGGAAGCCATTAGCGATGTTTCCATCAACATTGAGATCAATGGTGACTGAAACGGAAGCTGTGCTGTCACTTTCACTTTCCGTTGCGGGGTTCACCCGACAGAACCTCGGAACGGAAGCGAACGGTGATGTGAACAGGCACTAATGTATTTTTTTGTTCACACAGCTTTAATTTTTTTGTTCCGTTTTACAAGTTGTTTCTTACTTACAATTTATTTTTATTTATTTTTTTTGTGTGGAGGGGGGGGGGCGCCATTTCCATTTTTGCCTCAGGCAGCAGAAAAGCTAGAATCGGCCCTGTATCTACCTATCTATCTATCTCATATCTATCTATCTATCTATCTATCTATCTATCTATCTATCTATCTATCTATCTATCTATCTATCTATCTCATATCTATCTATCTATCTATCTCATATCTATCTATCTATCTATCTATCTATCTATCTATCTATCTATCTATCTATCTATCTATCTATCTATCTATCTATCTATCTATCTATCTATCTATCTATCTATCTATCTATCTCATATCTATCTATCTATCTATCTCTCTCTCTCTCTCTCTCTCTCTATCTATCTCATATCTATCTATCTATCTATCTCTTTTCCCATTACATACTTTTATTGCTTATTGATTAGATTTATCATCAAAAGAATTGCCGCTCCAGTCATTGGGAATTATATCAAAACCTGTTTCCTTATCTCTCATTAACTCCCATTAACAAGATTGTTGGAGGTCCGGGTGGTCAGACCCCGCTGAGCAGTTTTATTTTATATCCTGTATAATCAATATGGTCTGTCATGGGAAAAATATCCTTGAAATGTCCCTGGAGGACCCAGGACAATTTGATAATCCAAAACCAAAACCATGAAAAATCCAGTAATCTGTATTCTATAGGTGTTGAGAATATCAAAAAAGAAATAAAAATGCCTCTGGCTGCCCAAACACATACAATGGCTGTCGGTCGATCGACAACTATTCTTTTTGACTCCCTCATATACTGTACGTGCACCCTTGACTCGGCCGAGCCACCTCTGCCACCTACTTATCTCCTGGGAAAACAAGGGATCGGGCATGTTAGATCTATCGTTTTCCTGCCCAACATCTGCCACCGGGGGGGGGGGGGGGGGGGTCAGGATACCCCCATACACATTAGATAGTCGTCAGACTTTTTTATGTTATGTGTTTGGGAACCTTTAGGACATGTTCACACAGCTTTTGTTTTTGAGCATTACTTCCCATCCCAAGTAATGAAATCATAAATCAGATTCTCGGTATAGAAGTAATGACGGATAATATAGATGATATCAGTGGTGAGTAATGGAAGGCGAATTACCAATAAATCGTATTTCTGGAATTGATCGCTAACATGTATATTTTGAGTCTACATCAAATATGTAATCGGAGGTTATATGGACAAAAGTATTGGGACCCAGCTCTTAATCATTGAATTCCGGTGTTTCATTCAGTCCCACAGGTGTATAAATCCAGAACTCGCCGTGCAGTCGCCTTTACAGACATTTGTGATAGAATGGGTCGTTGTAAAGACATCACTGAATCCCAGCGCGGTCCTGTAATAGGACGTCATCGATGTAACAAGTCAGTTTGTGATATTTCTTCCCTCCTAGATATTCCACTATCAGCTGTGAGTGATGTTATTGTAAAGTGGAAGTGTTTAGGAGCCTCAGCAACTCAGCCACGAAGTGGAGACCACGTAAAGTTACACAGCCGGGCGCCGAGTGTTGTGGCGTTTAGTGTATAAAAGTCGCCAACGCTCTGCTGACTCAATAACTGCAGAGTACAGACCTCCTCTGGCATTAATATCTGTACAATCACTGTGCCCCAGGAGCTTCATGGCACGGGGTCCAAGCAGCTCCATGCCAGTCTTACAAAGTCTAAAGTTTTTTACTTTATTTTAGCTTCTAAGTGAAATTCGCAGGAAAATCTACAGTGGCTAATGCACACTGTTTTTGGTAGCAGAAAGCAAATTCGCACCAAAATTTTCTGGATTCGTGATGGGTGTGGATTTAGTCTAACAGTCTATCAGTGTTGTCTGAAGTGTTCCCTTAAAGGGGCTGTCCAAGATTAGAAAAAGGGTCTGGGGGGGCGTGGCCTGACTGCCGAACTGGATGGCTATGTGAGTGCTTAGCTCCTGCACCGTTAAGCAACTAAAGCGACTTTCAACGGATTTAAACTCTTTTTTTCTGGCTACACCCGGTTTACTGCTTATTTACGATGCCTAGAAGGAAGAGACCGCTGAAGAAACCGGAGAAACTCCTAGATTTCTTCTTTCCCGCGACCTCGGGCAGAATCCAAGATGGCGCCGGGGAAGACTCAAACGCAGAGTCTCTGACTTCGGAGCCTTAACTGGAACATTCAGAGCAGGGAGAGGATGAGGACGCTGTACACGCTAGGAGGAGTACATCCTTACCTCCTAGATCGAGATCGTCAGTATTACCTCCCTCCCGTTTAAGAGGCATCCCAGACCGACATATATCAGGTGAAGGGACACATACCTCAGAACAACAGGGCGTTGTCCAGCGCCGCTCACAGGATGGGGCCTCGTCAACTTCTTCATCTCCTCGGCCGTGTAGTCCTGAATCACGGAGACCGAGGATACAGCCGCAAGATACCCTCCTGGCACAGGTGAGAGATACACCCTCACCACTGTTATCTGTTGCAAATGAGCTCCCTGACGGGTTTGATGAACTGCCGGCTTCCAATATGGCAGTTACAGAAGCCACCATGAAACATATGTTGCAGGCCTTACGCCAATCTCTGCAAGCGGGGTTTGCCAACCTTACACATCCTATTTCCACATCTTTACAAGAAGAGGAGAACCGGGTTAACCACGTGGAAACCAAAATGGGGTCGTTTGCCACCTCACATAATGATCTCATAGACGCTCATTATGGCCTTGAAACGGAAGTACAACAATTACGTGCTAAAGTTGCCGACTTGGAGGATAGATCAAGGCGCAATAACGTGAAGTTTTGATGTATCCCTGAATCGATTATGCCACAAAATCTGACCCTATATATTCAATCTCTTGCAAAATGCATACTGCCTGACTGTACCCCGCAGGACTTGATTATTGATAGAGCACACCGGGTGCCACGTCCTAAGCATTTGGGAGAACATGTTCCAAGGGATGTCTTGGTTCGTGTCCATTTTTTCCAAACTAAGGAAAACCTGATGTATGCGGCTAGGAAGATGAATCGCCTGCCGGAACCTTATCAGATGGTCACTCTATATATTGATCTATCTTCTACTACCTTGCAACTCCGACGCCAACTATCCCCTATTACTTCAGCATTGAGAGATCAGAAAGTTTTATATAAATGGGGTTTCCCGGTTCGCCTGCTCATCACCCGAAATAATGTTCTACACATCGTTAGAACACTGGAAGACGGTTCTGCATTATTACACCAATGGAAGATCCCGCTTTCATCAAGACAAGCTCCTCTGCCAACATCTCCTAAACGTATCACGAATGAATGGCGTGTTGCTGGTTCTCCAAAGCACCCACACCGTTGAGGTACTCTCGCTATATTACAGGTGCTTCCTCGGGATGGTTCTCCCAAACCTTGAGGAAACTCACTGACTGTTCTACCCCCCTCTCTTGTAAGACGGCTATAATGCTGTTATGGTCTAACAAAATGTTGTTTTATTGCTGGTATATCAGCTTGTTTTTCTATATGTTTGTTTATTTTTTCCTGTTAGTCATTATGTGGAAAGATGCATCAACTAATTCTTTCTCCAAGGCTGTAATTGCAATATGGTACAGTGATGGTGGAAATAGTCTGTTGTCATGTAATATCCAGCTTAAATGTGAACATCCAGAATCTTACTCTGCACTTATTGACATATCCTAATGGTGTTAAAAATGGCATCCCTTAATGTGAAAGGTCTTAATAGTCCGCAAAAGAGAGCATTTATGTGGGCAGAAGCCCGGGATCTGTCATGTGATGTTTTTTGCATCCAGGAAACGCATATTATCCAGAAAGATGCGTTTAGGATAAAACACCCTAGCTTCCCAGTAATATACCAATCACATTTCACTTCTAAATCCAGAGGAGTTCTCCTAGCCGTAAAAAATACTATAGCATTCCAACTTATCCAGGAGAAAATAGATACTGCAGGCCGGTATGTTATTTGGGTTTGTTCCCTCAATAATGTCATATATACAGTGGTGTCGGTTTATGCTCCTAATACGGGTCAAATTCGCTTCTTTAATAAGGTAATGCGCCTCATATCTAAAGTGCGGCAGGGAAAACTCCTTATATGTGGCGATTTCAACACAATAACGGATACGAACCTGGATACTACCTCTAGTGTGAGAAGACAACCCAATTCATTGGGTGAGAGTTTATGGAAGGAGGAACTATACGATGCCTGGCGTGTTTTACATAGCACGGAGAGGGATTACTCTTATTTCTCTACGGTTCACAATAGTTATTCTAGGCTAGATATGTTTCTGGTGGACAGAGCATTACTGTTTATGTCTAAATCTTCTACCATTGAAACTATTACATGGTCTGACCATCCGGCTATCACACTTCACATAGAGGAAAAACATAAGGCTCCAGACACCTATCCCTGGCGATGCAATCCATACCTTCTCTCTCATTCTGCACATAAATCTACGATAGAACGGGATCTCAGAGAATTTTTCAGCTTAAATGCCCCTTCTGTTACTAGCTCAGATATTCTATGGAATGCTCATAAAGCATATATTAGAGGGACTTTCATTAAACTTGGGCATAGAGACAGGAGGGAGCAGACAAAACAGACGCTGTCCCTTATAGAGAATATCAAACAGCTAGAATGACTAAATAAAACCCAACAAACATCAGATCACGCTGAGAAACGTATGGATCTGAGAAATCAGTTAAGAGCGTGCCTGCTACAAAAATATGACAAGAAGGTTAGGAAAACGAATTCCCACTATTATTCTCAAAACAATAAAGCGGGTAAACTATTGGCCTCCAGACTTAAACGGCAATATACGAAAGCCAGAATCCCATTTCTATTAACAGAAGGAGCAAAGGGAAAAGTGTATGACCCGAGGGAAATTGCTAACAAATTTAAGGCTTACTACTCGTGGCTTTACAATTTGAAGGAGGAGCCTGGATCTTCTCTGGTGACAGAAGACAATATTCAGCAATTTTTACAATCTATTAATCTCCCCACTTTGACCTTAGACCAACTGTCCACCCTTAACTGTCCTATTACTGATGCAGAAATTCTGACTGTAATTAAAAAGCTTCCTTTGGGGAAATCACCCGGCCCTGATGGGTTAACAAATGAATATTATAAAACCTTCCAAAATATCCTTATTAAATATCTTAGACAGACCTACCAAGACGCGAGTCTGACTGGCAGATTCCCCAAAGAGAATCAGTCCGCATTGATAGTTACCCTTCCCAAACCCGGAAAGAGCCCAGACGCTCCCCAAAACTTTCGACCTATTTCGCTGTTAAATACTGATTTGAAGATATATGCTAAAGTGCTAGCGTCTAGATTAGCTCCACTTTTACCGAATCTGATTAGGGAAGATCAGGTGCGATTCATAAAAGGTAGACAAGCGACTGATAATACTAGAAGGGTATTAAATATCACTAACTATCTATCCACACGAGAGATACCTGCAATTTTACTTTCGCTCGACGCCGAAAAGGCTTTCGACCGCATCAATTGGATGTATGCCTTTTCCGTGCTGAAGCGGATGGGTTTCTTGGGACATATTCTATCCGCAATTCAAGCTTTATACTCAGACCCGTCGGCCAGGGTATTTACTAACGGCTCTCTGTCAGACGAATTTCCCATTACTAATGGTACCAGGCAGGGCTGCCCTTTATCCCCTCTAATTTTTGTGCAATCTATTGAACCCCTTGCGCAGGTTATACGGGAGGATAGCTTGGTAAAGGGTATACAAATTGGAGATCATACTCATGTTATATCTTTATATGCGGATGACGTCATACTTACATTGAGTGCCCCTGGCATATCGTTAGGGAGAACTCTCGATATTATCAAGGACTTCGGGAATATCTCAGGGTATAAATTGAACACACAGAAATCACAGATACTACCTTTTCACATCACCTCCGATCCACTCTCCATTTTGAAACATAGATTCCCTTTGGATTGGCAATCAGAGGGCATACAGTATTTGGGCCTCACGTTAACTGTCTCACATCAAAAACTCTATAAGGCTAATTATCTGCCACTTCTAGAAGCTATCTCTACTGAAGCATGTCGACTTTCAGCATTTGAAGTTTCATTGATTGGCAGAATAGCGGCTTTTAAAATGCTCCTATTGCCGAGACTTCCTTATTTATTTAGAACGCTCCCTATTGAAGTCCCAGGGTCCTTTTTTATTTCCATACGTCGGGTTGTTTCTTCGTTCATATGGGCTAACCGCAAGCCACGAATTTCATACAAACTGCTTACTAAAGATAAGACGAAAGGTGGCTTGGGGGTACCCGATATACACAAATATTTTGTAACATGTCAAGTCTCTCAGATGAAATGCTGGTGGTCGCTGGATACTGCTAAACACTGGGTACATATAGAAAAATTTTTGGCTTCCCCTACCAATTTGAAAGCGTTATTGATAGCTAATCTATGGAATATTAAAGAGTCAACCCAGATTTCTCCTTTCACAAGGTCATCACTAGTATGCTGGGCTTATTTCCATAGAAACTCAGAGGTAAACACTAGAGATGAGCGAACTTTTCAAAAGTTCGGTTCGGCTAGTTCGCCGAATTTCACAAAAAAGTTCGATTCGGACCAAACTAGTTCGGACCGAACCTGTCACTTCCGTGCGCCGAGCATGCTACTGTCCAGGGTACTGATAGAGTTAATGGCCTGCACTAACTCTTTCAGCAACCTTGACAGTACATGCTCGGCGCGCGGAAAATACAATTTAAATGTAACAAAAAAATAAAAATTATACGTTCGTACTTACTTGCCTCCAGCGATGACGTTTCATCCCTTTCGCCGCTGCAGCCAATCACAGGCTGTAGTGGCGGTCACGCACGTCAGGATGACGCTTCATCCCACGTGACCGCCTCTGCAGCCAATCACAGGCTGCAGCGGCGACATGGATGAAACGTCATCACTGGAGGCCGGACAGGAGGAAAGTAAGTATGAACGTATTATTTATTTTTTTGGGCATGTATGTATGTTGTCATGTATGTTTGTATGTATATTTGCATGTATATATTTGCATGTTTGCATGAATGTATGTATGTTTGCATGAATGTATGTTTGCATGTATGTATGTTTGCATGAATGTATGTATGTATGTTTGCATGAATGTATGTTTGCATGTATGTATGTTTGCATGAATGTATGTATGTATGTTTGCATGTATGTATGTTTGCATGTATGTATGTACACTACTGTTCAAAAGTTTGGGGTCACCCAGACAATTTTGTGTTTTCCATGAAATCTTACACTTCTATTTATCAAATGAGTTGCAAAATGGCTAGAAAATATAGTCAAGACATTGACAAGGTTAGAAATAATGATTTTTATTTTAAATAATAATTTTCTCCTTCAAACTTTGCTTTGGTCTTGGAATGCTCCATTTGCAGCAATTACAGCATTGCAGACCTTTGGCATTCTAGCTGTAAATTTGCTGAGGTAATCGGGAGAAATGTCACCCCATGCTTCCAGAAGCCCCTCCCACAAGTTGGATTGGCTTGATGGGCACTTCTTGGGTACCATACGGTCAAGCTGCTCCCACAACAGCTCTATGGGGTTGAGATCTGGTGACTGCGCTGGTCACTCCATTACAGATAGAATACCAGCTGCCTGCTTCTTCCATAAATAGTTCTTGCATAATTTGGAGGTGTGCTTTGGGTCATTGTCCTGTTGTAGGATGAAATTGGCTCCAATCAAGCGCTGTCCACAGGGTATGGCATGGCATTGCAAAATGGAGTGAAAGCCTTCCTTATTCAAAATCCCTTTTACCTTGTACAAATCTCCCACTTTACCAGCACCAAAGCAACCCCAGACCATCACATGACCTCCACCATGCTTGACAGATGGCATCAGGCACTCTTCCAGCATCTTTTCAGTTGTTCTGCGTCTCACAAATGTTCTTCTGTGTGATCCAAACACCTCAAACTTCGATTCGTCTGTCCATAACACTTTTTTCAGATCTTCCTCTGTCCAATGTCTGTGTGCTTTTGCCCATCTTAATCTTTTCCTTTTATTAGCCAGTCTCAGATATGGCTTTTTCTTTGCCACTCTGCCCTGAAGGCCAGCATCACGGAGTCGCCTCTTCACTGTAGACGTTGACACTGGCGTTTTGCGGGTACTATTTAATGAAGATGCCAGTTGAGGACCTGTGAGGCGTCTATTTCTCAAACTAGAGACTCTAATGTACTTGTCTTGTTGCTCAGTTGTGCAGCGGGGCCTCCCACTTCTCTTTCTACTCTGGTTAGAGCCTGTTTGTGCTGTCCTCTGAAGGGAGTAGTACACACCGTTGTAGGAAATCTTCAGTTTCTTGGCAATTTCTCGCATGGAATAGAATTCATTTCTAAGAACAAAAATAGACTGTCAAGTTTCACATGAAAGCTCTCTTTTTCTAGCCATTTTGAGAGTTTAATCGAACCCACAAATGTAATGCGCCAGATTCTCAACTAGCTCAAAGGAAGGTCAGTTTTATAGCTCCTCTAAACAGCAAAACTGTTTACAGCGGTGCTAACATAATTGCACAAGGGTTTTCAAGTGTTCTTTAATCATTCATTAGCCTTCTAACACAGTTAGCAAACACAATGTACCATTAGAACACTGGAGTGATGGTTGCTGGAAATGGGCCTCTATACACCTATGTAGATATTGCATTAAACACCAGACGTTTGCAGCTAGAATAGTCATTTATCACATTAACAATGTATAGAGTGTATTTCTGATTAATTTAATGTTATCTTCATTGAAAAAAACTGTGCTTTTCTTTCAAAAATAAGGAAATTTCTAAGTGACCCTAAACTTTTGAACGGTAGTGTATGTTGTCATGTATGTATGTATGTATGTATGTATGTATGTATGTATGTTTGCATGTATGTTGGCATGTATGTATGTATGTATATATGTGCATGTTTGTATGTATATTTGCATGTATATATTTGCATGTATGTATGTATGTATGTTTGCATGTATGTATGTATGTATGTTGTCATGTATGTTTGCATGTTTTTATTTTTGCATGTATGTTTATATATATGTGCATGTATGTAATTATGTTTGCATGTATTTATGTTTGCATGTATATTTGTGCATGATTGTATATATATATATATATATATATATGTATGTATGTATGTATCTTTGTATGTATGTATGTTTTCATGTGTGTGTATGCATGTATGTATGATAGTTTGCATGTATGTATGTATATATGTGTGTATGTTTGCATGTATATATGTGCATGCTTGTATGTATGTATGTTTGTATATATGTATGTATGTATGTTTGCATGTATGTATGTTTGCATGTATGTTTGTTTGTATATATGTCTGTATGGCGATGTATGATACTGTCTGCTGGCGCCCTGTATCTAAGTCAACTTCACGGCAGGCTTCTATACATGGTATAACAGTCAGTATCACACATTAAACTGAATCTAAGCCTACGACATGTTTTATTTCATTATTTTTTTTTTACAGGTTTGGTGTTTGGACTACGTCGGTTTCGAGGACTACTTTGATGACAGTTTTTTTTTCTACAATAAAATGGTTAATGAGGGTTGTGTTGGGGGTGCTTTATTTCAATAAAATATTTTATCTATATCTTTGTCTTTTTCTTTTCAAATTTTATTACTACCACTTTAGTAATGGCCGCTGTCTGAGTGACAACATCCGTTACTAAGGCGAGGCTTAATGTTAGCCGGTGCAGAGGCTAACACTAACCACCATTATTACCCCGGTACCCACCACCACCAGGGGTGCCGGGAAGAGGCAGGTACGATCCAGTACCCGACCATCTGTTGTGATGGTCGGGCTCTGGGGCGGCCGCAGGCTGGTATTACGAGGCTGGGAAGGGCCAAAAACAGTGGACCTTCCCACCCTTGTAATGCTAGGCTGCTGCTGCTGCTGTGTTGTATCTGGCTGGTTATAAAAGTGGGGGGGACCCCATGTCATTTTTTTAAATTATTTATTTATTTTTTTTTATTTTTTTTTAAAAAAGACATGGGGTTCCACCCAATTTATCATAACAAGCCACATACAACACAGTGTTATTAGCCTGGGAATGGACAAAACCAGTGGCCCTTCCCACCCATGTAATGCCTGACTGCTGCGGCCTTGTATATGGCTGGTTATTAAAAATGTGGGGGACCCAACGTCTATTGTTAAATTTGTTAAATTAAAAAAAAAAAACGACGTGGGGTCCCCCCCATTTTTATAACCAGCCCGATACAACACAGCAGAAGCAGCCTAGCATTACAAGGGTGGGAAGGTCCACTGTTTTTGGCCCTTCCCACCCTCATAATACCAGCCTACGGCCGCCCCAGTACCCGACCATCACAACAGATGGTCGGGTACTGGATCGTACCAAGCTCTTCCCGGCACCCCTGGTGGTGGTGGGTACCGGGGTAATAATGGGTGGTTAGTGCTAGCCTCTGCACCGGCTAACACTAAGTACCGCCTTAATAATGGACGTTGTCAATCAGCCAACTGCCATTATCTAGGCACTAATAAAGTTTAAAAAAAAACACAAAGACAATTCTTTTTTATTGAAATAAGAAATCCCCAACAAAACCCTCGTTAACCATTTTATTAAAATTTGAAAAAACGCAGATCTACGCAGTAGTCCAACGAATCGTAGATGTAGTCCAATCGGTACATCAAAATCTGCAACAACATAAAAAAACAGTTATCAATGTGAACAATACCAATACTTCTACTCACCTACACACATATATACACGCACACACAAAGAAACAACCATACACAAACACACACATATATACACAAACACACATATACACACATATAAACAAACACCCATGTACACAAACACACACATATACAAAAACACACACAAACATCTACACACAAACATATACACAAATACACCCATATATACACACACATATACACAAACACATATACACAAACACACCCATATATACACAAACACACACATAAACACACACCCATATACACACATATACACAAACACACACAAAAACACACACACACACAAACATCTACACACAAACATATACACATACACCCATATATACACACACACATATACACAAACACATATACACAAACGCACCCATATATACACAAACACACATATACACAAACACACATATAAAAACAAAAACAGACAAAGACACATACCCAAACACACACACTGTTTCTTTTAAATGCTGCCGGGGAACCCGCTCGATCCACTATATAAGGCTGCGCTACAGTGCAGCATTTAAAAGAAACAGGATCCTGACCTGTCCACAGAGTTTAAGGCAGCATAGAGTATTTCAGGAGATGAGCGTGAAGATTCAGTGCTGCTGTGAACTCTGCTCTTACCATTACGTAGCTCTCAGTCTGTTACCTCTCCTCCACTCCTGTCCTCAAGAACACCTTCACATGATTGGCAAGTCACCACGTAATGGTAAGAGCAGAGTTCACAGCAGCACAGAGTATTTCAGGAGATGAGCGTGCAGATCTTGTGCGGGGTGGTGACTTGCCAATCTTGTGAAGGTGTTATTGAGGACAGGAGTGGAGGAGAGGAAACAGACTGAGCTACATAATGGTAAGAGCAGAGTTCACAGCAGCACAGACTCTGCACGCTCCTGAAATATTCTGTGCTGCTGTGAACTCTACTCTTACCATTACGTAGCTCTCAGTCTGTTACCTCTCCTCCACTCCAGTCCTCAAGAACACCTTCACATGATTGGCAAGTCACCACCGCACACAAGATCCGCACGCTCATCTCCTGAAATACTCTATGCTGCTGTGAACTCTGCTCTTACCGTTACGTGGTGACTTGCCAATCATGAAGGTGTTATTGAGGACAGTAGTGGAGGAGAGGTAACAGACTGAGAGCTACGTAATGGTAAGAGCAGAGTTCACAGCAGCACTGAATCTTCACGCTCATCTCCTGAAATACTCTATGCTGCCTTAAACTCTGTGGACAGGTCAGGATCCTGTTTCTTTTAAATGCTGCACTGTAGCGCAGCCTTATATAGTGGATCGAGCGGGTTCCCTAGCAGCATTTAAAAGAAACAGGATCCTGACCTGTCCACAGAGTTTAAGGCAGCACAGAGTATTTCAGGAGATGAGCACGGCCGGCCACAGGCAGCCGGTCGTTTTTCCAAGCCGTGCTCCCATTATGCACACGACCGTAAAAACACCCGTTATTGCGGGTCGTAATTACGACCCGAAATAATGGGCTCATAGACTTCTGTTACCCACTGGTACCTTCCCGTTTTCTCACGGGAAGGTGCCCGTGCCGTTAAAAAAATAGAACATGTTCTATTTTTCTATTTTACGGGCCGTGCTGCTATAATTAGGGTATGTTCACACGACAGCGTCCGTAACGGCTGAAATTACGGGGATGTTTCCGCCTGAAAACATCCCCGTAATTTCAGCCGTAACGGCATGTGCAGGCGCTTGAACGCCGCGTCCATTACGGACGTAATTGGCGCTGCTATTCATTGGAGTCAATGAATAACGGCTCCAATTACGGCCAAAGAAGTGACAGGTCACTTCTTTGACGCGGGCGTCTATTTACGCGCCGTCATTTGACAGCGGCGCGTAAATATACGCCTCGTGTGAACAGACAATTGCTTTCAATGGGCAGATGTTTGTCAGCGCTATCGAGGCGCTATTTTCGGACGTAATTCGGGGCAAAAACGCCCGAATTACGTCCGTAATTAGTGCGTGTGAAAACACCCTTATAATGACAGCAGGGCTCGCAAAAGCGGCCGGCTGCCCGTGGCCGGCCGTGCTCGTAATTACGAGTCGTAATTACGAGCACGGCCTGTAAAATAAAAAAATAGAACATGTTCAATCTTTTTAACGGCACGGGCACCTTCCCGTGAGAAAACGGGAAGGTACCCGTGGCTAACAGAAGTCTATGGGCCCGCTATTTCGGGTCATAATTACGACCCGTAATAACGGGTGTTTTTACGGTCGTGTGCATGAGGCCCCGTAATGACGGGTGGCTACATGTGTGCAACCGTCATTACGGCAGCGTTGCTAGGCGACGTCAGTAAATAGTCACTCTCCAGGGTGCTGAAAGAGTTAACTGATCGGCAGTAACTGTTTCAGCACCCTGGACAGTGACTACCGATCACAATATAGAGTACCTGTAAAAAAAAAAGACGTTCATACTTACCGGGAACTCCCTGCTAACTCCAGTCCGGTCTCCTGGCCGTTGCCTTGGTGACGCGTCCCTCGCGACATCCGGCCCGACATTCCTTGATGACGATGCAGCCCATGTGAGCGCTGCAGCCAATCACGGGCTGCAGAGGCCTCTGCAGCCAATCACAGGCTGCAGAGGCCTCTGCAGCCAATCACAGGCTGCCGCGTCAGAAAAGAAGGTCGGACTGGAGGAAGAAGAGGGACTCGTCCGCAAGACAACGACCAGGTAGGTATGAAATGCTTTTTATTTTATTTTTAATCAGCAGCCTCTTTTCTCTATCAGTGATTGATAGAGACAAGTGGCTGCCGATTTGTATAATATTTTTGACCGGGTTCGGTCAAAACGGGTTCGGCCGAACCCGGTGAAGTTCGGATTCGCTGCGAACCGAACTTTTCCGGAAGTTCGGACCGAAACCGGGTTCGGTTGTCCCGGTTCGCTCATCTCTAGTAACAGGCATGGTAATTCAGTCCAGGTGGGTTTTAAATGTCCAAAGTGTGGTTGACATTGATATCGTTTTTCCATTCATACAATATGTATTTCCAGGGTAGGTGCTCTTATTGTGGCAGTCCAATTGCGGTCCTGAGCTGATCCGCAATATGTATCCAACTTAATATTGATATACTCTATCCTGTAATTGGATAAGGCTTTGTGCAGCAAGTAGATACCTCTACAGCCTCTCATCGAGTCTGCACGTTCTGTGGGGTTTACGATGTTGCTTCCGGGTAAGTCAGCTGACGGCCGGGAGTCACATGGTTGAGCGTCACGGATGTGGTGGGCGAGTGTGATTGGCTGGTTTGGAGTATGCCGCCGAAGCCAGGGGGAGGAGTATCTGGTTCATAGTAACTCAGAGTCCCGTAGTGAAACATGCCGCTGACATCTATGCGTGCATGCTTCCGTGTTGTGCAGTAGAATATCTGCTGCTGAAGAAATATCGCTGGCATCCTGGCCAGACTGACCAAGCTACAGACCCCTGATGATAAGTATAGAAACGCGTAGGGTCGGGTTAAGTGAGGGAGCAGTGGCATTGTTGTGTATCCTTAACATCAGGAGATCTAGGTGCGGTTAACTGCAGGCTCCGGTGTGTTTTAGGGTCTAAACCACTGTCACACCAATGTTTAAACGCTGATTCCATGTTTGATATCTCTGTATATACCCAGTCATAGAGGGTTCGCAAACGAATTAGGACTTGGAGTATTTATTTGTTTAATACGTTTTTAAAATACACGGTTGGGCTTTTCACAGTGGTGATTGTACCCCTGTTTTTAGATAGCTATGAAATAAAAATTATACATTTTACTCATTTATCACTTCAGTGAATTTACAATTTTTCATATTTGTGGGAGCACAATATATATCGTTTAAATACAGTGAATTACCATCTGTAAATTTGATAATATTTTTTCAATATATGAAAGCTTAAGAAAATCGCAGAGAAGATAGATTAGGAAGCCTGGGCCTTTAATCATTTAAGCTAGAAGGCAACTCTCTGACTCTTGGGCATCGGGAAACTGGTATGACCATCATGACTCAGGAACCTCAATAACCTCTTTGATTTTCAGCACAGACGGGACAGTAGACAGAGAGTGGAATATGTTTCTTTTAGATTTGCCTTAGAGCTAAACCCAGGGGTTGATTGAGAGAATATTAAATCCTTACCTAAACATGCCCCGTAGAGTATATGAACTTTCAGAAGGGAATCCCCAGGTTGTATACCCGGAGTAGACTTCAAAGCATCAGCTAACTTCTATCCTATAGGGATTTCTGACGCGTGGTACCGTAATTGATAGGCAGAAGAGTAGTAGCAAAAGGTCAGGGCTGGCAGAGTTCATGCTAATACTGGTAAACACACACAGGACAGGGCAGGTAGCGATCAATAAATGTAGTCATAAAACAGTACAAGTCAATCCAAAATAGCAACAAAACACCTTCATAATAACCACAGGAACGGTTCCATACAGTTGGCACTATAGAATCTACTGATTGTAAGCACATATAAATTGTACTGGGAGAACTCCCAATAAAATCCACATCGTAAATGATGACATTCTAGAATAATTCCCATTATGATTTATGCAAAGTGACTGTATTCTTCTTGGTGTGTCGCAAAACGATAATCAAGTTTCTGAGCTTTTAGGAGTGGCACAACACCAGGTTGGGTAGTATAGATAAAAGAATAGAAGCAGAATATCTCATATTTTCCCAGTAGGTTAACAAACAATAGAAAAAAATACCATCCTGATATGATGTAGGAGGTTGGTTAGTTAAAATTGAGGGCACCAAAACATGGTATCTTCAAAATGCCACCACTATAAGTAGAAGATGTCACAACCAGCAGAGATCCATAATAAGAGGAGTTTCTCTTTAATTGTCTTCTCAAAAATAGTACCTAGTGTTTGTTAACCACAACCCCTTAATGACCGCCCACCGTCTTTTGATGGCAACCAGTGCAGGTGCTTAATCTACAGCGACGTCTTTTGGCGCTGTTGTAGAAGAGGCTGATGAGCGCTCCTGTGATCACTCATCCTCTAAGCAGGAACTGTAACTTACAGCTCCTGAACTGAGAGCAACCTCCTGATTACAACTGGGAACGGAAAACATTCCGACCCCAGCGCCTTTCCACGAATGAAGCAACTGGTACCTTTTGTACCAGTGACGCTTCCGTCGATGAAAGACGCTGACCTGCCCAGCCAATCAGCGCCTTTCATAGACGCTGTGTTCAACCCCCTGGAGACCTGCGCAGAAGAGCGCAGGTCACCATGGCTGCCGGACGGCGTGGTAGCGGGAATAAGGTGAGTTTGAATATTTTTTTATTTTTTTAACTGTGTTAGAAGTGTGTGTCTGTATCTGCGGGGGGGGGGGGGGGTTTATCTACAAGGGGGACTTTATCTACACGGGGGGGGGGGGCTTTATCTACGGGGGGGTGTCTATCTACAGGGGGGGCTATATACAGGGGGAGCTATATACAGGGGGACTATATCTACAGGGGGGCTATATCTACAGGGGGTGGGCTATATACAGGGGGACTATATCTACAGGGGGGCTATATACTGGGGTGGGCTATCTACAGGGGGACCATATCTACAGGGGGTGGGCTATATACAGGTGGACTATATCTACAGGGGGTGGGCTATATACAGGGGGACTATATCTACAGGGGGTGGGCTATATACAGGTGGACTATATCTACAGGGGGTGGGCTATATACAGGGGGACTATATCTACAGGGGGGCTATATCCTGGGGTGGGCTATCTACAGGGGACCATATCTACAGGGGGTGGGCTATATACAGGTGGACTATATCTACAGGGGGTGGGCTATATACAGGGGGACTACAGCCCACCCCTGTAGATATAGCCCACCCCAGTAGATATAGCCCCCCTATAGATATAGCCCACCCCTGTAGATATAGCCCACCCCTGTAGATATAGCACACCCCTGTAGATATAGCCCACCCCTGTAGATATAGCCCCCCTGTAGATATAGCCCACCCCTGTAGATATAGCCCACCCCTGTGTATAGCCCAGCCCTGTAGATATGGTCCCCCTTTAGATTTGGACGTGGCGGATGACACAGGTGCAGTAGACACGACTCCAACTAGTAGGCACAGGAACAAGAACACAGTACGGGATACAGGAATGGGTAACAGGGCACGGGTAACAACTGGAACGGTAAACAGTAAGGGACCATTTGAAAGACAGACTTGGGGTATACTAACAATGCTCAGGCAAGGATCATATGGGTTGGGCCCTTCTTATAGTCCAGGAAATCATGTGTGTTGATGATGGTGATTTCCTACATGTGCGTGCGCTGGCCCTTTAAGAGTGGGCACGAGCGTGCGCGCGCACCCTACGGCACAGAGCAGATCGTAGCAGAAGTGAGCGCTGGCGTCTCCTGGGAAGGAGATGGGAACCAGCGCTCACAGATCCATGGCTGCGGGCGCCAGGTGAGTGGACCCGATGGCCCTGGACGCTACAGTATCCCCCCCTCTTACGCCCCCTCTTCTTGGGACTAGAGTGAGAGAGGAACTTCTAAACAAGAGCAGAGGCATCAAGGTTCTCCTCTGGCTCCCAGGACCTCTCCTCAGGACCAAACCCTCTCCAGTCCACCAAATAGAATGTCCTTCCTCCTACCCTCTTGCAGTCCAGGATCTCCCTCACCTCGAACACATCAGAAGAACCGCTGGGAGCAGTTGTGGAACAGGAAGTCTTGCTGTAGCAGTTCAGGACCACTGGTTTCAGGAGGGACACATGAAAGGAGTTGGGGATTCTGAGGGTAGGTGGCAGCCGCAGTTTATAGGAGACAGGGTTAATCTGTTGCCGAATCTCAAAAGACCGAGAAACCTGGGAGCAAACTTGTATGAAGGCACCCTCAAACGAATGTTCCATGAGGACAGCCAGACTTTGGTACCTGGAAGATACTGCGGCGGCTCTCTTCTTGTATCCGCTTTTCGCTTCATGCCCTAGTCTGTTGCCAGATTTACAGGAAGTCCCCAAATGCAGAGTCAGCAGCGGGTACCTGAGAAGTAGTAGACACTGGAAGAGGGACTCTAGGATGTTGACCGTATACAATGTAAAACGGAGTGGAAGTGGTGGACTCGCTTGTGTGGTTGTTGTACGAGAACTTGGCCCATGGAAGAAGCTGTTCCCAGTTATCATGCTGTAAGGAAATGAAGTGATGGAGATAATTCTCCATTATCTGGTTGATCCTCTCGACTTGCCCATTGGACCGGGGGTGATAGGCTGTGGAAAAGTCCAATATCACATCCAGGAGTTTACAGAGAGCCCTCCAGAACCTCGAGGTAAACTGAAACCCCCGATCGGACACAATGTGAAGGGCAAGCCATGCAAGCGGTAGATGTGCTGGATGAAGAGATTCGCCATTCGGGGAACAGAAGGTAGGCCGGTCAGCGGGATAAAATGTGCCATCTTCGAGAACCGGTCCACCACCACCAAGACAGTGTTGCATCCTGCTGAGGGAGGAAGGTCAGTGACAAAGTCCATCACAATGTGCTGCAAGGTGGCATTGGGTATAGGCATAGGTTGATGGAGGCCGACAGGCTTGGAGTTAGTAACCTTGTTAGAAGCACACACCGTGCAAGAAGAGACAAAGTCCACAACATCCTTGGGCAGCGTGGGCCACCAAAAGTGACGAGCAATCAGGTCTCGGGTTTTACGAACACCAGGGTGCCCAGCCAGTTTAGAACTGTGTCCCCATCGGTGAATTCTTCTCCTGCCTGCTAATCGAACAAAAGTCCTCCCCGGAGGGATGTCTCTAACCTGCAAAGGATTGGCAGTGATAATGCAGGACGGGTCTATGATAGTTTGAAGAGTCTCCACCGTGTCATCTGTTTAAAATGACCTGGACACTCCTGTCAGCGGGACGGTAGTGGAGCACAAATTGTAAACGGGTGAAGAACAGCGGCCACTCTGCGTGACAGGGATTTAGTCATTGAGCGGACTGAAGGTAGGTGAGGTTCATGTGGTCGGTGTAGATTAGGATGGGGTGAGCTGCGCCCTCCAGCAGATGGCTCCACTTCTCCAGAGCCAATTTGATGGCCAGTAGCTCCTGATCCCCAACAGAGTAAATGCGCTCTGCAGAAGAAAAAAGTCTCGAGTAGTAGCCACATACTACTGCCTTTCCTTTGGGGCTCCTCTGGAACAGAAGTGCGCCTGCACCAACATAAGAGGTGTCCACCTCCAAAGAAAACTGTATATATACGTCAGGATGATAGAGGATCGAGGCAGAAGTAAAGGCTTTTTTGAGACAAAAAAATGTGGACTCTGCCTCTGGGGTCCACACCTTGGCGTTCACACCGTTCTTGGTAAGGGTGGGAATAGGAGATGTCAGTGATGAGACGTTTGGGATAAACTGCCGGTAGAAATTGGCAAATCCCAGGAAACGCTGTATGGACCTCAGACCTTGAGGACGTGGCCACTCCAGGACAGCTCTCACTTTCTCAGGATCCATCTTGAGACCTTGATCCGATATGATGTAGCCCAGGAAGTGCAGAGAACTTCTCTCAAAGACGCACTTCTCCAGCTTGGAGTATAAATGATTCTCCCTTAATCGTAGTAGAACTTGACGGACATGCCTCCGATGAGTCGTCGGATCTGGGGAGAAAATCAAAATATCATCGAGATAAACAACAACACAGATAAAGAGGAGATCTCGGAAGATATCATTAACGAGTTCCTGAAACACTGTAGGAGCGTTACACAGTCCGAAGGGCATCACTACGTATTCGTAGTGCCCGTCACGGGTGTTAAATGCCGTCTTCCATTCGTCACCCTGGCGGACCGGAGCGGAAGTGAGATGTGGACCAGCGCTCACAGATCCATGGCTGTGGGCGTCAGGAGGTGAGTGGAACCGACAGCCCGCGGCCATAGATGCTACATGTGAGTAAACTCGCTAATATACATTCCCGTCCCCCTTGGTGCTGTTTCTGAGATTTTCATAGATTTTTATAGCGCTGATGAGGAACCGGAGGTCTAGTTGTACAGTCTTCTTTGGTGACGACACGACTCTTCGTCATGTGATCGGCCCCGCTGTACTCTATGTACTCGCTGTACTACTGCTCCTTCAGTATACGGAGCACAGCGCCGCTCTCTGAGAGGTTCCTGTTGTTTCTCCTTTGCTTTATCCAATGCTAAAAACTAATAATGATGTTTTTGGTTTTTTTTAAATGCAAGCCCCTCAGTTGGAGTCACTGGGACCCAACACTAGAATTTCATCTGATTTGACAGATTATGGCACAATTTTCTATGGGGAACTTATGGTGGTTATTTTGATATTCCCATACTGTTTTTTGACACAGACCACCTACCTAAACATTGCTACAGACAAATCCACCTCTTCATGGTAAAGGTATTCTCTAATGTCAGTGCTGTCTTACAGCAGGATAATGCCCCCGCCACACTGCAAAAATCGTTCAGGACTGATGTGAGGAACATGACAAAGAGTTCAAGGTGTTGACCTGGCCTCCATATTCTTAATTCAATCGATCATCTGATAGATGTGCTTGAAAAACAAATCCAATCCATGGAGACCCCTACTCACAACTTACAGGACTTAACCCCTTAATGACGAAGCCTAGGTTGGGCCTTAAGGCTCAGAGCCCATTTGTCTAATCTGACATTATCTAAAGGGAGACATTTCCTCAACCTGTTGCAGGAAAATTTTATGGGCCAGTTTTTGGAAGACCCTACTAGTGGTGAAGCTCTGTTGGATCTGGTCATTTCTAATAATGCAGAGCTTGTTGGGAACGTCAATGTTCGTGAAAACCTCGGTAACAGTGATCACAATATAGTTACATTTTACCTATACTGTAAAAAACAAACACAGGCTGGGAGGGCAAAAACATTTAATTTTAAGAAAGCCAATTTCCCCAGGATGCAGGAGCAATTCAGGATATAGACTGGGAAGAACTAATGTCAAGTAATGGGACAAATGATAAATGGGAGATTTTCAAATCTACTTTGGGTTATTATAGTGCAAAATTTATTCCTATAGGTAACAAGTATAAACGATTAAAATTAAATCCCACATGGCTTACACCTTCTGTGAACGGGGCAATACATGACAAAAAAAGGGCATTTAAAAAATGGTAACAAGTATAAACGATTAAAATTAAATCCCACATGGCTTACACCTTCTGTGAAAGGGGCAATACATGACAAAAAAAGGGCATTTAAAAAATACAAATCTGAGGGTACATCTGAAGCCTTTGTAAAATATAAAGAGCTTAATAAAATCTGTAAAAATGTAATAAAATTAGCAAAAATACAAAATGAAAGGCAGGTGGCCAAGGATAGTAAAACAAATCCCCAAAAATTCTTCAAGTATATAAATGCTAAAAAGCCAAGGTCTGAACATGTAGGACCCCTAGATAGTGGTAATGGGGAGTTGGTCACAGGGGATCAAGAGAAGGCAGAGTTACTAAATGGGTTCTTTAGCTCTGTATATACAACCGAAGAAAGAGCAGCTGATGTAGCCGGTGCCAGTGCTGTTAATATATCAGTTGATATATTGAATTGGATGAATGTAGATATGGTCCAAGCTAAATAAAATAAAATAAATGTGCACAAGGCCCCGGGACCACATGGGTTACACCCTAGACTTCTTAAAGAGCTTAGTTCAGTTATTTCTGTCCCCCTTTTCATAATATTCAGAGAATCTCTAGTGACTGGAATAGTGCCAAGGGACTGGCGTAGGGAAAATGTGGTGCCTATTTTCAAAAAGGACTCTAGGTCTTCCCCGGGTAATTATAGACCAGTAAGCTTAACATCCATCGTGGGGAAAATGTTTGAGGGGCTATTGAGGGACTATATACAGGATTATGTGACAAAAAATAGTATTATAAGTGACAGCCAGCACAGGGGCCGCTGTGGATTTAGTGTTTTTGGACTTTGCAAAGGCATTTGACACTGTCCCCCATAGACGCCTAATGGGTAAATTAAGGACTATAGGTTTAGAAAATATAGTTTGTAATTGGATTGAGAATTGGCTCAAGGACCGTATCCAGAGAGTTGTGGTCAATGATTCCTACTCTGAATGGTCCCCGGTTATAAGTGGTGTACCCCAGGGTTCTGTGCTGGGACCACTATTATTCAACTTATTTATTAATGATATAGAGGATGGGATTAATAGCACTATTTCTATTTTTGCAGATGACACCAAGCTATGTAATATAGTTCAGTCTATGGAAGATGTTCATGAATTGCAAGCGGATTTAAACAAACTAAGTGTTTGGGCGTCCACTTGGCAGATGAAGTTTAATGTAGATAAATGTAAAGTTATGCATCTGGGTACGAACAACCTTCATGCATCATATGTCCTAGGGGGAGCTACACTGGGGGAGTCACTTGTTGAGAAGGATCTGGGTGTACTTGTAAATCATAAACTAAATAACAGCATGCAGTGTCAATCAGCTGCTTCAAAGGCCAGCAGGATATTGTCGTGTATTAAAAGAAGCATGGACTCGCGGGACAGGGATGTAATATTACCACTTTACAAAGCATTAGTGAGGCCTCATCTAGAATATGCAGTTCAGTTCTGGGCTCCAGTTCATAGAAAGGATGCCCTGGAGTTGGAAAAAATACAAAGAAGAGCAACGAAGCTAATTAGGGGCATGGAGAATTTAAGTTATGAGGAAAGATTAAAATAATTAAACCTATTTAGCCTTGAAAAAAGACGACTAAGGGGGGACATGATTAATTTATATAAATATATTAATGGCACATACAAAAAATATGGTGAAATCCTGTTCCATGTAAAACCCCCTCAAAAAACAAGGGGGCACTCCCTCCGTCTGGAGAAAAAAAGGTTCAACCTGCAGAGGCGACAAGCCTTCTTTACTGTGAGAACTGTGAATCTATGGAATAGCCTACCGCAGGAGCTGGTCACTGCAGGGACATTAGATGGCTTTAAAAAATGGTTAGATAATTTCCTAGAACAAAAAAGTATTAGCTCCTATGTGTAGAAATGTTTTCCTTCCCTTTTCCCGTCCCTTGGTTGAACTTGATGGACATGTGTCTTTTTTCAGCCGTACAAACTATGTAACTATGTAACTATGACATGTGTCACTTTATGTGGTAATAACTTTGGAATGCCTTTATTTATCCAAGTGATTCTGAGACTGTTTTCTGGTGACACATTGAACTTTATGTTAGTGGTAAAATTTGGTTGATACATTCAGTGAAAAAACAGAAAAAATTACATAAAATGTGGTGTAAGGCAGATGGTTATACCACACAAAATAGTTATTAATTAACAATTTGTTTTTTTAAATAAAGGACTTAATATTGAAAAAAGGTTTTTTTTACAACTGTTTTTTTTTTTGTCTCACTAGGTGACTTGAAGTCAGGAATCCCTGATCGCTATTCTAATACACTGCACTACATGCGTAGTGCAGTGTAAAAGTGCTGTCAGTTACTCACTGACAGCAAACCTAAGGCAGGACAAACTAGGCTTCCGTAGATGACAAACCCGGAGGCCATTGTTAGGCCTCCTGTTGCCATAACATGATGGAATAGAACGTCAAGGAGCAGGAAGGGGTTAAAGGATCTGCTAACGTCTTGGTGCCAGATACCACAGGACACTTTTAAAGATCTTCTGAAATCCATGTCCCAACGGGTCAGAGCTATTATGGCAGCACGAGGAGGACTACACAAGGCAGGTGGTTTTAATGTTATGCCTGGATGGTGTATATGTTAGTAATTAATTTCTATTCATTTGACACATTGATGGAAATTAGGGTATGTTCACACGCAAACTCAAAAATATCTGAAAATACAGAGCTGTTTTCAAGGTTTTCAGCGTTTTTTACGGCCGTTTTTGTTGCTGTTTTCAATATTGTCTAGGAAAAACGGCTCCAAAAGCGGCCCAAGAAGTGACTTGCACTTCTTTTGTGAACATACCCTAAAAAAGGAGTAACTTTTCTGTGCTTTTTATTTTTACAATATATATCAATCACCCTAAATATTGTAATCTTGGGGCCTACATTGCTCCTATGTAAACATGGGAACGCCACCATTCTCACCAGTTTTAAGGCATAATGTAAGTCTTAGGCCAAAACGTAGTAGTAGTCGAAACGCCAATCCAACCGAGATGGAATATGAAATATCCAAGATAGAAGGCAGTCCCAGGCATAAAATAAGATAAGATAACTTTATTAATCCCCGAAGGGAAATTCCAGTATCACATAAATGGATTCTGGGAAACGGCATCAGGGATCTTTTATTATTAGGTCTCTGTGCAGATTGAGATTCTGGCGTCCAAGGTGAAGATGATGAAAAAGACTAGGTGGTACTGTAGACAAAACAAAAAATAATCAGACCAGACGATAATCACTCAGCAATATACTGGTGCCGAAGCTCCAGCCATGATTTCACAAAAATACTATAGATGTCAGTGATCATACCTGTACTGCTGGTGTTTTTTCTGTACCACAGCTGTTGGTACTTATCTCCTCCTCTTTCTTTGAAAGGCATGGACGCGGCACAAGGGACAGCGTGGATTTGTCGGGATCCAATGTGCAATACAAGGCAGATGGAATATGTGAGAACATGGCAGAACGGTGACTTGCTCTCCAATCTCGTAGTCCTCTAGGCATATAGTGCAGGACTGGATGTCTTCGTTTTCAGTAAAGTTTCGAGATGCGAGTCTATCAATCTGCCTGCCTCTCCTGCCTCGCCGACGTTGTCTTCTCTGCACAGGTCTGCTGTCTGTGGTCTCTGTTGTCGACTGTTGGTTGGGAAGCAGCTGACTGGTGCTTGGTGTTGGCTCCACCAGCCTGTTAGATGTTTGCTGAGGAGATCTGCTTCCTTCTCTGGACGGCTGCAGGTTTGGTAGCGGCTCAATGGTGCTGGGGTCTTGTGTTGGTTCCTCCAGCCTTTCGGATCGCTCCTGAGTAGTTGATGGAGTAGACCCAGGCTGGGATTCTCCAGGAATTCTGAGCTCGGTCTCACTATTAATATGACGGCCACTTGTCGTTTCAGACTGTTCTATTGGCTCAGGTCGTAATGGGGACCGGCTTCTGTCCGCTCCGTCTTGCTGCAACCTACGGCGCGGTGGAACTTGACCACGTCTTCGTCTCCTGTCGGGGACATTGTCATGGTCTTCATCCTGCTCCACACTCTGACGCCTTCTATGTCCAGATCTTAATCTTCCATCAGCAATGCCTAGATGTGAAACAATGTGTATAACATATATTAATTATGTACAGAAAAAATGGGAAAAAAGATCAATACCAGACATTTCCTATGGACTCGCGTGGCCTTCTTTCTAGAGGAAAGCTCCCATGTTTTTCTAATCTTGGACAACCGTTTTGATACTATGAATACATACACAGGTGAGTCACATTATTATAACTACTACTAATATCCAGAGTAACCGGCGTGTGCAGCACGGACAGCAGTAGACGGGCTGGGAGTGACTCAATAAGGTGCTGGTCAGTGGTCTCATATGTGGAGCCTCGCTGACTCCATACATCCCACATTTACTGGAGGGTGCGTGGCGGAGGATCCATAAAGCGAACAACACGATTGACGTGGTCCCACAGATGCTCAATTGGGTTCAAGTCTGGAGAAATAGGGGGCCAGGGAAGTACTTGGAAGTCTTGGTCGTGCTCTTCCAACCACTGTCGGGCATTTATAGTCGTGTGACATGTCGCATTGTCTTGCTTTAAGATTCCGTTTGCTCCAGGGAAGACAATCAGCATGTATGGTGGATGTGATCTGTAACGATGGATTCATATCTAAATCGGTTCAGAGCCTTCCATATGGATGAGTGGCCCAGAGAATGCCATGGAAAAATACCCCAGACGCTGACGTCGCCACCAGCTTTTTCCAGCAATGGTTGTAAAGTCCATCCTTTCGATGAAGCAGAAAACGTGATTTATCGGAGAAGACAACCCTTTGCCAATCATCGGTGCTCTGAGACCAATACTGCCGTGCAAATTGAAGCCATTTTCTCTGATGCACCTTAGTTACATAGGAGCAGTGACCATCCGTCGGGTTCGGAGCCCCATATGCAGTCGGGTTCGCTGAACTGTTGTATTAGACACACGTCTGGTAGCCAACGCTCACCTCTCAAATACAAGGCACGTGGTGCTCTGCAGTTTCCATGTCCGTTATTCCTAATGGTGCCATTTGTCCACTCACGATACACTGTCACCACAGCAGCACGCGAATTGTTCACATCTGCGCTGTTTGAGAAATACCGCCGCCCTTGGTCCGAAAGCCAATAATTATCCCTTTTTGCAACTGAAAAACGGTGCATTTTTTGGAAACTAGCCAAATGTATCGGATATAACAAGTTCCACTTACCTTGATTTATCCGGGAACTTTCGTCTATTGCAAGCTTGCAAGAGTTCTCGGTAACTCATTGTTCCTTGTAGCAGGCGGCTTGATGTTTAAATTCAGGAACAATGGAAAAACGGGATTCCTCAAATAAGAGGGAATCTACCACGATGTTCAGAAGTTGCACTGGTGTTTAAGTGCTCTGAACAGATGATGTAGTAGTCGCTTTGTAGCACAAATTCGCTCTTTGAAAAACCAAGTGAAGTTTCAGCATTAGCATCAACTCGAGATATGGCACTGATGTGACTGCGCTTGGGGTCCTTAGAACTTCACGCCATTGTGATGTCACTGCTATAGATGCCACACCCTCCATTGTTCTGATGACATCACTGCCTGCAGTGATGTCATAATGCTTACGGTATGTCATAAACGGTCCCCTGCTCTGCATTATACCAATCACTGCAGCAAAGCCTCCAAATAAATAAATAAATAAATATATATAAAAAAAATTGATATTTACATATTGCAGCTGAAAACCTCTAATATTTGTTTAGTAAATGTTTCTCTATAATTGTTTAGTAAATGTTGTAGCACACAATTCATCTAAGTAAAAGTCTTAGTAACAGATTACCACAATGGAGAGGTGGAAATGTAACGTTATTTTTCTAAAACTAGATGGTTCTGGAGTAAATAAGAATCCTTTATAACCTAAAGAGGTTGTCTGGTATAAGAAACCCATTGTAAATACCCTATTGGGGAATTCTAAGTTAAGAAAGGACAAGTCTCTTATTGATTTCACTGTGTAATGCTTAGTTTCTCCTGTGGTGGCGCTGCAGGGGAATTCAACACTTCTAAAGTTCCATCACAGATTAAATCTGATCGCTGGGGGTCACAATCAGCGACATTAAGCTGCACTATCTGGATGTACAAATTACACTGGATGAGGGCCGTATTGTGACAGACATTTACACCAAACCAACTGACTGAAAATAACTTTTTAATTTTAGCTTTCAACCCAAATCAGCACAAAAATAAAATTTCACAAAGCCAACTACATAGTGATAGAAAATGCCACAGAACTTCGCATATAAATGAGACGGATATGTGAGAGGCAGATAGTTAGGGCGTGCTCTAGCAAAGTAAAAAATGAGCCCCCCATTACTTTATTTTTCTGATCTCAAATGCCAAGATACAATCCCGTTAGTAAGCCCTAAATATACACCTCCTGCAATGAGCCATAATACAATTGTGGGGATCAGACCTTAACCACTTCCTGCCGCAGCCATTTAGAATTTTTTTATTTTTGTTCTTTCCTCCTCACCTTCCAAAAGCCACAACTTTTTTATTTTTATGTTGATATATCCATATGAGGGCTTGATTTTTGCAGGACGAGTTGTAGTTTTTCATGGCACCATTTATTGTACTAATGAAATGGGAAACTGAAAGAACTTACTTTGTGGGGTGAAATAGGAAAAAACGGATTTCTCCATTGTTTTTTGGGTTTCGTTTTTATGGAGATCACCGCGCGGTTTTGTTTCGCCATTATCTGAGAGCCATACGTTTTGTTTTCTTTCCGTCGCTGCAGCAGTGTGAGGGCTTGTTTTTTTGTGGCACGAGCTGTCGTTTTTATTGGTTCATGAGACTTTTTGATCATCTTTTATTCCATTGTTTGTGGGAGATGACCAAAAAACAGTGATTCTGCCCTCGACATTTTTTGTTTGTTTTAATGCATTCACCATGTGGGTTAAATAATGTTATATTGTTATAACTCTGACTTTTACGGACGTGGCAATACAAGTTATGTTAATTTACTTTTTTTACATTGCTTTTTTTTTAACTTTTAATATTTTAACTTTATATATATATATATATATATATATATATATATATATATATATATATATATGTATATATAAACTTAATTTAACTGTATTTTACTTTCTTTACTTGCCCTCTAGGGGACTTAAACCAGCAATCATTGGATCGCTTGCAGGATATACTGCAATACTAATGTATTGCAGTATATCGTGTTCTTTACCTGCTCTTATTAAGCCTTGCCAGGGGTGCAAAGATGGCAGACCTGAGGGCCTACATTAGTCCTCCAAGCTGCAATGACATCCATCTGCACCCCGCAATCGCAGGGGGGCAATGGGCCGTCAGAGATGGCCACCCCCATCTTTCTAATGGCTTAGTTACCGCAGTTACTATTGACCTCAGCATCTAAGGGGTTAAACGAGTGGGATCGTAGTAATCTACGATTTCGCTCGTCGCAGTGAACTGTCAGTTGTAACATACAACCAACACCAGCAAATTATGGAGTGAGCTCAGTCCGTGACCTCACTCCATACTTCCCTCCTGGCCTACACCGTATATATACACGTTGGTTGTCGTGGAAGGGGCTAGGCAGCATTGAAGGGTTATGCTGCTATAAAGAAGATCTTCCCTTACAAAAACTAATGACGTTTTGGCAACCAAAGGTGCCCCCCTCAGCATCAGAGCCCCATAGCAGCTTCTATGGCTACTAGGGCTATAGTTATGTCCATGTACAGGGGGAAGATTTGACAGTAACACTACAGGTGATGTATTATCACAGTATACATCTAGTATTAGGATAAAATAGAATGACGTACCAGTCCCCAGACATTAGTAGATACGGGTCACTAAGCAAATCATGGTGGTTCCAAGTACCAGGCTCAGGACCAACACCTACAAGAGGAGGAGAGAGAATAAGGAGGTTAAAACGTGGCCAGGTGCGGTGGATTCACTGCTTGTACACAATGCATCTTAAAGGGGTTATGCGGGGACTAAAAATTATTAGCAGTGTTCTCACTGCATTATATGATGTCACGGTTTGTGGGTATGTGGACCCACCAGGCCGCACCGCCATAGCAGCGAGGCAGCTGGCCAAACAACAGGGAACCCCAGAAATACAAAGTCCCGCACAAGGGTACCAGGATAGTCCAGACAGTGGCCGCAGCTCTGGCACGGATGGAGGTAGGTAAGACAGGACGTGGCGGATGACACAGGTGCAGTAGACATGACTCCAACTAGTAGGCACAGGAACAAGAACACAGTATGGGATACAGGAACGGGTAACAGGGCACGGGTAACAACTGGAACGGGAAACAATAAGGGGCCATTTAAAAGACAGACTTGGGGTATACTAACAATGCTCAGGCAAGGATCAGATGGGTTGGGCCCTTCTTATAGTCCAGGAAATCATGTGTGTTGATGATGGTGATTTCCTACATGTGCGTGCGCTGGCCCTTTAAGAGCGGGCACGAGCGTGCGCGCGCACCCTACGGGACAGAGCAGATCATAGCAGAAGTGAGCGCTGGCGTCTCCTGGTAAGGAGATGGGAACCAGCGCTCACAGATCCATGGCTGCGGGCGCCAGGTGAGTGGACCCGATGGCCCTGGACGCTACAGTATCCCCCTCCTCTTCTTGGGACTAGAGCGAGAGAGGAACTTCTTAAAGGAACAGTGTCACCCAAAAAAAAATTTTAATATCAGTTTGATGTTAGTGTTTTATTAAAAACGTTTGTATTGATTTGTGTGTTTGTGTGTTACTTTTATTTATTTTTACACTTTTTCTTCCCTATGGGGGCTGCCATTTTTTTTTCCATTTCTGTATGTGTCGATTAACGACACATACAGACATGGAATACGGCAGCTCAGTCCATAGGAGTCAATGAACGGGACCCGTCCCATTGACTTTGCACTATGGCTCTGTCCTGCGCAGACGCAGGTCAGAGTCAGACAGAGCAGAGCAGCTGTTTGCAGGGAGAGAGCAGGCGCCATCTTGAAGACCAGCTGCACTACAGGTAAGATGTGCGTCTCTGCATGTCCCACTCTCTACCTCACAGACCCCCGCTCTCGTGACCCCCGACGGGCACCCCCACCTGACACCCCCCTCCCCCGACGGCCCCCCCTCCCTTGTGTGAAGCCCGTCCATCCAGCCCTTTCCTGGTTATATCTGCGTCTGGGAAAGCTGGGTGACCACCATTACCCCTCATACTGGAGTGTTTAGGGATGTGACTAATGAACCTCTCACACACCAGTAGGAGGGGTAATGGTGGTCACCCAGCTTTCCCAGACCCCTGAACGGTAAATCCCTCTAGTTGTTCTGAGACTGTTTGGGGATGTGACTAATGAACCTCTCAGTCTCAGCACAATTAGACAGATTTACCGTTCAGGGGTCTGGGAAAGCTGGGTGACCACCATTACCCCTCCTACTGGAGTGTGAGAGGTTCATTAGTCACATCCCTAAACACTCCAGTATGAGGGGTAATGGTGGTCACCCAGTTTTCCCAGACGCAGATATAACCAGGAAAGGGCTGGATGGACGGGCTGAGGGTGCACAGGGTTTTTGGTGACCCCCTCTGTCATGTGATCGGACCTAGGTTACCGGTTCATCAGACGGGGTTCATGTGACTATAACTCTGTCCATAACAAGAGACAGTGCACTCAGGACAAGCCCTGCCCTCATGCCATAGTTGTGTGGTTCTGTCTGCGGTGATGGCGGTGGGTGGCTCTGACACCCGCTTCCCCCGTCGGGTCATCTCAGGACAGAAGGGGTGTCCGGATTGGAGACACAGCGCCGCACCTGTCCTCAGGTTGTGTCTGGTATTGCAGTTCACCTCCATTGAAGTGAATAGGACAGAGCTGTAATACCACACACGATGTTTTCCTGGACGACCCCTTTAAGACTTTTCCCGTGTGTGTGTGTGTGTGTGTGTGTGTGTGTGTGTGTGTGTGGCAGAGTGGAGTGTGCACGGGCGCCGCTGATACTTCATAGCCGCTTATCAGCTGTTTTGAAGAATCAGCGGCGAGAACACACACACACACACATCCCCCAAACACACAAAATCCAGTGTAATCAAGCTATTTTTATGTGTTTTTTTTGCACGTAAAATGTGCAAAAAAAAAAACATGTCAAATACACGGCGTGTGAACCGGTCAACTGAAAAGTCATTCACTTCACTTTCATCATTCTAAGGCTGGGTTCACACGACCTATTTTCAGGCGTAAACGAGGCGTTTTACGCCTTGATTTACGCCTGAAAAGACGGCTCCAATACGTCGGCAAACATCTGCCCATTCATTTGAATGGGTTTGCCGACGTACTGTGCCGACGACCTGTAATTTTACGCGTCGCTGTCAAAAGACGGCACGTAAAATAACAGCCTCGGCAAAGAAGTGCAGGACACTTATATACATTATATGCAGGACACTTATATACATTATATGCAGGACACTTATATACATTATATGCGGGACACTTATATACATTATATGCAGGACACTTATATACATTATATGCAGGACACTTATATACATTATATGCAGGACACTTATATACATTATATGCAGGACACTTATATACATTATATGCAGGACACTTATATACATTATATGCAGGACACTTATATACATTATATGCAGGACACTTATATACATTATATGCAGGACACTTATATACATTATATGCAGGACACTTATATACATTATATGCAGGACACTTATATACATTATATGCGGGACACTTATATACATTATATGCGGGACACTTATATACATTATATGCAGGACACTTATATACATTATATGCAGGACACTTATATACATTATATGCAGGGCACTTATATACATTATATGCAGGACACTTATATACATTATATGCAGGACACTTATATACATTATATGCAGGATACTTATATACATTATATGCAGGACACTTATATACACTATATGCAGGACACTTATATACATTATATGCAGGACACTTATATACATTATATGCAGGACACTTATATACATTATATGCAGGACACTTATATACATTATATGCAGGACACTTATATACATTATATGCGGGACACTTATATACATTATATGCAGGACACTTATATACATTATGTGCAGGACACTTATATACATTATATGCAGGACACTTATATACATTATATGCAGGACACTTATATACATTATATGCAGGACACTTATATACATTATATGCGGGACACTTATATACATTATATGCGGGACACTTATATACATTATATGCAGGACACTTATATACATTATATGCAGGGCACTTATATACATTATATGCGGGACACTTATATACATTATATGCAGGACACTTATATACATTATATGCAGGACACTTATATACATTATATGCGGGACACTTATATACATTATATGCAGGACACTTATATACATTATATGCAGGACACTTATATACATTATATGCAGGACACTTATATACATTATATGCAGGACACTTATATACATTATATGCAGGACACTTATATACATTATATGCAGGACACTTATATACATTATATGCAGGACACTTATATACAGGACACTTATATACATTATATGCAGGACACTTATATACATTATATGCAGGACACTTATATACATTATATGCAGGACACTTATATACATTATATGCGGGACACTTATATACATTATATGCGGGACACTTATATACATTATATGCAGGACACTTATATACATTATATGCAGGACACTTATATACATTATGTGCGGGACACTTATATACATTATATGCAGGACACTTATATACATTATGTGCAGGACACTTATATACATTATATGCGGGACACTTATATACATTATATGCAGGACACTTATATACATTATATGCAGGACACTTATATACATTATATGCGGGACACTTATATACATTATATGCAGGACACTTATATACATTATATGCAGGACACTTATATACATTATATGCGGGACACTTATATACATTATATGCAGGACACTTATATACATTATATGCAGGACACTTATATACTTTATATGCAGGACACTTATATACATTATATGCAGGACACTTATATACATTATATGCAGGATACTTATATACATTATATGCGGGACACTTATATACATTATATGCAGGACACTTATATACATTATATGCAGGACTCTTATATACATTATATGCAGGACACTTATATACATTATATGCAGGACACTTATATACATTATATGCAGGACACTTATATACATTATATGCAGGACACTTATATACATTATATGCAGGACACTTATATACATTATATGCAGGACACTTATATACAGGACACTTATATACATTATATGCAGGACACTTATATACATTATATGCAGGACACTTATATACATTATATGCAGGACACTTATATACATTATATGCGGGACACTTATATACATTATATGCAGGACACTTATATACATTATATGCAGGACACTTATATACATTATATGCAGGACACTTATATACATTATATGCGGGACACTTATATACATTATATGCGGGACACTTATATACATTATGTGCAGGACACTTATATACATTATATGCAGGACACTTATATACTTTATATGCAGGACACTTATATACATTATATGCAGGACACTTATATACATTATATGCAGGATACTTATATACATTATATGCAGGACACTTATATACATTATATGCAGGACACTTATATACATTATATGCAGGACACTTATATACATTATATGCAGGACACTTATATACATTATATGCAGGACACTTATATACATTATATGCAGGACACTTATATACAGGACACTTCTTGGGACGTAATTTGAGGCGTTTTTCATTGAATTCAATGAAGAACAGCTCCAAATTACGGCCGTAATTGACGCCTTGCAAAACGCGAGTACGAGCAATTACGTCTGAAATGACGGAGCGGTTTTCTCCTGAAAACAGCTCCGTCATTTCAGACGTAAATGCAGTTAGCGTGTGCACATACCCTAGGGGTATGTTCACACACAATGTTTTCAGCTGAAAAATCGGAAGCAGAACGCCTACAAGCATCTGCCCATTGGTTTCAATGGGAAATACGGCATTCTGTTGCGACAGGGCGTTTTTTACGTGGTAGTTTTCCAAAAACGGCACGTAAAAAGACGCCCGACCAAAATGAAGTGCACATCACTTCTTGGGACGTTTTTTGAGCCGTTTTTCATTGACTTTATAGAAAAACAGCTCCAAAAACGGCCGTTAAAAAACGCGAGTTTGATTAAAAAATGGCTGAAAATCAGGAGCTGTTTTCCCTTTGTTTAGTAAGCGTGTGAACATACACTTAGCCTTTTGGTGTGTCCTATAAGGCCTCATTCTCACGAGCGTGGCGTTTTTGTGCACGCAAAAACGCGCCGTTTTGTGTGCGCAAAAGCCACTTAACAGCTCCGTGGTGCAGCAGCATATGATGCGCGGCTGCGTGCTTTTCGCGCAGCCGCCATCATTATGACACTCCATTTGGATGTTTGTAAACAGAAAAGCACGTGGTGCTTTTCTGTTTTCATTCATCCTTTTGACAGCTGTTGCACAAATCACGCTGTTCGCACGGAAGTGCTTCCGTGCGACATGCGTGGTTTTCACCCACCCATTGACTTCAATGGGTGCGTGATGCGCGAAAAACGGCCAAAGAACGGACATGTTGTGACTTTTTTTCAGCGGACTCACGCTGAGTAAAAATCACGGACATGTCTGCACGGCCCCATAGAATAATATAGGTCCGTGCAACGCGCGTGCAAATCACGCGCGTTGCACGGACGTAATTCACGTTCGTCTGAATAAAGCCTAACTTCTTCCAGCTGCAGAATCACACCCAATATGGCTGCCAGACACTGCTTAGCAATTTGAAGACACCTTTACCTGGCTTGTGAGAGGGGGGGTGAGGTTCCCTCCCACATTTACAGCAGCTGTGAGTCAGGTTGCTTTGCCTTATTCACCTTGCTGTAATTCTGGGAAGTGCTCCCTCTGGTGGCCAACATTGGAAAACATGTCAAATTATTATTTAATTTTTAATACTTTCCACCATACGGAAAAAAAAAAAAAATACAGCAAAAAATCTTAAAAAATATAATAGAAATAAGTAACGACACTTAAAAAAAAAAGGTTTCATTTGCGACACATTCCCTTTAAGGATGGAAGGCAGAGTCACAATAGGTTCAGTTACATATAAGAGGAGGTCATCTGCATACAAAGCAAGTTTACTATGCATTGATCTCACGTTTATTCCTTTTATGGAAGAGTTGTTCCGCAATGCACTAGCCAAATATTCCATGGTGAGCACGTATAAGATAGGGGATAATGGGCATCCCTGTCTGGTACCATTTGAAATATGCAGTGGATCTGATAATAGCCCATTCACGCGGACCTTGGCTGTAGGTTTTGTGTATAAAGACCTTATTTTTCCAAGCATGTTGTTGCCCAAACCAATTTGTGACAATGCCCTCCCAAGGAATTGCCAACTTACCCTATCGAACGCCTTTTCGGCGTCTACTGAGAGCAAGCAGGTAGGGATCCGTTGTCGTTGTGCATAAGACATGAGAAGGATGGTTTTGTTTGTATTGTCTCTAGCCTCTCGTCCCTTGACGAATCCCACCTGATCATCGTGGTTGAGAGACGGTAAAATAGGGGACATGCGTGATGCAATGATCTTCGCAACTAATTTGACATCCACGTTGATCAGTGAAATCAGGCGGAAATTAGGGCAAGACGTAGGGTCCTTCCACGGTTTTGGTAGTAATGTGATGTGTGCCTCAAGCGACTGTTGGGCGAAGCCGCATGTTGGAGTGATGGAGTTGAAAACCCTTGTTAAAAAAGGAATTAGAAACTCCTGGAATGTTTTGTAGAATTTGTTATTGAAACCGTCAGGTCCCGGACTCTTTCCCAATGGAGAGTCCTTAAAAGCTTGCAGCACTTCGTCCTCTGTGAAATCGGACTCTAACATATCAGAGTCTGCATGGGAAAGAGTAGGGACTGGAGTCTCGTTCAAATACTCCTCTATTTTGGACTGTAATGTTTCCACTGGAATGTCATGTAATCTACCCTTAATATTGTATAGGGAAGAATAGTATTGCTGGAAACCCATGGTGATGTCCTTGTGATCAGAAACCACCTGCCCTGATGCTGTATGTAATTTAGGGATATATGCAGCCTGTGATCTGGGATGCAGCGCCCTTGCGAGAGGTCGTCCACACTTGTCAGCGAGTTCATAAAAGTACTTCCGATTCCTGTCTCTATACCTCGTGTATGTTTGGTCGAACAGCTCCCTAAGTTGGTTCCTAGCAAGGCCGAGTTCTGAGAATGTAGTGAGGAGTTGCGTGCGTTTATGTTGGATCTCAAGGACATTGATCTTATCTAATAATTTGGTCATTTGGGCTCCTTTCCCCCTCTTCAGGCGTGACACATGTTGAATGAGAACTCCTCTTAACACACATTTCAACGCCTCCCATTGCAGTGGTAGGGCTGTTGTGTCAGCTGTATGATTAAGAATGAAGGACTGAATAGAGTTCTTCATTGCGTCATACAGACTGTGTCGTTTAGGAGGTTGTCATTCAGCTTCCAGTTCTTAAAATGTTTCGGCTTATCTGGGATATCTAAAATCAGATACACCGGAGCATGATCCGACCAGAGTACATTCCCAATCATTGTGGTGGGTTTCCATGTGAGGAGATGGTGGCTGAGAAGGAACATGTCAATTCTACTATATGAATTGTGCAACGCTGAAAAGTAGGTGTAGTCTTTGGTTTGTGGGTGGAGTGTGCGCCACACATCAACTAACTGCATTGTATGTAATGTAGATGATAAAGCTAACAAATGTGACCTAGGTACCGAGCTTTTACCAGGCGAAGAGTCAAGATATCTGTCCAACACTAGGTTAAAGTCGCCTCCAATTACCAGCAGCCCTTCTGAGAAATCCTCCAGCCTACGCAACAATGACCTGCATACCCTAGCCTGATCCTGATTAGGCAAATAAAAGTTAGCCAACGTAATCACCTTGCCATCTAGAGAAATTTTGACAAATAAGTAGCGACCCTCCGTGTCTGACGCCATTGCTAGTACCTCGTGCAATAGGGACTTATGAATTGCAATACTAACCCCTTTGCTTTTGGACTCCGTATTCGTGCTATGATACCACTTGGAGTAATATTGAGTGCTAAGACGAGGGATGTGTGCTGTTTTAAAATGGGTCTCCTGTAAAAACAAGAGTTGGACCCTCTCTTTATGCCTGTCATAAAGGATCTGTGCGCGTTTTTCAGGAGTATTAAATCCCCTGACGTTCAGAGTGCACATCTTTAGGGAGGCCATCCCCTCACACAAAAAAGGCGGGACGGGGGGAGGAAGGGGGATAAGTTTAGGTATAGGAGAAATTAAAACAAAAATACAAAGAAAACGAACTTCGAAAATAAAGTATAGAATAAGGGTGAAAACCCGCTCTCTGATGACTAAATCAGAGAGATATTACAAACCAAGTAACACTGGCGAACCAGTGAATCCTTAATTGGAAGAGTGACTAGTCAGGAACCCAGCGAACGTTTAGACTATCACCCCAGCAATATTACTGAAAAAATATATCATTAAGAACAACATGAAATAATACAATATGAATAAGTATCAAGAGAACAGTATAATATAGCACCAAAAGGAGCTATGGGGAACACACGTTAAGCGGTATTATCTAAGGCAGTATGGTATGACACATGAGATGGTGCGGAACCTTAAATATACATTCAGAGGCAAATATTGGAACAGTGTACCATTAAAGTGACACACTTATGAAACGTGCTAATGAACCTCGTCTATCTCTAACCGGAGCACAGTTGTATAAAAGCATATCACGTCAAGGTATTCGTTCTAGATTCTCTCAAAAAACATCATGAACCCTCAACCTGTGTCCCCATAGAATGAATAGAATACAAATAGGTAATCATGAGAGTTCCGCATCAAAGCCGGCAAGGGCTTATCATTATGCTACCTGTGGGTGAGTATTTATACTCACGACCACCACTTAATTTTCTGGAACTGGTTCCATCTGTCGTCGCTCCTGACGCCGTCCACGCAGGGCTGGAGATCTGCCGCGCCGACCTTGGTGCGCTCTTTGGGGAAGAAACGGAATTGAGGGCCAGTCCAATATGGAGACTCTTGGGATGTCTAACGCCTCACAAAACTCTGGAATGTCGGCTAGCTCCCGGACGAAGAAGAAAACGCCATCTTTCCTGACTTGAAGCTGGAACGGATATCCCCAAGAATATGGAATCCCATTCTCACGCAGAACATCCAGTAAAGGGCGCAAGTTCCTACGTTTATCCAAAGTCATTTTGGAGAGATCAGATAAGAGTTGTAGTTTCGTCCCCTCCCATACAATATCGCCTTTATCTCTGGCTTTTCGTAATATTTCTTCCTTCAGCGTGAAGTAGTGAATGCGGCACAGGATATCTCTCGGCCTATCAGGGTCTGCGTTTCTAGGACCCAGAGTGCGGTATGCTCTATCAATTTCCAGAGCAGATTCAGGCTCACGTCCCAGGAGAGAATTGAATAGGCCCTTCAGGGTAGGAACTATAGAGGCAGTGCTATATGTCTCCGGCAGGCCACGTACACGCAAATTATTCCGCCGGTTGCGGTTTTCATGATCTTCAGCAATATTAAACAGCATATGGATTTGCTGAGTATGTTGCTCCAGTGTCGACTGATGTGCTGCTTGTGCCTGAGAAGTCGCTGTAATATCTCCATCCATGCGCTGTACCTGGTCTGTAAGCTGAGAAAGATTGCATGTCAGCGCCTGAATCTCAGATTTGTACGTTGTCTCCAATCTGCTCACATAAGCTTCCATGTCCCCCTTTGTTGGAACTGCAGCAAGTTGTTGTTTTAGCTCCATAAGCATATTCCCTGAAACAGAGATCATATCTGTCGCAACCATTTGCGTGGTTAGGCCTGTGTCATTCTTCTGAGGCGACGGGGAGCTAGGAGAGGAGTTTTTGGGCTGGAGATGGGGGAGCTATAGGAGAAGCGTCCTGTACTGTGCTTCCATTTCCTCTGGTCCAGCGTTCAGGGCCCGGCGGCGCCATCTTGGATTTCTCTCCCCTCACTGTGTCGGCAAAATACCTGTGAATACCTCCGGTTAGTGCCCTCGATTGTGTTCTGGACGGTGTGCCTGTATGTCTGGGTGTTCTCCTGCTCATCGGGGTGCCGTTTGCCTCTGCCTTCTCATGCTAAAGAGCTTGCTGGGATGAAGTCTGTAGCGGAGCTCTCAGTCCACACGTCCGCTCGGCGCCATTACCAGGCCACGCCCCCTTTCAGACGTAATTTGAGCCGTTCTTCATTGAACTCAATGAAGCACAGCTCAAAATTTACGGCTGTCAGAGAAGCCTTGCAAAATGCGAGGAGGAGCATTTACGTCTGAAACGAGGCAGCTGTTTTCTCCTGAAAACAGTCTGTCTTTTCAGACGTAAAAGCCAGCTAGCGTGTGAACATACCCTTAGATTTAAGCCTCTTGCAGGGCTTCAAAAGAGACTGTCAGTATAGCACTATGCTGCAATACATTAGTATTGCAGTATATAATGGAAGTGATCCAACGATCGCTGGTTCAAGTCCTCTAGGGGAACTAATAAAAAAAAGTAAAACAACTGAAAGTGATCCCAAAAAAATTCAAAGTTCAAAAACCCCCTTTTCCCATAAAGCAATCTTAAAAAAAAAAACAATGAAAGTTAACATAACTAGTGTCGCCACATCCGTAAAAGTCCCAACTATCACAATATAGCGTTATTTAACCAGCTTGGTGAAAGCCGTAAAAAAATATATATATAAAACATGCAAATTGCTGTTTTTTGGTCACCTTAGCGCTCCAAACAAATGGAATAAAAAATGATCAAAAAGTCGCTTGTACCCCAAAATGGTATCGGTGAAAACTACAGCTCGCCCCACAAAACGTAAGCCCTCACACCGATATATTTACAGAAAAATAAAAAAATAGTTATGGCTCTCAGAATAAGGCGACACAAAACTTTTACTTTTTAGCAAATAGTTGTATTTTTTCTAAAAGTAGTGAAACATAAAACAAAACATAACAATGTGGTATCGCCGTAATCGTATCAACCTGTAGAATAAGGTAAACATGTCATTTTTTTACCGCCTGATGGACGCCGTTAAAACAAAACCCGCCAAAAATGGCGTAATTGCTGTTTTTTTGCCTATTTCACATCACAAATAATTTTTGATTCAGCTTCCCAGTATATTATGCTGTAGAATAAATGGTGCCATGAAAAACGACAACTTGTCCCGCAAAACACAAGCCCTCATATGGCTTTTTCAACGAAAAAATACCAAAAAAGTTATGGCTTTTGGAAGGCGGGAAGGAAAAGGCTAAAATGAAAAAACTCAAATTGGCCGTGTCCTTAAGGGGTTAAAGCTTATTCAGTATACGGTAAAAATTTCTATAACTTTCTAATATACTTTGTGTTTCATTGTTCGGTCATGGATTTTGCTTGGTGGGTCCCGCCGCAAAATCGGCCGCGGAATTATTCTTGCCGTCAGCAAGACGTTTCCTACTCCCATTCTCTTCAGATCGGGCAGGACGCTTCTTTTGTCCTCTAGCTGAAAAAGTCTAAAAGCTAGCGGGAAAAAGAAGCATCCGCCTCCCACTGAAATGAATACAAGGCAGAATTTTAGGGCGGAATCCGCCGCAAAAATTCCTCCGTGTGAACATGGTCTAAGTCACGTCGCACACTACGGCCACATATGGGATATTACTAAAATCTGCAGAATACGAGTAATAAATATTGAGCTGTGTTTCTCTGTTATCATCCGCCGTTAATGAAATAAAGGATTCAAATCGAATATCTGCAAAATAAGAAAAACATTTTGACATTTCACCTCTGCTTTGCTTTAACCCCTTAAGGACGCCGCCTTGTTTTGGCCTTAAGGCTCAGAGCCCATTTTTCAAATCTGACATATTTCACTTTATGTGGTAATAACTTCGGAGTGCTTAAACCTATCCAAGCGATTCTGAGATTGTTTTCTCGTGAGACATTGGGCTTCATGTTAGTGGTAAAATTTGGTCGATATATTCAGTGTATATTTGTGAAAAATTGCAAAATTTAGAGAAAATTTTGAAAAAATAGCATTTTTCTGAATTTAAATGCATCTGCTTGTAAAACAGATGTTTATACCACCCAAAATAGTTACTAGTTCACATTTCGCATAGGTCTACTTTAGATTGGCATCGTTTTTTGAACATTCTTTTATTTTTCTTGGACGTTACAAGGCTTAGAACATAAACAGCAATTTCTCATATTTTTAAGAAAATTTCAAAAGCCTTTTTTTAAGGTACCTGTTCAGTTCCGAAGTGGCTTTGAGGGGCCTATGTATTAGAAACTCCCATAAAACACCCCATTTTAAAAACTAGACCCCTCAAAGTATTCAAAACAGCATTTAGAAAGTTTTTTAACCCTTTAGGAAATTCATAGGAATTAAAGCAAAGTGGAGGTGAAATTTGCAAATTTCATTTTTCTTGCTGAATTTCAATTTTTTTTTCTGTAACACGGAAGGTTTTACCAGAGAAATACTACTAAATATGTGTTGTCCAGATTCTGCTGTTTTTAGAAATGTCCCACATGTGGCCCTACTGCGCTCGTGGACTAAAACACAAGCCCTAGAAGCAAAGAAGCACCTAGTGCATTTTGAGGCCTCTTTTTTATTAGAATATATTTTAGGCAGCATGCCAGGTTTGAAGAGGTGTTGAGGTATCAAAGCAATGGAAACCCACCAGAAGTGACCCCATTTTGGAAACTACACCCCTCAAGGAATTCATGTATGGTTGTTGTTACCATTTTGACCGCACAGTTTTTTTCACAGCACCTATTTGAATTGGGCTGTGAAATTTAAAAAATGAAATGTTTTCCAATAAGATGTCATTTTTGATAACATTTCTTATTTTCACAAGAAATAAAATACCCCATTTTGTTCCCCAATTTGTCCTGAGTACGGCAATACCCCATTTGTGGTGAAAAAACTCCTTCTGAGCCCTCCCATGGGCCCAAACGGCAAAGTAGCGCTATGTGTTTGTTGGAGTCCAGATTTTGCTGGATTGGTTTTCGAGTGCCATGTCGCATTTTCAGACCCCCAGAGGTATCAAAGCAATGGAAACCCTCCAGAAGTGACCCCATTTTGGAAACTACACCCCTCAAGGAATTCATTTATGGTTGTGGTTACCATTTTGACCGCACAGTTTTTTCACAGCACGTATTTGGATTGGGCTGTGAAATTAATTTTTTTTTAATTTTTTCCAATAAGATGTCATTTTTGATTAAAATTTCTTATTTTCTCAGGGAACAAAATACCCCATTTTGTTGCGCAATTTGTCCTGAGTGCGGCAATACCCCATTTGTGGTGATAAACTGCCGTTTGGGCCAATTGGGGGGGCTCAGAAGGAAAGGAGCGCTATGTGTTTGTTGGAGTCCAGATTTTGCTGGATTGGTTTTCGGGTGCCATGTCGCATTTGCAGAGCCCCAGAGGTATCAAAGCAATGGAAACCCGCCAGAAGTGACCCCATTTTGGAAACTACACCCCTCAAGGAATTAATTTATGGTTTTTGTTATCATTTTGACCGCACAGTTTTTTCACAGCACCTATTTGAATTGGGCTGTGAAATTTAAAAAATGAAATGTTTTCCAATAAGATGTCATTTTTGATAACATTTCTTATTTTCACAAGAAATAAAATACCCCATTTTGTTCCCCAATTTGTCCTGAGTACGGCAATACCCCATTTGTGGTGAAAAAACTCCTTCTGAGCCCTCCCATGGGCCCAAATGGCAAAGTAGCGCTATGTGTTTGTTGGAGTCCAGATTTTGCTGGATTGGTTTTCGAGTGCCATGTCACATTTGCAGACCCCCAGAGGTATCAAAGCAATGGAAACCCTCCAGAAGTGACCCCATTTTGGAAACTACACCCCTCAAGGAATTCATTTATGGTTGTGGTTACCATTTTGACCGCACAGTTTTTTCACAGCACGTATTTGGATTGGGCTGTGAAATTAAAAAAATTTAAATTTTTTCCAATAAGATGTCATTTTTGATTAAAATTTCTTATTTTCTCAGGGAACAAAATACCCCATATTGTTGCGCAATTTGTCCTGAGTGCGGCAATACCCCATTTGTGGTGATAAACTGCCGTTTGGGCCAATTGGGGGGGCTCAGAAGGAAAGGAGCGCTATGTGTTTGTTGGAGTCCAGATTTTGCTGGATTGGTTTTCGGGTGCCATGTCGCATTTGCAGAGCCCCAGAGGTATCAAAGCAATTGAAACCTACCAGAAGTGACCCCATTTTGGAAACTACACCCCTCAAGGAATTGATTTATGGTTGCTTTGACCATTTTGACCGCACAGTTTTTTCACAGCACGTATTTGAATTGGGCTGTGAAATTGAAAAAAAAAATTTTTACAGTAAGATGTCATTTTTGATCAAAATTTCTTATTTTCACAGGGAACAAAATACCCAATTTTATTGCCCAATTTTTCCTGAGTGCAGCAATACCCCATTTGTGGTGATAAACTGCAGTTTGGGCCCATGGGAGGGCTCAGAAGGAAAACACCACCATTTGGCCTACTGGAGCTTTTCTTGTGCTATGTCATGTATGCAGAAGCCCCTGAGGTACCAGTACAGTTGAAACCCCCGAGAAGTGACCCCATTTTAAAAACTACACCCCTTAAGACATTCATCTAGAGGTGTAGTGAGCATTTATGATAATGCGCAGCAGATAATACAGTGTGAGATTTGCAATTTTCTATATATGTATGCCATTTCAGTGTCTGATATAGTGTGCCCAGCATGTGCCACCGGAGATATACACCCCATAAACTGTAATGTGGGTTCTCCCAGGTACGGCAATACCCTACATGTGGCTGTTATCAGCTGCCTGGGCACACAGCAGGGCTCAGAAGGGAAAGATGAGGGGGATAAGCTGTGCGGAGTGCGTCAGGGTAGATGAAAAATCTAAGGGATGTATGATAAATTTTAAAACACTTTCATACAGAGCCCTGGTTTTTCAGGACACGTGTCACATTGACATATTGTGTCCTTCCTTATCCCCCTCTTATAGCAGACTCTGCACCTCTTTTGACTTTTTCCCTTCTTGCCAGTTTGGGGAACTTCTCCTGGAAAGTGTTGCCCTGGTACGATGCCTGTGGCCCCGCTTCCAGAAGTACTGGGTGCCCCCTTCTTGGTCCCTAAAGATTAGGTTCTTGATAATGATGTGCACGGCCAGCTTCTTATACCACACCGCATGGCGCTGTAGGGCTTCAGGACTTGATCTGACAAGTCCACCCCTCTCATGTACATATTGTAGTCCCGGATGCAGTCTGGTTTGGGGGTCTCTGTACTGGTACCTCGTACTGGTACATGGGTACTGGTGTGGCATCTCTCTTGTCCTTGTACGTGACACACAATATGTTGCTGCTAGATTGTGCCCTGCTCTCACCCCTTCTTGTTTGCCCAAGCAGAGTCTTAGGGAGGCCTCTCAGATTTCTTTTAGCAGTGCCGCATGCCGCAGGACTTCTGAAAGTGAGACAGTTGAAGAGTGGGACGCTGGTATAAAAATGATCCAGGTAGAGGTGGTAACCCTGGTCCAGCAGTGGGTGCACCAAATCCCACCCATTTTTTGCATTAACTCCCAGTAAGAGGGGGGGGGGGCATTCTGGGGGCTGAATACTGGTGTCCTTCTCTTCATATATCCTAAACCTGTAGGTATACCCTGATGCACTATCGCAGCTAATACATCTTCACGCCATACCTTGCCCTCTTACCCGGCAGGTACTGGCGGAATTGAACCCTCCCTTTAAAATGTACCAAGGACTCATCAATAGAAATACACGTCTCGGGGGTGAATGCTTGGGAAAACCGGGCACTGAAACGGTCTAATAGGGGTCTCCGTTTATACAAACGGTCAAAACTGGGGCCATCTCGGGGTGGGCACGGCTCATTATCAGTATAATGTAAGAAGAGAAGTATTGCCTCATTTATTTATTTTTAGGTTCCAGTTCAGTTCTGAAGTTGCTTTGAGGGGCCCATATATTAGACACCCCCATCAAACACCCCATCTTAGAAACTAGACCCCTCAAAGTATTCACAACAGCATTTAGAAAGTTTATTAACCCTTTAGGTGTTTCACAGGAATTTAGAGCAAAGTAGAGGTGAAATATTAAAACAATTTTTTGTCAGAAAATCCTTTTTATACCATTTTTTTATAAAACAAAAGGATTTATCAGAGAAACACAACTCAATATTTATTGCCCAGATTCTGCAGTTTTGAGAAATATCCCACATGTGGCCCTCGGGCGGTAATGGACTGAAGCGCCGGCCTCCGAAGCAAAGGAGCACATAGTGGATTATGAGGCCTCCTTTTTATTAGGCACCATGTCCGGTTTGAAGAGGTCTTTTGGTGCCAAAACAGTGGAAACCCCCCAAAAGTGACCCCATTTTGGAAACTAGACCCCTTGAGGAATCCATTGTAGTTTTCTTGGGGTGCATGCGGCTTTTTGATCAGTTTTTATTCTATTTTTAGGTGGCGTGGTGACTAAAAAACCGCAATTCTACTATTGTTTTTTTATTCTATTTTTTTTACCGTGTTCACCGTGCGCTATAAATGACATATTCACTTTATTCTGCGTGGCGATACGATTACGGCGATACCAGATGTTTATAGTTTTTTTATGTCTTATGGCGTTTGCACAATAAAATACGTTTTGTAAACAATCATTCACTTTTTGTGTTACCTTATTCTAAGAGCCAGAACTTTTTTATTTTTCAATCAATAAAGCCGTGCGAGGACTTATTTTTTGCGTAACGAACTGTAGTTTCGATCAGTACCATTTTTCGGTACATGCGACTTTTTGATCTCTTTTTATTCCATTTTTTGGGAGGTGAATTGACCAAACAATTGTGATTGTGGTACGGTTTATTATTATTTTCTTTTACGGCGTTCACCGCGCGGGATAAATAATGAAATACTTTTGTAGTTCAGGCCGTTACGGACGTGGCAATACCAATTATGTATAGTTTATTTGTTTGTTTATATATTTTTATTAATAATAAATGACTGATAAGGTAAAAAGGGGGATTTTTACTTTTATTACTTTTAAAACTTTTATTTTCTTATTTTTACACATCTTTTTTTAACTTTTTTTTACTTTATTACTTTGTCCCACTAGGGGACTTGAGGGCAGGAGGCCCTGATCGCTATTCTAATACACTGCACTACATGCGTAGTGCAGTGTATTAGAACTGTCAGCTACTCACTGACAGCAAGCATAGTGGGTCCTGACGTTGTCAGGACCCACTAGGCTTCCGTCTATGGCATAGCCGTTCGCCATTGTTTGGTGTCCGGTTGCCATAGTTACAATCGCCGGCCGCTATCGTGTAGCAGGTCGGCGATTGTAGCTTAACCCCTAAAAAGCCGTGATCGCTATTGAACACGGCTTTTCAGGGGTTAATCAGCGGGGACACAGCGATCGGTCCCCGCTGTAGGAGCTGTGACAGCTGCTGTACGAGACAGGAGTAATCACAGCTCCTGTATGTGTCGGGAGGACGGCCGTTACTCCCGTGACGTACTATTCCGTCATGGAGCGCGAACGGGGTGGTTTCCATGACGGAATAGTACGTCACTGAGCGTTAAGGGGTTAAATCCTGTGAAACACCGAAAGGGTTAACAAAATTCCAAAAAGCCTCCTGACAGATACATAGTGATATAGTCTGCAGATTATTACATCACTGACTTCTCTAGAGATCTGCAGAACATTGCTCCTCTACCTCCTGACAGATACATAGTGATATATTCTGCAGATTATTACACCACTGACTTCTCTAGAGATCTGCAGAACATTGCTCCTCTACCTCCTGACAGATACATAGTGATATATTCTGCAGATTATTACACCACTGACTTCTCTAGAGATCTGCAGAACATTGCTCCTCTACCTCCTGACAGATACATAGTGATATATTCTGCAGATTATTACACCACTGACCTCTCTAGAGATCTGCAAAACATTACTCCACTACCTCCTGAGATACATAGTGATATATTCTGCAGATTATTACACCACTGACCTCTCTGGAGATCTGCAGAACATTGCTTCTCTACCTCCTGACAGATACATAGTGATATATTCTGCAGATTATTACACCACTGACCTCTCTAGAGATCTGCAGATCATTGCTCCTTTACCTCCTGACAGATACATAGTGATATATTCTGCAGATTATTACACCACTGACCTCTCTAGAGATCTGCAGAACATTGCTCCTCTACCCCCTGACAGATACTTAGTGATATATTCTGCAGATTATTACACCACTGACCTCTCTGGAGATCTGCAGAACATTACTCCTCTACCTCCTGACAGATAGATAGTGATATATTCTGCAGATTATTACACCATTGACCTCTCTAGAGATCTGCAGAACATTGCTCCTCTACCTCCTGACAGATAGATAGTGATATCTTCTGCAGATTATTACACCACTGACCTCTATGGAGATCTGCAGAACATTACTCCTCTACCTCCTGACAGATAGTGATATATTCTGCAGATTATTACACCACTGACCTCTCTAGAGATCTGCAGAACATTACTCCTCTACCTCCTGACAGATAGATAGTGATATATCCTGCAGATTATTACACCACTGACCTCTATGGAGATCTGCAGAACATTACTCCTCTACCTCCTGACAGATAGTGATATATTCTGCAGATTATTACACCACTGACCTCTCTAGAGATCTGCAGAACATTACTCCTCTACCTCCTGACAGATACATAGTGATATAGTCTGCAGATTATTACACCACTAACCTCTCTAGAGATCTTCAGAACATTGCTCCTCTACCTCCTGACAGATACATAGTGATATATTCTGCAGATTATTACACCACAGAGCTCTCTAAAGATCTGCAGAACATTTCTCCTCTTCCTCCTGACAGATACATAGTGATATATCCTGCAGATTATTACACCACTGACAACTCTGGAGAACTGCAGAACATTACTCCTCTACCTCCTGACAGATACATAGTGATATAGTCTGCAGATTATTACACCACTGACCTCTCTAGAGACCTGCAGAACATTGCTCCTCTACCTCCTGACAGATACATAGTGATATAGTCTGCAGATTATTACACCACTAACCTCTCTAGAGATCTGCAGAACATTGCTCCTCTACCTCCTGACAGATACATAGTGATATATTCTGCAGATTATTACACCACTAACCTCTCTAGAGATCTGCAGAACATTGCTCCTCAACCCCCTGACAGATACATAGTGATATATTCTGCAGATTATTACACCACTAACCTCTCTGGAGATCTGCAGAACATTGCTCCTCTACCTCCTGACAGATAAACAGTGGTATATTCTGCAGATTATTACACCACTGACCTCTCAAGAGATCTGCAGAACATTGCTCCTCTACCCCCTGACAGATACACAGTGATATATTCTGCAGATTATTACACCACTGACTTCTCTAGAGATCTGCAGAACATTGCTCCTCTACCTCCTGAGATACATAGTGATATATTCTGCAGATTATTACACCACTGACCTCTCTGGAGATCTGCAGAACATTGCTCCTCTACCTCCTGACAGATCCATAGTGATATATTCTGCAGATTATTACACCACTGACCTCTCTAGAGATCTTCAGATCATTGATCCTTTACCTCCTGACAGATACATAGTGATATATTCTGCAGATTATTACACCACTGACCTCTCTGGAGATATGCAGAACATTGCTCCTTTACCTCCTGACAGATACATAGTGATATATTCTGCAGATTATTACACCACTGACCTCTCTAGAGATCTGCAGAACATTGCTCCTCTACCCCCTGACAGATACATAGTGATATATTCTGCAGATTATTACACCACTGACCTCTCTGGAGATCTGCAGAACATTACTCCTCTACCTCCTGACAGATACATAGTGATATAGTCTGCAGATTATTACACCACTAACCTCTCTAGAGATCTGCAGAACATTGCTCCTCTACCTCCTGACAGATACCTAGTGATATATTCTGCAGATTATTACACCACTAACCTCTCTAGAGATCTGCAGAACATTGCTCCTCAACCCCCTGACAGATACATAGTGATATATTCTGCAGATTATTACACCACTGACCTCTCTGGAGATCAGCAGAACATTACTCCTCTACCTCCTGACAGATACTTAGTGATATATTCTGCAGATTATTACACCACTGACCTCTCTGGAGATCTGCAGAACATTGCTCCTCTACCTCCTGACCGATAGATAGTGATATATTCTGCAGATTATTACACCATTGACCTCTCTAGAGATCTGCAGAACATTGCTCCTCTACCTCCTGACAGATAGATAGTGATATATTCTGCAGATTATTACACCACTGACCTCTCTGGAGATCTGCAGAACATTGCTCCTCTACCTCCTGACAGATACATAGTGATATATTCTGCAGATTATTACACCACTGACCTCTCTAGAAATCTGCAGAACATTGCTCCTCTAGCTCCTGACAGATACATAGTGATATATTCTGCCGATTATTACACCACTGACCTCTCTGGAGATCTGCAGAACATTGCTCCTCTACCTCCTGACAGATACATAGTGATATATTCTGCAGATTATTACACCATTGACCTCTCTAGAGATCTGCAGAACATTGCTCCTCTACCTCGTGACAGATAGATAGTGATATATTCTGCAGATTTTTACACCACTGACCTCTCTGGAGATCTGCAGAACATTGCTCCTCTACCTCCTGACAGATACATAGTGATATATTCTGCAGATTATTACACCACTGACCTCTCTGGAGATCTGCAGAATATTGCTCTGTCCTCTCTACCTGCTGATAGATACTTATTGATATATCCTGCAGATTATTACACCTGACTTTTCCACACCCTTATGATCCCTGTAGATAAAAGGCTCCCTGGATAAATTCCCCAATATATATATGAAAACACTGAAAATTGTAAAGAAAATATATGTTTATTCCAGAATCCAGTAGAATTGCTGTGCGGTTTTCTCCGGCCCTTTAACATGTGATGATCTGTGACATGAAGAAGAGGAGGGTCCTTCTTCACACGTGGATATGGCCGCCAGTCCACCCTTACACAGCTCAGTCCTGGATCATAAGAGAGCGTAAAACATTGTTTCCATTTTTTCACAGTTGTATCCTAGAAAAGAAAAATAAATTCTGAATTAGCCCAAAAATTCACAAAACCTTCACCACAAGGAGATGAAGACGGAGCAGAAGACGTTGGACTTACCGGATCTCGCTTCTGTTCTGCACGTCACTGGTTCTCAGCGCTGGGGGAGTCTTCATGGCAAATTCAGATGGTTTAGGTGGTAAAGACCACCATGTTGGGGCGACAAAAGATGGTGAATGGGCCACAGATGGAACTGGGCAACAGATGGAACTGAACAGGCCTCTTTCTCTCCCGGGGGTTCGGGGCCCTGATGGTAAATGGGCCCCAAGTGGCTGATGGAATTAAAATGGCCACTTTCTCTTCCGGGGGTTTGAGGCCCTGGTGGTAACAGTAACCCCTGAAAGGTCCTCCATCTCCACATCCTCTGGAAGTTGGCGTCCGCGAACTTCCTTTTTGTCTTTCTCATCCTCCATATCCTCCATCTCTATATCATCAGGAAACTGGCGTCCGCCAACCTCCATTTTCTCGTCCTCCTCCACGTCCTCCATCTCTACATCCTCGGGAAATTGACGTCCGCCAACCTCCATTTTCTCTACAATCCTCATCTTGAAAAACGTCTTCACTATCCTCCTCTTCTTCAAAGACACCTTCATGATGAGAGCCAGCAAGAGAAACCGACACCGTGGTCAATGTGTGACCCCAATTTATAGACTTGATGATGTCATAAGATGTTAACACATCCAGATTAAGAAGTGTAGAGAAATAGAATCTGCCCGCATTCTAGATGACATCACAAGAAGCGTATCTCAGTGAACCGGTGGCCATATAAAACGTAATATGGTACAAGAATACAGACAGTAGGGTCACACTACACCCTCTGCGGAAGTTTCTATCATCTCAAAGAATTCTCAAATCAATGTGGTCAATTCCACTGGCTTTCTAAAACGTAATCGCACCCATAAAACGTACAACACGGGCATTTACATATACAGTAAAAATGAAACAAAACCATTTTTTTCATAAAAAGTGGGTTTTATTTTGTACAAGTGGGAAAAAAAATACACATATATGGTATCACCACGATCATAACGACCAGAGCAATAAAGTTAACACAGTATTTAAACAGCATGGTGTCGAAGAAACCCCTTCCAGGTAGCCCCTTTTGGGATGGGTGCTCTAATGGGCTCCCTCTGCTTTGTCAGGTGGTATTCAAATATGGTAATTGAAGTATCAGCAGTGCACCGGGAGATCAATAAAGACAATAGCAATCTGTTGTCTCAATCAATATTCTCATTTATTATCAAGATACATAGGTTAATATACCCTCAGGGCGTACCCTCTAACCAGGGTGTTACCTCTCATGGAACAACCAATCATAACATTTTACACGTAGACTGAAAATACGTCATAGGGTACCTTCCCACTGAGGTCACGTGATCTTTCTAACACCTGCAAATCCTGGCCTACAAACAATAGAAATGTAGGAGGTTTTCATAAGTGTATGTGGTGACTTCATATATGTGTGTGAAATACTGAGATAAAGCATTAATTGGAAATATGATGATTATTTCAGGTCTAGGCGTTCTGCCAGACTCCTATCTACCAGTATTGAAGGCCACGAAGAAGAACACAAAGTAATAACTTATTCCCTTGTGATTCAAACAGAACCAGAAGGAGATCATTACAAGATGGAGAATACATATCTTCATAATCCGGCATCCTGCTTGATAATTCATAGTGTAGTTTAATACAGAGAACATAAGAAATTTGACCATCCATCACAAACCCCCCTTTTTCTCATATTAAAATACAGAGATTAAAAATTATCTGATTATAAACTTCAAACAAAATAGTGAATAGGGCCACTACTAGTAATATAATGCTATCACCAAGTTCAGGTTTGGGTATAGGGTCCCGTCAGTGCGTTGACAAGTCCCGTAGTTGCTCGTCTGCACGGCTGCTTGGATTTGTTGGACTCTACCTTTGTCAATATTTTTTATGGTGATAACAATAACAACATGCCCTGTATAAAAGTCCTAACATGTATATAAGATATAAATGGCAAAGCTTTAATAAATGAACACACTTAGTGTTACATGGTGGGGTGTTCACCCATTCACCAGGTTCTGGCCTTGTGCATAAAATCCCTGTGACATAGAGTATTGTTGACTAAAAGGTTTCGGCTTATGATAGACAATTTTCTTAGCCTTCTTACATAGCATAGGTATCAGACATGCTACTAATCTAACAAAAACGTATATAATCAATATTATGAGTAATATATGTAAAGCGCCTTGCATGAGTCCTGCAGCCCATCCCCCAATGCCTCTGAACCATGAGTCCTGCAGCCCATCCCCCAATGCCTCTGAACCATGAGTCCTGCAGCCCATCCCCCAATGCCTCTGAACCATGAGTCCTGCAGCCCATCCTCCAATGCCTCTGAACCATGAGTCCTGCAGCCCATCCTCCAATGCCTCTGAACCATGAGTCCTGCAGCCCATCCCCCAATGCCTCTGAACCATGAGGCCGGGTTCAGCCATGACAACCAGTCTGGCCAATCTAGGTTCCAATCTTCTTCAGAATTGGCTTTCCTAAATTCCTCCTTTAATTGCTGTGCTTGTTCAATATCATGTTTAATCTGTACTGTCCCTTGGGGATCTATATAATGACAGCATGCAGGACCCACTATCTGGCACATACCCCCTTGACTTGCAGTTAAGTAATCTAGTACAAGTGTATGTTGGTTAGTAACAGTAATAAGCTGTCGGGTAAATACTGAAGAAACATTTAAAGCATCAAATATTAATTCGGTAATATTGTCAAACAACTCTGCTAGTTTTTCTATGTTATGTGCATTTCTAATTGGTCCTCCAAAGATAGATAGAGCATATCCTAACTTGGTGTGCCAAGGTAAGTGTACCAATGGGTGGGCTTTTTGCTTTCCCGCCCTTTTGTACAGCATATGTTTTGGTACTTTATCATAAGGAAGTGCATCCTTGTCCCATGTCCAGGTAGCAGACTGTAACCTAGCTAGGGTACAGGTACCTGTGGTAGTCTGCGGGATCCATTTATATGCATTATGTCCGCACACTATATATATATATCATGGGGAAGGTCAAACCATTGCATACTTCCTAGGGTTAACATATGAGCAAAATGAACTAAGGGAAAAGACTGCTGTAATACACACCAAGGACAATTTGTTCCCAAAGAGCCATGGTATACTCCTGTGCATCCACAATACATAGTGTCATTCCCTTGTAAGTCTGTTTCTTCCATATACCCTGGATAACGTTTACAATCAGTCTTACTTCCTGAAGGGAAGATGAGAAAAAACAAAAAACACGGCGCCACATAGTGCAGGTTACCCAGGTATGGAGTGGTGTAAAAGAAGAGTGGTACTCACCTGGTAAAGGATGGTAGAAGGCAATAAAGAATAAAGGTACAGCTGCTGCCAGGACTCGGGACCGGTGATTCAAATGAACGACCGCGAAGGTTATGCTGGTTTGGCAGAAAAAGGAGTCACCACGGGCGCTGCTGCACTTCAATGGAACCAAATTGCTTGGAAGGTTCAGATCGTTGGTAATAATGTACGAAAGAGTATGAGAATAAATGGAATTTATTGATAATATGACTACGCGTTTCAATGCCGTACTGGCATCTTCATCAGGTCATGGATGAACAAACAAAAGTCACTGTTTAAATAGCCATGTTAATGTTGAAAAAAACCCGCCAATGTGAACGGGGTCAAGGTGTTTAAGTGACGTCATAGTTCAAAGTTCAAAATACACAGGACCGGAAAAACACACAAAAACAGTAAAAGTATGTCATATAATAAAAACAATAAAAATGAATAGAGAAAGAAGAGTTTAAAATGTAAGAAAAGAGAACATAATGAAAACCATGTAATTAAGAAGACTCGAAATGTAGTACGTAATGTGTGCCGAAGCGACACGGAAAAGAAGGCTGCCCGATAATATAGAATAATAATGTAAGTGAATACAGATATAGGTATGGACTACAAAATCCGATGTATAGTACAAAGGTACTAACCTTTATGTACCAAAAACTATATAGTTTACAGAATAATAACCTTAATGTCGGCAATAATTCAAAGCGGCGATATGCATATAAGGAAATGGGAATATAACAACCCACTAGTCAAGGCAGGCTAGATTTCAGAAATATTAAAAGGCCAAAATTATATAGTAAATTAGAATATAAAACACTATATATAATATATATATATATGAAAAAGATATATATATATATAAAAGGTAAAGGTGGTAATACATCGGCAATGGGAAAAAAAATTATTTACATAGTAAGAAATGTCAATATGAATAATAAAACAATAGAAAAAAATAAAATGAATAAAGTAAAATACAGAAGCTAACAGGAACTGTCAGGAAATGGCAGAGAGGTAATAGCCTTATGAATTAAAACAAAGTCGGAAAAGCCGGTAAATTGTAATAGATGACCCAACGAAATAACGAAATAAAGAGAAAGCAATGTGTCATGAATGAAATTCAAAAAGGGAACGTAATGAATAATATATCTGAGGGGGGGAGCATCAAAAATGTATACGAAATTAACCGGTAGCGTGGTAAACGGGTTATGTATACAATAGTGATATATATAAGAGATACACTGAATGTAAAGTCGGCAAGGCTGAAAAATGTATTAGGTGATACAGTGAAATCGATGTCATAGGTACAAAAATTTAAGATAATGAGTGAATAGGGGCATAAAGACAAAAAATGGTAATGATAATAATAATGAATGATAATAGTAGAAAATGAAAAAATAAAATGAATAAAAAAAAAAAAATATAAATGTAAATAAAAATAAAAATAAAATAGGAAACAAAATATAAACGAAAAAGTAGCATCATAATGTACAAGAAAATCAACAGAATATGAATAATATAACTGTGAAAATGAAAATAAATGAAAAATAAATATAAATGTCAATGATAATAAATATAAAAGAAAAAGTAGCATCATAATGTACATGAAAATCACCAGAATAAGTGTAATATACCTTCGTAAACACAATAATATAATGATAAGTTAATAATCAATGATGTTTAACCACAGAAAACACAAAGTTAAATGATAAATAATAAAGTGATATACTAATCAAGAGTGGATACGGATATATCATTAAGGCCGTCCGGTTGGAGGGTCTTCATTTTAAAGATCCAGTAATTTTCGCGCTGTTTAAGTTTACTGAACCGATTGTTAATGCTAAGTGGAATTTGCTCTATAGGCGTGATACGTATACTACTAAACTGGCTGTTGTGCATGATGGAAAAATGGCGAGAGACACTATGTTTCAAAAAACCAGTGTTTATATTGAATCTGTGATTGTTGATCCTTGTACGTAAACATTGTGTAGTGCGACCGATGTATTGGAGATGACATGGACACTCCAACATATAGATAACAAACAAACTTCCACAGTTGAGAAAGCTATTAATATTAAAAGATTCTTTAGTTACTGCAGATGTGTAGGTAGATGTTTTGTGGGTTATATTGGTACAACACATGCAACGCTGTCGACCACATTTGTAAGAACCAAGAGTCCTAGGGAGCAAGGAGGTGCAGAGTGCCATGGAATTTTTTATTTTACTGGGAGCTAAAATGTTTTTGAGGGATTTGGATCGTCTATAAGTGATGATAGGTCTATCGGGTAATTCTGTTTTTAAGAAAGGATCATTTTTCAGGATATGCCAGTGTTTATCAAGAACTTCTCGGATTTTTTTACTTCCACTATTGAATGATGTGATAAAATTGTTACTAAAATTTTGTTTATTTTTCATTACCTTCTCATGTTGGACGCATGAATCTTGCGAGAGTAGAGCAGCTTTACGACGTGCCCCTTTAATGAGACTCAAAGGAAAATTCTTTTCCCTGAATCTTTTTTCTAATAGATTGCATTCCTCTATGAAATCAGAGTCTGTTGTACAATTCTTTCTCACCCTTCTAAATTGACCAAATGGGAAAATTTATATCCATGGGGGATAGTGGGCGCTGTTGAAGTTTAAATAGCTGTTGACATCGACAGTTTTGAAGTGAGTCCTTGTAGTTGTTTTATTCCCATTTCCTTATATGCATATCGCCGCTTTGAATTATTGCCGACATTAAGGTTATTATTCTGTAAACTATATAGTTTTTGGTACATAAAGGTTAGTACCTTTGTACTATACATCGGATTTTGTAGTCCATACCTATATCTGTATTCACTTACATTATTATTCTATATTATCGGGCAGCCTTCTTTTCCGTGTCGCTTCGGCACACATTACGTACTACATTTCGAGTCTTCTTAATTACATGGTTTTCATTATGTTCTCTATTCATTTTTATTGTTTTTATTATATGACATACTTTTACTGTTTTTGTGTGTTTTTCCGGTCCTGTGTATTTTGAACTTTGAACTATGACGTCACTTAAACACCTTGACCCCGTTCACATTGGCGGGTTTTTTTCAACATTAACATGGCTATTTAAACAGTGACTTTTGTTTGTTCATCCATGACCTGATGAAGATGCCAGTACGGCATTGAAACGCGTAGTCATATTATCAATAAATTCCATTTATTCTCATACTCTTTCGTACATTATTACCAACGATCTGAACCTTCCAAGCAATTTGGTTCCATTGAAGTGCAGCAGCGCCCGTGGTGACTCCTTTTTCTGCCAAACCAGCACAATTCCTGAAGGGAAGAAATGGCCATATTCCCTACTACCATTATGTATGTACCGTTCTACCAGACTTGGTCTAAATACATCTGAGGTCTGTTGGGTTTTATTGAAGCTTATCTTTATGCCTTTTATGGGGATCTCACCTAGTGTCAGTGTTTTAGTGACATTTTTAGGGACCCATTTTCCTTTTGTGTGAGAATCAGTGCCTTACTAGGTATCAGGGTTAGATTTACCTGCCACCAGGGATCCTCCATCCATCCTGCTATGGGTAAGGGCACACTGGTATTAGACCATGTATACCTTTTTGTGTTATCCTTTACCTTTGAGGGATCCCAACATGTAGTGTTAAGAAGTTCTTTCTCACTAAGGGGCACAGCCATGTATGGCATGGATTTTGAACTTATGGGACTGTGTTTGCATATCCAACAATCAGATAAGTTTGTTAATGCTGTTATAATTTGATGATGTTTTATGAATTTATTGCCCACTTCCTCCTTGAGAACTTGAGTCATCGTCCCCACGAGGGGCAACATCAACACCAACCCTGCCAAGGGCAACATCATCGATCGAGGCGACGTCATCTGGGCTGATAACCTTTTTGCAATGGCTTGCATGTATCCAATTGGCTCGTCCTTGGAGCTTCACTGATGTGGCGGTGACCAGCTGTACTTCTACTGGTTGGCTGTACCTTGGAGCTTCACTGATGTGGCGGTGACCAGCTGTACTTCTACTGGTTGGCTGTACCTTGGTTCCAGACTGCTCCTGTTGTGTATCTTTGTTACCACCCAGTCTCCAGGTTGTAGTGAGTGGGTACCTGAAAGAAAGTTTGGATCTGGAATAGAAGAAAGGATTAGTTTGTGTGTCCTCTCCAGTTGTTTGTGTAGGGCAGCCAAGTATGTGGTCATATTGTCATAATGCTTTTGTAACTGCTGAGGAAAATACAGTCCTGTCTTTGGCATATTTCCAAACAATATTTCATAGGGAGAAAGTTTATCCTTCCCTCTTGGCGTGGTTCTTACAGAGTATAAAGCCAGGGGTAGACATTGTGTCCACGGTAAAGAAGTTTCATTCATGGCCTTCTGGATTTTTAATTTCAAAGTTCCATTTAGTCTTTCTACCTTACCACTGCTTTGTGGGTGATCGGGAGTGTGAAATGCTTGTTCTATCCCAAGGCTTTTTAATATGTTCCTCAATAGTTCTTGGGTAAAGTGAGTACCTCTGTCACTTTCAATTGTCTCTGGTACTCCATAGCGGCACACGACCTCAGCTATCAGTGTTTTTGCTGTGGTATCAGCATTTGCTTTAGCCACTGGAAAAGCTTCTGGCCATCCTGAAAATAAATCAGTGCAAACAAGTACATATTGGTACATTCCCACCTTAGGTAGTTGTATGTAGTCCACCTGTAATCGCTGAACGGGGTAGTAGGACTTAGGAGTGTGTTTAGCTGGTGTTTTGGTTTTACCAGGGTTGTGTTGTGCACATGTCATGCAGCCCTCTGTATATTTGGCTGCTGCATTTTGAAAACCTGAAGCATGCCATGTCTGTAACACTAGCTGGCTCAGAGCTCCCTTTGAACAGTGTGTTTTCCCATGGGCTAGGGCACACATCATTGGATACAGTGCTCTTGGTAGGCAAACCTTAGAATTAAGATGCCTCAACTGTCCTAGACCTATTGCTGCACCTCTCTCCTCCCATTCTGCTTGCTCTTGAGGGGGTGCTTGGTCCTGGAAAGCACGCAACAGGGTCTCTGTGATGGGTTGTAAAACAGGCTTCACAATCATCAGAGGGAGAGCAGCAGCGTCCTTTGCCGCTGCATCCGCAGCCTCATTCCCTTTTGATAGGAGATCACTGTTATTAGTGTGTGCCTGTACTTTGACTATAGCTGCTTGGTCTGGCATGTGCAGTGATTCTAAAAGTTCTTCTACTGCTTTTGCATTCTTTATAGGTTTACCTGCCGAGGTCAAGAACCCTCTGGCTCTCCATATTGTCCCAAAGTCATGTGCAACTCCAAAGGCATATCTGGAGTCAGTGTATATGTTGACACGCTGTCCCTTACCCAATTTACATGCCTCAGCGAGTGCTTTTAGTTCTGCCTCCTGAGCTGAGCTGCTGGAGGGTAGGGACTGCTGTATGACGGCCTTACCATTGTGGACCACTGCATACCCGGTGAGGAAATGTCCTTTGTCTTTGCTCCAATATCGAGATCCATCTACAAAATACTCAGCATCAGGGTTAATCAGAGCAACATCAAATATACTGTTTATGCCGTTTGATTCCATATCCACTAGACTTTGACAGTCATGTTCATGTTCAAAATTAAATAGTTCATCATCAGTGGATAGTTGAAAAATAAGGGGGTGTCCATGTCCCTGTCCCCCCACTCCTCCCTCCTTTTGTTCAGAATCTAGGGGCAGGAGTGTAGCTGGATTCAGAACAACACAACGTTTGATAGTCACATTAGGGGACAGAAGAGTAAGTTCAATTTTAGTAAGTCTTGCAACTGATAAGTGTTTTGTCTTGACTGTGTTCATCATTTCTTGCACTGCGTGTGGGACTTGCACAATAATGTCATGTTGGAGTACAATATCTGTTGCTTTATCAACTAAAGCTGCTGCTGCTGAGACAGCGCGTATACAGGTCGGGGATCCTAGTACAATGGGATCCAGAGTAAGGGAGTAATAAGCAAGAGGTCGCATCTTACCTCCATGATCTTGGGCTAATACTCCAGAGGCATGGCCTGTCTGTTCATGGCAGAACAGAGTAAATGGCTTATTGTAGTCAGGAAGTCCCAGTGCTGGCCTTGTAGTCAGGGAGTCCCAGTGCTGGCCTTGTAGTCAGTGACAGTTTCAGGGAGTGAAAATTGTCAATTGCCTCAGGTGACAGTACAAATGGGTCAGAGGTGAGACAGTCATATAATGGTTGCATCATAGCAGAGGCATCCCTGATCCAGGCTCTGCAGTACCCTATTAAACCCAGGAAAGTCCTCAATTGTTTAGGGTTTCTAGGGACTGGGTGTTTCTGTATGATTTCCAGCCTGTCAGGGGTTAAGTGTTTCATACCTTGGGAAATACAGTGACCAAGGAAAACAACTGTTTTGGCACATAATTGCAGCTTGTGCTTGCTCGCTTTACAGCCTACTTCTTCTAGGAACATTAATAGTGATTTAGAATCTGTTTCACTGTTCTCCAGACTCTCACTACAAAGTAACAAATCATCTACATATTGTAGTAGAACTGAGGACTGATTGGGGGGCTGCCAGGTGTCCAGAATATCTTTCATGGTACGTGAGAAGATATGAGGGGAGTTTGCGGCACCCTGTGGCAGCACTACCCAAGCATACTGTCTTCCCCTATGTGTAAATGCAAAATACTGCTGGCACTCTTTATCCAGCGGGATGGAGAAGAAAGCATTGGCTAAGTCTATAACGGTGAAATAGACTGCAGTGCCGGGGACCTGGTTGAGCAGGGTATGTGGGTTAGGCACTTGTGGTGTATTAATTATTGTCACAGCATTCACAGCCCGTAGGTCATGTACCATCCGTTACTGTACAGGTTGACCGGGCAGTGTCTTTTTCTTTACTGGGTAAAGAGGAGTGTTGAAAGGCGAGATTATGGGCACTATGAGATTGTTTTCCAGTAAGGAGTTAATATCTTTTCTATAGCAGCGTCTTGCTGCGGACTCAGAGGATATTGCTTTATACATACAGGACGGTTCTGCATGTCTGGTTTTAAATTTACTTGTACAGGCGGCACATTTAAAACTCCTACATCCATCTTATCTTGTGCCCATAGTTTTTCTGGGATGTCTGCCAACCAAAGGGGAGGGGTACTGGGGGCTTTTTCAGTGTCCGGCATACTTGCCATACTAAGGAGTTTGCATAGCAGGGACTCTGGAATGGCAGAGGTTAATGTAGGTGTGCCAGAAGAAAAGTCCAATGCTGCTCCCAGGGCACTGAGTACATCTGTCCCCAATAAATTGTAGGGAGTGTGTGGTGACACTAACACACGGGAGACAATTGATTGTGTGTCATGTATATTCAGTCGCATTGGTTTTGTTAACTGTAACTGAAATGATGTTCCCTCCACCCCTTCACAATCTATATAGTCTGGTGATAGCAACTCTGCCGGTACATATTTGGTTTGTAATACAGTTCTGGCTGCCCCTGTGTCTACTAGAAAAGAGGTATTTTCCCCTGTGGGTAAAGTAACAGGCACCATCAATGATGGACCTGTCGGGGGGAGCACTGGGCAGAGGGAGACATCAGGGTTGCCAGTTTCCTATGCAGCAATCAAAGAATTGGGAGGCTCAACTGGACGGGAGGGACATCGGGCTGAATAATGACCCTTCTTATCACAATTCCAGCATGTAATCTGGCTAAGATCCCTTCTCTGGGTTCTCAAAGTGTCTTTTTGTTCCCTGCCTCTTCCTCTATAGCCCCCCTTTTGTTGCATCGGGGCGAGACGGGTTCTTTTAGCAGCTTCTTGTACTGCCGGCTTAAGACCGGACATAAAAGTTATTTTTAGTAGGCACAAGTCTTTTGCATCACCTACTTCATACCCGTGATCTAACCACTGCTGCTGTAAAGTTGTGGCATAATCAGGGACTGACTGTTTAACATCTTGGGAAAATGACATAAAACTATCAGTTCGATCCTGTTGAGTAGCATCTACCCAGGGCTGCATAGCGTTCAGGTATTCTAGTCCTGATTGCTCATTGGTTTTATTTGCTGGTACGGGATTTGTAATAGCAGCTTGAATTTGATTTTTGAGTACTTCCCCTCCCTTTGTTTCTACCAGGCTCTCCATATCTGACCATGTAGCACGGTAAGCTAGATGTACTGCTCGCAGCTTTCTATGGGTAGTCTCCGGAAAACTCCCCAGCTCCAAACAGACAGGCCTTAGTCTGTTGACAGATATCTCAGACAATCTATCTTACAGTTTCAGAAAGACTATCAATATCAAAAGTCGTTCCTTCAGACTATTCTAGCAGTGGGATATCCTTTTCTCTGATCCCTCACTGTTATGAACATCAAGAACAGACAAAATGCTGCCAATCCACAAATTGCAAGAGCAAATCCTTCAACACAATCTACATTCATGAACTTCCATTGATTCAAGCAGGAGTTGGTCACATTCATTTCAAACTTCTACAAACCCTTCGTCTCTTTCACTTATGCAGAACACTTGCTGCCGGGGTGTGTCTTTTGGTTCATACAGCCTGTGATGTAGCATATATCCCAAACTCTTTCCTCTAGCACTTTGTAATGGTTTCACATACAAATTATATTTGGTAACATATATATATATTATCCTCCCCGCTCAGCCGTTCACTCTGTGGGTTGTAGTTTAGGGGCCTGTTATGTATGTTGGTGATTTCTTTAGGGGCTCTGGGTCTGAGCCAATACCAATGTTCTTCACTGTAATTACTACTACGACACAGGTGGCACCTGGGATAAGTGTCAGGGTCATTCAATGAATACAGGATGTTATATTACAACGGTATTCAATCCAGCGGTCTGATGTTATACTACTACAGACTTAATTACTTGGATGTTATTTTACATCAAAGTGTATATGCCGGATTATCATGTGCTAGAAATCAGTCTATACTGATTCCCACCTTATGCCAGTCTGGCAATGCATACAACTGGTTTATGGACCCTTACACACAATATCACTGTTTGGCAGTGAATTTAGGAAAATATAAATGATTTTCTAATACAGTATTCAAAGTTTTCCCTATTGTACTGGGTAATGGTATTGAGTGCAAATTCAATATAGACACAATTGCTCCTCCTTGCACTGAGTGTATATCGTCTTCTATGAAGTGGATATTACTTCTGGGCTGGGAGCCATACAGTTTCAACAATTTGATATGTATGTCCTCTCACAGATGTATTCAACATCACACTACACACACATTCATCACACTTGTCACATACACCCCCATGTAAATCCATTTAACCACACTACCATCCTGACAAAGGACCTGATTATTACGGGACCCCTTTGTAGAGACTTACATATACAAAGTACGTTTCCAGGGACTTAACAGAGTGGCTGAAACAAATGGTGTAACATAAAGTCTGTTACTTACCGATCGGTTTTGGTTTCAGTAACTCCCCAGGTCCTTCCAGATTAGTGGACTTTGCACAAAATTCTCATTAGGAGGTCCCGGGCTGTTCGGCACCATAACTGTCGAAGAAACCCCTTCCAGGTAGCACCTTTTGGGATGGGTGCTCTAATGGGCTCCCTCTGCTTTGTCAGGTGGTATTCAAATATGGTAATTGAAGTATCAGCAGTGCACCGGGAGATCAATAAAGACAATAGCAATCTGTTGTCTCAATCAATATTCTCATTTATTATCAAGATACATAGGTTAATATACCCTCAGGGCGTACCCTCTAACCAGGGTGTTACCTCTCATGGAACAACCAATCATAACATTTTACACGTAGACTGAAAATACGTCATAGGGTACCTTCCCACTGAGGTCACGTGATCTTTCTAACACCTGCAAATCCTGGCCTACAAACAATAGAAATGTAGGAGGTTTTCATAAGTGTATGTGGTGACTTCATATATGTGTGTGAAATACTGAGATAAAGAATTAATTGGAAATATAATGATTATTTCAGGTCTAGGTGTTCTGCCAGACTCCTATCTACCAGTATTGAAGGCCACGAAGAAGAACACAAAGTAATAACTTATTCCCTTGTGATTCAAGCAGTAACAGAAAGAGATCATTACAAAATGGAGAATACATATCTTCATAATCCGGCATCCTGCTTGATAATTCATAGTGTAGTTTAATACAGAGAACATAAGAAATTTGACCATCCATCACACCTGAAAGCCCTCCAAAGGTTTTTAGGGTTCGCTAATTATTACAGACATTTTATCCAAAATTTTCCAGTAATTGCCAAACCCCTTACTGACCTCACCCGTAAAAGTGCGGATCTACTCCACTGGACTCTGGAGGCGGTCCGAGCCTTCGAGCTCCTTAAGGGGTGCTTTTCCTCCGCCTCGGTACTAATCCAACCGGATCAAACTCAACCCTTTATCGTGGAGGTGGGTTTTGGAGCAGTATTTTCCCATGGTCCTACTTCTCACACTCACCTCCGACCCTGTGCCTTCTTTTCCCATAAGTTATCTCCCACTGAGCAAAATTACGATGTGGTTAATCAGGAACTGCTTGCCATCAAATTGGCTTTGGAGGAATGGCACCATTTTCTCGAAGGGGCAAGGCATCAGGTCACGGTCCTCACTGACCATAAAAATGTAGTCTTTCTACATTCAGTCAAGAGACTCAACCCTACACAGGCTAAATGGGCTCTATTTTTTTTTACCAGGTTCAATTTTGTTGTTACCTGCAGGCCTGGTTCAGTTCCATTTACTTTAATGGGAACGGGCTGTAATACCATATACCGCTTCTGAACAGGAGTGGCGCTAGGTTATAGTTCTGTGATAAGGAGAAAGATCTCCAAGTTATACAAGTGTATGCTGGATTTTTATGTTTGTAAAGAGTAACACGCTAACATCTATATGTATAGTAGATGGGGATTAGAGTTGTAACGGCCGACGCCGCCGCTCCCACTGCTCCCCGCCGTCATATACTGACCTCTCCACGGCGTCTTCCAGCTCTTGGTGGAGACGACGTTCCTGCCTCACTCTTTTCTAATTGCGGATTCCCTTGCTGCTCTCTCCTTCTGTGTTTCATACACTACCTAGTGCGTGCGCTTGCTGACTCCTCCGGTCTTTAGGGCCAGCGCGCACCTACTACTTAACTCTCCCATGGTTTAAAAGGAACCTCCCCCTGTCCACCATTGCTTGAGCAATTTGGATCCTCCCTGCTTGCTACTGATATCTGATCAATTATTTGTTTTTCCTGTGTCTGACCTCAGCTTTTACCTTGACTCTCCTTGCCTGCTGCCTGCCCTGACCTCTTCCTAGTGAAACGTGACGTACCTCTGCCGCCTGCCCTGACCTTTGGCTTTACCAACCGTGCTCGTCTGCCGGCCTATGCTATACCTAACCTGGCATTCGTCTGCTGTTCCTTTACCATAACGACGGCCATCGCTAAGGGAGACTTCTCTGGGAGGTAGTGAATACCTGGAGTTCCCTTAGATTCCGCTATCTGGTTTAGCCACATGTGACCCTTGATGACACAGTGGGTTCCCACTATCCTCTGTAGGCCCTATGACAGTCTCTCTATCCACAGGCCCCGTTACAACATTCAGTAGATAAATGTTACAGATACATTTTGAATTGGTTATTGTACTCCTTTACTGTTACACTAGGCTCTATTGCCACATGCAGGGTCATTTTAACAAATTTGTGGGGCGGCGGTCAGAAAACATCACATAGCCCCAACTTACATATTACATACACTGCCCAGGTGAATAGTGCCATACAGTATATCCCTGTACAGATCTGTGATGTTGCTGGCTGTGTGAGGTGTCCAGGGATTAGGCTACCATGATGATCTATGACTGCGGGGGCCGGGACGGAGGTCACATTGGGGGTAGGTACTACATACTCTACACAATTGTGGCTGTACTTTTATTGGGCAGATTCTTCAACTATAACGCTGGCGTGCTCATCGGTAGTCCTCTATTCGCATTCTCCAGAAACAGCGCCACTCCTGTCCATGGCTGTGTATGGTATTACATTCAAGTGAATAGAGTTGAACCGCAAGACTGTACACAGTCCATGGTCAAGAGTGGCGATAACCCGTTTAAAGCATTTTTTTAATAAATATATACGGCTGTCTTTCCTCCTTTACAAATTGTGACCCCCTCAGCTCAATTGCGACTTGGAAACATATCACTTTTATTGATAGGAATATTTATTATGTTTTCATTCTTACAGTTTGTTCATATACATAACAGATTAATTCACTGGTGTGGCACTTTAATAAGCTGTGCTCTATTGTAATATTTGCTTCTCTGCACTGGCAGTAAGCCCAAGACCCAGCCCAAGTCCTACCAGTCATATTGTGCCCTCTAGTGCTTCAAATGGGGTCCACATTTAAAAAAAAAAAAAAAGAGCTTTAGGCCTTATTCAGACGTACATGAGGAAACTCGGATGTGAAAAACTGCAGTTTTTCACATCTGAGTTGCCCCGTGTGGGTCCCGTTTTCACGGATCCCCATAGACTTGAGTCTATGGAGGGATCCGCGAAAACGGAAGAAAATAGGACATGTTCTATTTTTCAATGGACCCTTCACACGGTCTGCTGAAACAACGGCCGTGTGAACGGCCCCATTGAAAAACATGCGTCCGTGTGACAGCGGTTGTTTCAACGGCTGTCACACGGCGTATTCTACGTTCGTCTGAAAAAAGGTCAATTTTACGGGGAAACAAAGGATCAGGCATGTAGAAATCCTACATGCTTCATCTTCTTTCTACCGACATCTGTAGGTAGGGAACTGTTGGGTCCCATATAAAGGAGATCTTTGGCCGATCCCACCGAAAAGACCAACTTGTCTGGTTAAGAAAACCCAATTTATAATACCATGAGTCAATAGAAGGGAATCCCACGAACAGCACCCTCATTTATTAGCCACAGTGAAGAGCGGCAACAAAAAGCCTCTCTCCCTCTGAAGGACCGGGCAACCCATTTATTTTCAACATTCATTTGGGGTCCCTATCGGCCAGAATAGAGAGCGACTTCAAAGAGTGGCTCTTGTTCTAGAGGACCAAACATGACCATGCATTACATTGATGGTCCTTTGATTTCACTGGACACCACGGAATGCATAATTTACCCTGCAGTGGCACAGTAAGGACTTCCTGTACATTCCTCTACCTCCGAAGGGCAATGTATGGGCAGTCATGACTCGATTTACATTTTTGTAGTCAAATATTGATTCTTCTTAAAGGGATATTCCAGCTAAAAATATGAATTCCACTGGATAGGTGGTAAATGTTAGGCTGGGTTCACACGACCTATTTTCAGACGTAATGGAGGCGTTTTACGCCTCGAACTACATCTGAAAAATCGGCTCCAATGCGTCGGCAAACATCTGCCCATTACTTTCAATGGGCTTTACGATGTACTGTGCCGACGACCCGTCAATTTACGCGTTGCTGTCAAAAGACGGCTCGTAAAATTACAGCCTCGTCAAAAGAAGTGCAGGACACTTCTTGGGACGTTTTTGGAGCAGTTTTCTCATAGACTCCAATGAAAACAGCGCCAAAAACGGCCGTAAAAAATGCAGCGAAAAACGACGCGAAAAATGCGAGTTGCTCAAAAAACGTCTGAAAATCAGGGTCTGTTTTCCCTTGAAAACAGCTCCATATTTTGAGAAGTTTTTGACTCTACGTGTGAACATACCCTTAGACTGGTGACTGCTGGGACCCGCATAATCACTTGAACAGGGGACCCCGTTCCCCTGTCCCCCCCAGCCACACAACATACGTGGCAGTAAGAATGCTCCATCAGCTGTACTAGACAGTGTAGTAATATCCCAAAATATTAGACAAATCCATTATTATTCTGTATTCAGTAGAAAGAACAGGGAACAAATCTGGCAAAAAATCTTCTCTTAAGTTTACTATTACCTAGTATTATGTTCAAAGAATTAAGGGCATAGCAAACAGAAGTAAAAATATATAAATAGGGATCCACGTGGAATCGTTCCCTTTAAAAGCAGTCAGCGTAAGGCCATAGCAGAAAAACGCATTGATTATGAGTAATAAAGCTATCGTTTTGGTGGCTTTGATATGAGCATCTAGATTAGGGTTTCGGCAACTGTCATCACTTTTTTGCATCTTCTTCATGTGTCCGTAGATAGATTTCATAATGGTCACCAGTGATGCTAAAGAGAAAAGAAACCCCAAAGAAGACAACCCAATGAAAGCTTCATACAAGCAAACACATCTTGGTGGATCGAATGAGGCAGACGTATTTTGTCGGGAAGCATTGAGGACCATCTACGACCAATTTTTCTCCGATAAGTCCCATGAGAAAGTAAGACTTAATAAGAAGGAGCCAATAACGGATGGAAGTAGGAGCCATAGGATCATCTTGGGGAATCTTCTTTGGAGATACACGTAGAACTGGTGTTGGTTGTTCACAATTCGGAAGCAAAAATTTACAGATAGCCAGGTGGAAAGCCAGATGTTACAAGACATTATTGCCAGACACACAACTGTGCTAACCCTTTGAACTTCATAGGTGAACACCAAATTGATCTGTGGTAACCGCAAAATATATCCACAAAATTTAAGAACTTCGTATAATGAGCTGAAGAAGCTGATGCCACAAATAAGTTGATCAGACCTGTTAATGTTTTTGTTTTTCACCCATTCCAGGGCATTCACGACAGGAAGGAAGGTGTTGCCTAAAAATGAACTCGATAGAGCAATAATATCAATAATTGTTCGCACAATGGTCAACATATTGATTCTCTTTGGTCGGTCCTGAAAATTTTTACCGAAGCGTTCTTGTTGACTGAATGTGAAAGGTCTGTAGACAGGACAAATATTAGACACGTCGTGAGTGAACATTGATGAGAACAATGCAAATACTGTCTCCATGCAACTGGACACCTAACACCTCTGTTGTACAGAACTTATCCCAGGGAATTCACACCAAGAATGAAGGTATTTCCCAAAAATGTACTCAATTGAGCGATAAGATGAAGGCCAAAGGTTAAAATCAGGAGGAGACTAACCGGTACCAGGTGACAAATCCAAGGGATGACACAGAAGCGAAATCCGGAAAGCCAAGGTCAGGATCAGAGTCAATAGCAAAGGATATACGTTAAAAAAAAAGACATGGCTTTGAGGTTAGAGTCCGCTTTAAATAAGCTACCAGAGTGATGTCATCTAGGAGGGTCCGGTTGCCATGGCCCGCCAGAACTGCCAGCAGGAGGCATCGCAGGAGGGGGGAGAAGTCATTCAGTTTGCAAGGTAACTTGATGCAGCCTGTGGCTAGAGCCACGGCTGCCACTGGGAACCCGCTGCTGGAACAGGGTAAGGCCTCATGCACACAAATTTATTTTTTTCCTCCCGTAAATACTGGTATAAATACGTGTCCTTGGTCATACGTATTCAACCCGTATTGCACCAGTATTTACGGACCCGTGGGTCTGGTGTCACCAGTATTCCACCCGTATTTATGGGCACGTTTTCGCTTCAATATTGCACTGCACTAATCGGCAGCCCCTTCTCTCTAGCAGTGCAGGGTAGAGAGAAGGGGCAGCCCTTTCCATAGTAAAAGTAAAAGAAATTCATACTTACCCGGCTGTTGTCTTGGTGACACGTCCCTCTTTCGACATGCAGACATGCAGCCCGACCTCCCTGGATGACGCGGCAGACCATGTGACCGCTGCAGCCTGTGAATGGCCTGTGATTGGCTGCAGCGGTCACATGAGCTGAATCGTCATCCCGGGAGGACGGACTGCAGGAAGAAGCAGGGAGTTCTGGGTAAGTATGAACGTCTATTTTTTTACAGGTTGATCTATATTGGGATCGGAAGTCACTGTCCATGGTGCTGAAACAGTTACTGCCGATCGTTTAACTCTTTCAGCACTCTGGACAGTGACTATCCCCTGACGTCACCTAGCAACGCTCCCGTAATTACGGGTGCACACACGTAGTCACACGTAATTACGGAAGCCCCATAGACTTCTATGGGCCTGCCCGTGCCGTTATTACGGCCTGAAATAGGACATGTTCTATATTTTTCAACGGCCCGAGCACCTTCCCGTACGCATACCCGTGGCCAATAGAAGTCTATGGGCCCGTAATTACGGGCCGTAATTACGGGCCATAATTGCAGGCTTTTTTACGTTCGTGTGCATGGGGCCTAAGGGAAATTATTGAAATTCAACATCAGGAAGAATGGCAGCCAGTAGAACCAAGTGACTATGGGGATTCCAGGAGAGGTAGAAGCTCCATACATATAAATAACATATCTATATATAGCAGGTGGGTATTACCCCTAGGTAGTCACTCAGGTTATTTTTCAGATCACAACTGGATATCTTTCTTTTGCCATATTGATCTAGAATGAGATGCGGTGAAACCAAACCTTTTTTTCTATTGATTACATGAATCCTTACCTATGATAAATTGCTTTTCAGACCTTCATATAACAGCTCCATGTGGGGTCAGACACCGATCAGCCAGAACATTAAAACCTCCTGCCTAATATTGTGTAGTTCCTCTCATACTGTCAAAGCATGTCATGCATGGACACCAAAAAGACATCTGAAGGCGTCCTGTAGTATCTGGCAGCAAGACGTAAGATACACTATATGGACAAAAGTATTGGGACACACCTCTTATTAATTAAATGTAAATCGGTCCCATTGCTACAAGTGTATAAAATCCAGCACTCGCCATGGAGTCGTCTTTACAGCCTTTTGTGATAGAACGGGTCGTTGTAAAGACATCACTGAATCCCAGCGCGGTCCTGTAATAGGACGCCACCGTTGTAACAAGTCAGTTCATGAAATTTCATCCGTCCAAGTTATTCCACCATCACCTGTGAGTGATATTATTGTAAAGTGGAAGCGTATAGGAACCACAGCAACTCAGCCACGAAGTGGGGACCACGTAAAGTTACAGAGCCGAGGGCTGAGGCACATAGTGCATAAAAGTCACCAACGCTCTGCTGACTCAATAACTGCAGAGCTCCAAACCTCCTCTGGCATTAATATCCACACAAAAACTGCCACGGGAGCTTCATGGCACGGGGGCCGAGCAGCTGCATGCCAGTCTTACATCATCAAGCACAATGCCAAGTGCCAGATGGAGTGGTGTAAAGCCGCCGCCACTGGACTCTGGAGCAGTGGAAACGTGTTCTGTGGAGTGATGGATCACGATTCTCTATCTGGAGTCTGATGGACGAGTCTGGGTTTGGTTAATGCCAGGAGAACGTTACCCGCATGACTGCATTGTGCCAGCTGTAATGTTTGGTGGAGGAGGATAATGCTATTGGGTTGTTTTTCAGGTGTCGGCCTCTTCGTTCCTGTGAAAGGAAATCTTAATCCTTCAGCACACAAGACATTTATGATAATTGTAGCTTCCAACTTTGTGGGAAAAGATTATTAAAGAGAAGGCTTAAGGCCCCAGGCATTTTGCACCTACAGGCTCCTATATCCCATACAAAGTTACTTCTTTTTGTCTGCAGAGTTTACTAAAGGAACCTTCTATAGACTTTAACCCTGGGTGGTCCGCTAATTTATTGCAGACCCAAATCAGGCCACTTTAAAGCCCCTTTAAATTGTACCTCTAGTTATACTGACTCATGTACTGACTGCAGGTGACCGTGGGTAGTTTTAGGAGCTGGATATCCAGGGGATACATTTACAAAAGGGGCTGTTTTGTTGAATTACCCTTAAAGTGGTTGTCCACTACCAGACAGCCTATCCAATGGCTAGGTCATCAGTATATGATCAGTGGGGGTCTGACACCCAGACCCCGCACCGATCAGCTGCTCCGGCTTGCGGGCACCGGACGTCCATGCCGGAAGCAGATGGCTCCGGTCATGAAATAGCGGTGAATAGGAGCAGAGCTGCAGCTCAGCCGCTATGCAATGTATGGAGCCAACTGCTTCCAGCCCCGTACATTGCATACTGTGCAATGACATCTGATGCCTGCAGGCAGACTGAGCAGCTGATCGGTCCGGGGCCCGGGTGTCAGACCCCCACAGATCATATACTGATGACCTATCCGGTGGATAGGTCATCAGTTGTCCGGTAGTGGACAACCCCTTTAATGTAATTAAATTCTAGCTGCCTAAAGTCACCACTAGAGGGAGCATATTTCGCACTTATTTATTTGGAGGTGTATACATTTGTATATGGTAAGACCCTAGTGGTGGCTGAAGAATTGAATTATTGACCTCTAGAACTATATGTATGGAGCTCTGTATCAAAAAAAACAAAGCTGCATCCTCCCAAAAAATATTTTATTTCATAATTCTTTATAGAAGTTTGATGCCCTAAAAATTAAATGTTTAAAGCTAAAACTAGAACTAATGAATATTAGGATTATAATAAATATGCGGATATTTTGAGTTTGAAGGCTATGTACACCTTCACCACCATTTTTCGTACTGTCCCAAAGCATCTAAAATGTAAAGTGAAGGAACTTTGCAAATAGTCCTGATTAAAAATGTAGTTTTATGTCAGGCCTGTGTCTCCATGGTAACAGACTACAAGTAAACCCTATGTAGTCTGATCTCGCAGCTATGCTATCTAACATCTGTCCCCAACCTATTGCTAACCTATCACAGATAACTTTTCTTTATTCATTACGGGGGGGGGGGGGGAAGAGCAAGCTGTCTCTATAGAACCACCTATAGGTGACTACCCTGTAAGTCAATGTCTAACCAAGGAGTATCTGTACCTTCCCAGATCTGCTTTAAAGGAATCTCACTCAATTGTGCTGTCTACAATAGGGTATCTCTAGTTTGGCTATTAACCCAAATCTTGTTTCAAGTCTCTAGAAAGTTTCGGGCATTAGGTTACAGAATAGTCACCTATAGGTGGCACTAGACAGACCGTTTTCCTCCTTCTGGAGTACCGGTATTTTGTATACATTTTCCCAGGTAACATTGCCTTTAAGACTCCCTGTCAGCAAGTAGAATCAGTACTTTCCAAGAGAAAAAAAAGGAGAAGACTCAAAGTTATGTTTATAAATTTTTATTTATTTCCTACCATTATTACCCTATAATTATTAATATAATATTACTAGAATTATATTACTGCTATCATTATTACCCTAACACTATGAGATCCCTATTCCTAAAGCTGTTGATTCAGAAGAAGGCGAAAAACCCTGGACAATTTGAGCCAATTCATGTCACAAGGGGAAAATTCCTTCTTGACCCCGGCAAAAGGCGATCAGTTCGAGAACCCTGGATCAAACTCGCTGCTAAATATTATAGTTTACTATATTTTATAGTTAATTTACCTAAATATGTTATTATTATATTAATTTTTTATTATTAGATTATTATTATTATTATTATTATTATTATTGTGATATTTCTATTGCACATTTTTAATAAGACTATACTATAATTATTAGTTTATTGAGATTATTCTATTTTTTATATCATCTTATTACTACTATATAACTACTAATATTACTAACATTTTTATTGTTATTTTCTTATTTATATTTATTATATCCCTATTCCTAAAGCTGTTGATCCAGAAGAAGGCGAAAAACCCTGGACAATTTGAGCCAATTCATGTCACAAGGGGAAAATTCCTTCTTGACCCCGGGAAAAGGTGATCAGTCCGAGAACCCTGGATCAAAGCTGCTAATTCCTATTACAGTTTACTAATTATTATAGGTAATTAACCTAAATTATAATGACATTTAATTTAATTATTATATTGTTAGTATTACTTTGGTGTTGTTAATAATAATATAATGATACTACTATTGCTATCACTAATATCTAAGTCCCTATTCCTAAAGCTGTTGGTCCAGAAGAAGGCAAAACCCTGGGCACATTCAGCCAATTCGTGCCACAAGGGGAAAATTCCTTCTTGACCCCGGGAAAAGGCGATCAGTCCGAGAACCCTGGATCAAAGCTGCTGCTATTATGATATAATTATTTTTGTTATTACTCTCTTATTATTATACTATTTCTAATATTACTGCACTCTTGCTACCAATATTAATATGACTGACCTTTTTAATCTAACAATTATTAATATTATTATCATATTATTAATATTACTGTCGTTGCTGTTGATGTAATAACAGTTAAGATGTTTCCATACAAGTCTTCATCTTCTCATTGGTCTGAGGAGGATGGTCCAGATGATGTTCCTCTTCCCTCTGATGTTCTTCATCATATCATGGAGGAAGGAATGCTGGCGGATTTTCTTTCTTCTTCCTGTCCGACACTGAATTCTTCTCATCGCCTCTTTAACCGTTTTCTCTTCCTCCTCCTCCTCTTTCTCTTCATCCTCCTCTTTCTCTTCAACCACATTCTCTTCTTCTTCATCCTCGTTGTCTGATTTCTCATCAACCTCCATGTCTTCCACTTCATTGTCTTCCTCCTCCTTGTCTTCCTCCTCCATGTCTTCCACTTCATTGTCTTCCTCCTCCTTGTCTTCCTCCTCTTTGTCTTCCTCCTCATGGTCTTCTTGCACTTGTTCCTCCTCGCGCTCTTCTGCCTCTCTTTCCTCCTTCTTGACCTCCTCTTCCTTTAGATCCTCACACAGATGGCTTGATGTAGGTTTAGGCTCTTCTTCATCCCACGGCCATGGCAGATATTTCCGCTGAGCTTCGCGGTTCGTTGGCATGAGGCGCTAAGAAGATAAAATATTCAGTCAATTGTCTATTGAAACGCTCCAATAACATTTTTCCATCTATAGAAAGAATATGGACAAATCTGTTATAGAGAGAACATAATAACCAGTATGATCACTGACCTCCATCTTGAAGATTGGGGATGGTAAGAATTTCGTGCAGTAGATCAGGCGCTGTAGATCTCTCTCCTCCGTGGTGCTGGGGTAAGCTGAAGAGAGAAAACAACCAGATAATGGGATCAGTCATAAAACGACACCATAAACCATAACATAACATTACAAAAATATTCCTTTAATCTGTCATCAATGGGACATGAAAGGTGCTTTATTTTAAAATATTCTGGATCATTGGACGGGCACAGCAAAGTATAGAAATCTTAGTTTCAATCTTCAATTTCCTTACTGGTTCTCTCTGCTCAGTCTTCCACATTATAGTACAGTTTTGTGCTAAATTACCAAATTTTCGGGATTATCAGATACAAAAGAATTTTACTGTATTTTGAGTTCATCTATCAATCACTTTCTTGTGGTAAAGTCTAATTATTTAAAAAAAACTCACTTATGAAGGGTCTAAGTCCAAAAGCGGATTCCTGCTGCCGATAGATGTCCTAAAGAGAAGAGAATCCAGTAAGTGACCACTTATCCCTCCTCAGGAATGGACAGTAGGACAAGGGGTCAGTTTTACAAAAGAGCAGCCGGTGATTTGTGGACTTGTTACCTGTCCGGGGCTCTTACTCAATAAGCCGCTACTTGTCTGAGTGGACATCCGGCCACATGGACCTCTCCTGCTGGATCCAAGTCTCCTGCTACATGTCCATCACAGGGAAGGAAAAAACAAGACAATGAAGCCACTGACCTCCAGAGATCTGCTGCCCGCTGCCATCCTGTACCCGTCCTGAACTGTAGAATCCAAATCACAATCTGAAACACAAAAAAGAGATGTAGTCCCAGATCTGATAAAGACCCAAAATCCTGCAACTTTCCACATGTATTAATAGTGAATGTCCAAAAATATGTATATTTTTTAAATCTAAAGAGATCTAAAATTCTGAGTTGAATAATTAATTGTTCGGGACGCCAATTGCATACGATACCTTCAAGTTTGTGGCCTGTGATTGGTGCCTCAGGTCACATGATCTATGACCCATAAGAAACAGCAATGCACAAGTACAGACCACGCAGCACCATAATCTGGACAGTGCAGCGCTTGGCGGTCCTATAGCTCCCATAGATCTTGTATGAGGTGTCAGTGTGCGGCTGCATCTCTTCTTACAATCTCCTCCACACTGCGTTCGTCCGGTTGTGGAGGAGAGCAGGGGCGTAGCTAAAGGGGTGCAGAGGTAGCAGTAGTACCCAGACCCTGATACCTGAGGGGACCAGAGGCTAAAAAAGAAGACACCAGTATGACAAACATCACATAGTAGATGGGGGCCCTGTTATAAATATCACACTGGGCCCCAGGAGTTTCACAATATTCCTCTGGAGAAATGTATACTGGGGACCCCAGTACTATTGATCGTGGGGGTCCCGGCAGTGATTAAACATGTATGGCCCCTCCGGTGTATAGGTGAGAAATGTTTCTGGTGGGAGAATCTCTTTATCATGTGTGATCATAGTCTTCTGCGCTGTTTATTTCTTACATCTTGACATTATAGAACATTTATCTCTGGAAATCTTCATGTAACATTCTCCATGGTGGATTTTACTGTATTTTGGGCTTTGTGCTCTCATATATATATATATATATACAGACAGTGATAATACATTGGAGTGTGGCCTGTACTGGTATTTGTAGCCGTATAGGAGGAGGAATATAGGTAATACTGGTCACAAATACATATGGTATATGGGATTTCATTGCTGCCCTATAAAGATATATGACATGAATATTTTGTCTATGTTAATTCCATTCACAAGTACAGAATACACCCCAAAACATCAACCACAGTGTCCCCATTTACAGCGTCATAAGAGTGACCCTATAAACAGTTCCAGCAGACCGCCCTCATTAAAAATATTGCCAGCAATGCCCCCACATAATGCCAGCAGAGTGTCCCTAATAAACATTACTGGCAGCAGAGAGTCCCTAATAAACATTACTGGCAGCAGAGAGCCCCTAATAAACATTACTGGCAGCAGAGAGTCCCTAATAAACATTACTGGTAGCAGAGAGTCCCTAATAAACATTACTGGCAGCAGAGAGTCCCTAATAAACATTACTGGCAGCAGAGAGTCCCTAACAAACATTACTGGCAGCAGAGAGTCCCTAAGAAACATTACTGGCAGCAGAGAGTCCCTAAGAAACATTACTGGCAGCAGAGAGTCCCTAATAAACATTACTGACAGCAGAGAGTCCCTAATAAACATTACTGGCAGCAGAGAGTCCCTAAGAAACATTATTGGCAGCAGAGAGTCCCTAATAAACATTACTGGCAGCAGAAAGTCCCTAAGAAACATTACTGGCAGCAGAGAGTCCCTAAGAAACATTACTGGCAGCAGAGACCCTAATAAACATTACTGGCAGCAGAGAGCCCCCAATAAACATCACTGGCAGAAGAGAGCCCCTTATAAACATTACTGGCAGCAGAGAGTCCCTAATAAACATTACTGGCAGCAGAGAGTCCCTAATAAAAATTTCTGGCAGTAGAAGAGTCCCTAATAAACATTACTGGCAGCAGAGAGTCCCTAATAAACATTACTGGCAGCAGAGAGTCCCTAATAAACATTACTGGCTAGCAGAGACCCTAATAAACATTACTGGCAGCAGAGAGTCCCTAATAAACATTACTGACAGCAGAGAGTCCCTAATAAACACTACTGGCAGCAGAGAGTCCCTAATAAACATTATTGGCAGCAGAGAGTCCCTAATAAACATTACTGTCAGCAGAGACTCCCTAATAAACATTACTGGCAGCAGAGGGTCCCTAATAAACATTACTGGCAGCAGAGGGTCCCTAATAAATATTGCTGGCAGCAGAGAGTCCCTAATAAACATTACTGGCAGCAGAGAGTCCCTAATAAATATTACTGGCAGCAGAGGGTCCCTAATAAACATTACTGGCAGCAGAGAGTCCCTAATAAACATTACTGGCAGCAGAGAGTCCCTAATAAACATTACTGGCAGCAGAGAGTCCCTAATAAACATTACTGGCAGCAGAGAGTCCCTAATAAATATTACTGGCAGCAGAGAGTCCCTAATAAACATTACTGGCAGCAGAGAGTCCCTAATAAACATTACTGGCAGCAGAGGGTCCTATATAACCAGTTCCAGGAGACGCTTCCCATCACACAGCCATAGAGTAAATGATAAAATGCTGGTTGCCTGCAGCCACCACTAGGGGGAGCACACAATTTCCATATTTATACAGGTTATATAGAAGTTATTAGGGGTAATATAAATACAATGTGACAGCTCCCCCTAGTGACGGTTACCAGCAGTAAACAGTAACATGGGAGATGAGAAAAATGGGGGTCAGTTATATCACATTATGGGGGAATTCACCGATGTCAAACTTCACTCGTCGTTGTCCTGTAACACACTGAGGACCACTGAGCGGTTGTTGTTTCAAATTCAAATCCAGCGATCCCATTGGCTGCTGATCAGTGATGTATGGAACAGTAAATTTAAAGGGACATGACTCTTATTTCACTAGACTGCATTTATTATATGTTTGCTATAATTCTGCTTATAACATGAAGCTGTGGAGATAATCTGCAGGGACGGGTTATATTTCTCTTAATATTGGGATTGGGATTAGAGGTTATATCATTTTCTATCCTGTATCAGGACATTTCTTTTATAATTTGACATATTATTAACTATCAATGTGCCATGAAGGATCTGATATCTGAAATCACAGTTCTTTAATGGGCGTTGCAGTTTAACCCCTTCCTGAGCAGGTTATTTGGGGCCTCAGTGATCAGATCTCGGGGTTTCCATCTCTTTATCATTCCAGTGTTTGGTTTATTTCTATCATTTTATTGTAAATGATAATGGAAGTCGGATGACGGAAAATAAGCAGCGAGACCCTCTGTGCTAAGTGGTCAGGGGTGTCGTGGTCTCATCCAGCATCAGAAGGGGGCACTGTTTTTCTCTTTGCTATGAGGCCCTCTAAATTCTTTCAGAAACAGAAGTGCTGCCGATGAGAGAGATTTACCATTGAGGAACATAATAAATCTGGGTGACAAGTCCTATATGCGCTGTAATGGCAGCTGTACTGGTTGTCACCCATTTTTCCCAGTCTCCTGAATGAGAAGTCTGCCTAATTATACAGTGATCCAGCCCCTGCTGTTATATTGCTGCATAATTAGGTAGGTTTACCCTTCAGGGTCTAGGCAAGTTGGGTAACAACCCATATGGAGGTGGTCGTTCTCATCCAGCTTTTCCAGAAACAGAAAAAAACAAAAACATAAGGCATCGCGGCGCCCGCAAATCGCGGCCATGCACATGGCTACTGTCGTCTGCATGAGGCCTAATATCACTGCATCACTCTTTTCTAATTGCGGTGTCCCTTGCTGCTCTCTCCTTCTGTGTTTCATACACTACCTAGTGCGTGCGCTTGCTGACTAACCCGGTCTTTAGGGCCAGCACGTGTAGGAGGAACTACCGCGGTTGGTACACAATGAACAAGACACACCTTCTGAGCAACTTCTTTACTGCGGAGAGCAATTAACAATAACTTCTTCTCTATGGAGCAGACAGGAAGCCTGAGGTTGAGGACTTCGATCCCGCTGGAAGTCCCCCAGAGAGAGGTTGTGCCTGACCCCACGTTGCCGGCTTGGCTAAGGAAACGCCGCTTTCAGTCACGGCGGGAGCTACCCGCTACTGACAGCCTACCCTAGGGTAAGAGTCACACTCTCGGTCCACGGGTCGCGTCGTGGGAACCAGCCACTAACGTACCTACTAGCACCGTCACGGGTCCCTGCGGAGCTGTCCGCTACATTTCATGACAAACCCTCTCTCTCCTCAGTCGGTGGTCCGAACGGTGGAACCCCTAGGACGCAACTGAACTGGCGGGCTGACGCTACGAGTTACACGAAGTCCAGCTAATAGTCCAACAAATTCCCGTCAACCTGACCGTTCCTTCTGTCTGCTCCCGCTCCAACAAGTTTCATAAATAACAGTTTGATGCAAGGTTACATGCGGTGCTCATAAATAACAGTTCGATGCAAGGTTACATGCGGTGCTCATAAATAACAGTTTGATGCAAGGTTACATGCGGTGCTCATAAATAACAGTTTGATGCAAGGTTACATGCGGTGCTCATAAATAACAGTTCGATGCAAGGTTACATGCGGTGCTCATAAATAACAGTTCCATGCAGGGTTACATGCGGTGCTTCATCAATAACAGTTCTATGCAGTGTTACATGCGGCGTTTTAGCAATAACAGTTCCATGCAGGGTTACATGCGGCGTTTTAGCGGTAACAGTTCCATTCAGGGTTACATGCAGCGTTTTAGCGGTAACAGTTCCATGCAGGGTTCTAGGCCTAATTCAGGCTACAACAGCCGAAGTTAGTGTAAGGATAGTCTTTCACGTACTTGGTAACCAGGGTAGGCGCGGACCGTACTACGCTTGGAGAGTCAGGTAGTACTGCGGCTAATGGGACTTTGCCTTGGGAGGTCTGAGGGTCCTAGTGAGGCTACGTGTGTGTGTGTGGCTGGTACTTGTAGTGGATGCTGAGGCTCCACTCCACTCTCTTGCTCAGGCAGTCCTCCGTTAGTTGCACTCCTGCCAGTCCGTTCCACTGCAGGGAGGCACGTTCCTCCTCACAATCTCCTCCTGCTGCCACACCGCCGATCCTCTTCTCTGCAGCTGCAAATCCAGCAGCCTCTACCGCCTCTCCTCTTCTCTCCCTAAGACTCGGCTCCTCTCTGCTCCTTTCTCCTGTTCTCCTCCTCGCTCTTGCTCCTTCTTCACCCACACTCTCTCTGCTCTTCTCCTCCCTCCTTTTCGCGCCACACACCGCTCCGCCCCTCTCCCTTTCCGCGCTTCCCCTCCTCGCTCTAGTCCCGCCGCGCGAGAGTCTGCCCTCCTCCTTCTTCGGCGCAGGCGTCATGGCTGGCGGCAGGGCGGCCATTGCCATGACGCCCAAGACGCTCCTTCGTCCGGAGCTGCGGCCACTTCAGCCGCCCGACAGCTTGGCCCTCACTGTCCTCCGGAGAGAGGTAAGCAGGGACGCACCCTTACACTTCCCCCCTTGTTAACAAGTGCAGTCCTCTGCACTAAACTTCATAGTCTTGTAAATAGGCCGGTTGTCGGTTGCGAGTGCACCTCTGTGGATAACGTGGTACACGATTCAATTCCGTTGCAGGTGTCTCCACACACTCCGTTTGGTTCTCCGTCCTGGTCGGTCGTGAAGCCCAGGAAACACTAGGGTTGTCTGATGGAACCAGCAACCACCAATCCCCGTCAATATTTGTCGGTGAAGCACTCTGCGGTTCTTCTTGCCTTGATGACGTGACTGGTTCTGGTGTCAGAAAGGTACATGCCCGCAACAGGTTATGGTGCAGCCTTCTACTCGGTCCCTGGTCACCTTCTGGTCTCACGTCATTCACGTGAAGCCCGGGGTCGACGCGGTTTACCACCACATATGGTTTCCTCTCCCATCGGGGCTACAGCTTACGGCCACGTGCTGCCCTGCGATTTCGCACCAGCACCCGATCTCCCGTATGAAATGCTTGCTGTCGTTCCTTTACGAAGGGTAGGCTCTCGGTGAGCCGAACTCTCTCCATTTCGTCCTTCGCTGCGTTCAACCGCCGTTGATGTTCCTGGATCCATTGTGACGGGGATCGATCGCCCCCCACCTCTGGCGTTTCTAACAGAAGATCCAACGGAACTCGGCTTGGTCGGCCGAACATCAATTGATATGGTGTATACCCGGTAGCTCGATGCACAGTGTTGTTATAGGCCCATACCAGGTCGTCCACATACTCGGGCCACCTTTCTTGTAGTTCGTCCCCGATGGTTTTCAATAGGCCGAGTAAGGTGCGATTGAATTGTTCACAAGCCCCATTCCCTTGGGGGTGATAGGGGGTCGTCCTGGATTTCTGCATTCCTTGTAAGATACACAGCTCTTGGAAGAGATCCGACTCAAAATTCGGTCCTTGATCCAACAAGATGCGTCTGGGGCACCCGTACGGACGGATGACATGCTTCCACAATGCAGCCGCGGTAGTCGTCGCCGTCTGGTCCCTTGTAGGAATTACCACGGCAAATTTCTAAAAATGGTCCAAGCATACTAACGCATATCGGTGCCCCGATGTGACTTCTTGGACTGTTAAGAAGTCTACCTTCAGTAGTTCGAGTGGTTCACCCGTCACGATGGTCATGGGCCTCTCTGCCTGTTCTGTCGCCTTGTGTAAGACACACTCTGGGCATTCCTGGTAGACACCCCTCATTATTCCTTCCAGGTTTGAAGCATAGAAGTGATTCCTGATGTTCTGTACAGTCTTTTCCACTGCAAAATGACCTCGGTTCTCGTGCATCCACTTGCACACGGGCTTGACGTCAGCGATGGGCAAGACCAACTGCCATATATCGCGAGATTCCCGTGGGGCCCACACTCTTCTGTATAATACTCCATCACGGTGTTCTAGTCGCTCCAACTGCCGAACCAATGCTTTAGCTGGTGTTGACAACCTGTTTCGCTCCGCTGCCGTGGGTCTTTCCTTTCGTCGCACCCACTTATCGATGGCTTGGATGTCTTGGTCTTGCTGCTGCCGCTTCTTCCACTCAGCCCTATCATACATTTCAGTAAGATCCTCAACCCCTTGTATTGCGGTCACTACCCGCTGTTGTGGCATCGGGGGATGAACCACACGCAGTGGGGGTATCTATATTTCTTCTTTCTCCTCGTCCACATCTCCGACCGGGGTCTCACGCGGCTGTCGGGAGAGTGCATCGGCGTTGGTATGGTTCTTACCGGGCTTGTAACGAATGGTATAGTTGAATCTAGCCAGTCGGGCTATCCAGCGTTGTTTTATCGCCCCCAATTTTGCTGTTCCCAGGTACGCCAGGGGATTGTTATCCGTGTAAATTTCCACTCGACTCCCGACCAGGTATTCGGCAAACCGTTCAGTAACAGCCCACACGATGGCCAATAACTCGAGCCTGAACGAGCTATAATTGGTTGGATTGTGTTCTGACGGTCGCAGACTACAACTACCATAGGCGATGACGCGTTCCACGTCCCCTTGCTGCTGGGCCAGTACCGCTCCCAGTCCCTTCAGGCTGGCGTCAGTGTACAGCCGGAATGGCTGGGCAAAGTCTGCGAAAGCGCGTATGGGTGCGGTCACTAGTCGTGCCTTCAATGCTTCAAATGCCGCTTGTTGTGGCTCCTGCCATTGTTCCACTACACTGGGGCTTCGGCTCCCCTTCTTTTGGGTGGGTTGTCCACAGAGGAGCTGATTCAGAGGACTTGCAATTTTGGAAAAGTCTCGGATGTACCTCCGATAGTAACCGACCAACCCGAGGTAGGCTCGTACTTCCGTGGTGTTCTGCGGAGGGGCCCACTCCTGTATGGCTTTAATCTTATCTGGGTTGGGTGCAATTCCTGTTGCATTCACGATATGGCCCAAGTATTTGATCTGCTGGCGGCCCAGTCGGCATTTGCCCTGTAGCGTCTTCAAGTCAGCCTGTCGTTGACAGATTTGATGCACCTGAAACAAAGCTTGCCGGGCGGTCCGGTTGGTTGCCAGCTCCTCCCACCGGGCACCGCTCGTCTCGTTAAACATCATACCATGTATTTCCTGCAACACATTCATGCCAATAATAACAGGTATACCTGGCCTTGCACAATTATGTACTACCACAATACCAGCACGGGGAAAATTACAATTAAATACTTCTACTACTAACCATGTAACACCGGCAATGGGAATTGGCAGGCTATTAGCCGCCGTAAGTTCAATCCAAGGGGCTTCTAGAGTCTGGTCACCGTGGAACTGTTCTTGGAACAACTGATAAGTCATGGTGGTTACTTCCCACCCAGTGTCAATAAGGCAAGGAACGTTAACCCCCCCGATCTTGGCTGTCACTACGGGGCATTTTCCTGTCAAAAGTTCCACCCTTCCTTTTGGGCCCGTCGATGAAAAGCCCGCAGCTTGGCCCTCAGCGGCGGGGTACCTTAGTTTAAAGGTGGCTGCTCTCGCCTTGGATAGCATCTCATCCTGCAATCTCTGGCAAAATGACCCGGCTGGTCACACTGCCAACAGCGTCGAGGCCCTCCTTGGGTCGATCGGGGCGGACGAGGAAGATGTTCCGGTCGATCGGCCATTACTCTTAGTTGAGCAACATTGGTCTTCAATTCCAGAATAGCCTCCTTGACATCCCGGGCGAATTCTGTGAACACCGCTTCTGGCCGTCCGGTCTCCCTTGAAGAGGGTTCGGGTGTACCCACATTTTGCAGGGCCATACTCGCCTCTCCCAGCTCTTCTTGGTGAACTTCGAGTGCTTCTCGTAACACCTCACTCATCGTGGCGGCGGGGTTGACCCGGACGAGGTCCCTCGCGGCGCGCCTCAGGGTCCGGCTATCTAGCCCGGATACAAACTGGTCTCGCACTATTCGGTCCGGCTCCGTTAAGGCCGCGCACCCCGCGGGATCCTTCCGTACTAGTCGACTCCGCATTCCTTGTAATCCTACTGCGAATTTCTGGAGTGATTCCCTGTTCCTCTGTACCCTGGTATAAAATTTCTTCCTTTAGGTCGGCGGCTGAAGCGATATCTCCATATAGAGACTCTAATCGGCTGATGATTGCCTCTAGCGTGTCGCGGTGTTCTAGCGGTAAAACCAGGACAGCCTGTTACGCATCCCCTTCGAGTGAGTTGAAGGCCAGGTCGGCTTGGTGGGTCACCGGTACTTGGAATAATCGGGCCGCGGTGCGAACTCGTTCCGTCCAGTCCGCAATCGATACACTCTTCCCGTCAAACTTGGGGATGTTCATTAAGGCGGCCCCCATGGGTATCATGACGGTTGGGGTCGGCGGTAAGGTCCCGCTGCTGGACGGTTCCATCGCGGCGAGGTTCCGGATCTTGCCGAATACGCCAATTTATGTAGGAGGAACTACCGCGGTTGGTACACAATGAACAAGACACACCTTCTGAGCAACTTCTTTACTGCGGAGAGCAATTAACAATAACTTCTTCTCTATGGAGCAGACAGGAAGCCTGAGGTTGAGGACTTCGATCCCGCTGGAAGTCCCCCAGAGAGAGGTTGTGCCTGACCCCACGTTGCCGGCTTGGCTAAGGAAACGCCGCTTTCAGTCACGGCGGGAGCTACCCGCTACTGACAGCCTACCCTAGGGTAAGAGTCACACTCTCGGTCCACGGGTCGCGTCGTGGGAACCAGCCACTAACGTACCTACTAGCACCGTCACGGGTCCTTGCGGAGCTATCCGCTACCTTTCATGACAAACCCTCTCTCTCCTCAGTCGGTGGTCCGAACGGTGGACGTCCTAGGACGCAACTGAACTGGCGGGCTGACGCTACGAGTTACACGAAGTCCAGCTAATAGTCCAACAAAGTCCCGTCAACCCGACCGTTCCTTCTGTCTGCTCCCGCTCCAACAAGTTTCATAAATAACAGTTCGATGCAAGGTTACATGCGGTGCTCATAAATAACAGTTCGATGCAAGGTTACATGCGGTGCTCATAAATAACAGTTCCATGCAGGGTTACATGCGGTGCTTCATCAATAACAGTTCTATGCAATGTTACATGCGGCGTTTTAGCAATAACAGTTCCATGCAGGGTTACATGCGGCGTTTTAGCGGTAACAGTTCCATGCAGGGTTACATGCGGCGTTTTAGCGGTAACAGTTCCATGCAGGGTTCTAGGCCTAATTCAGGCTACAACAGCCGAAGTTAGTGTAAGGATAGTCTTTCACGTACTTGGTAACCAGGGTAGGTGTGGACCGTACTACGCTTGGAGAGTCAGGTAGTACTGCGGCTAATGGGACTTTGCCTGGGGAGGTCTGAGGGTCCTAGTGAGGCTACGTGTGTGTGTGTGTGGCTGGTACCTGTAGTGGATGCTGAGGCTCCACTCCACTCTCTTGCTCAGGCAGTCCTCCGTTAGGTGCACTCCTGCCAGTCCGTTCCTCTGCAGGGAGGCACGTTCCTCCTCACAATCTCCTCCTGCTGCCACACCGCCGATCCTCTTCTCTGCAGCTGCAAATCCAGCAGCCTCTACCACCTCTCCTCTTCTCTCCCTAAGACTCGGCTCCTCTCTGCTCCTTTCTCCTGTTCTCCTCCTCACTCTTGCTCCTTCTTCACCCACACTCTCTCTGCTCTTCTCCTCCCTCCTTTTCGCGCCACACACCGCTCCGCCCCTCTCCCTTCCCGCGCTTCCCCTCCTCGCTCTAGTCCCGCCGCGCGAGAGTCTGCCCTCCTCCTTCTTCGGCGCAGGCGTCATGGCTGGCGGCAGGGCGGGCGTTGCCATGACGCCCAAGACGCTCCTTCGTCCGGAGCTGCGGCCACTTCAGCCGCCCGACAGCTTGGCCCTCACTGTCCTCCGGAGAGAGGTAAGCAGGGACGCACCCTTACACGCACACCTACTACTTAACTCTCCCAAGGTATAAAATGAACCTCCCCCTGTCCACCATTGCTTGAGTAATTTGGATCCTCCTAGCTTGCTAGTGATATCTGATCAATTGTTTGTTTTTCCTGTGTTTGACCTCAGCTTTTACCTTGACTCTCCTTGCCTGCTGCCTCTTCCTAGTGACCCGTGACGTACCTCTGCCGCCTGCCCTGACCTTTGGCTTTACCAACCGTGCTCGTTTGCCGGCCTATACTATACCTAACCTGGCATTCGTCTGCTGTTCCTTTACCATAACGACGGCCATCGCTAAGGGAGACTTCTCTCGGAGGTAGTGAATACCTGGGGAACCCTTAGATTCCGCTATCTGGTTTAGCCCCATGTGACCCTTGATGACCCAGTGGGTTCCCACCATCCTCTGTAGGCCCTATGACAGTCTCTCTATCCACAGGCCCCGTTACAACATTCAGTAGATAAATGTTACAGATACATTATGAATTGGTTATTGTACTACTTTACTGTTACACTAGGCTCTATTGCCACATGCAGGGTCATTTTAACAAATTTGTGGGGCCCGTGGCAAAGATTTAAAAGGCAAATTGGCACACACCCAGAAGATGTTCATACCACCCCTGTTATCCCACAAAACAGTTCTCAAGGGTTTATGCAATTGTGACCCAAAATAGGTGTTTTTGGGAGGGTCCGTGGGTGTTCCTGGGTGGATCGAGTTAGGGCTTAAAATTTCCCTGGAAGGGTGATTCAAATTTTAGGAGATCTCCACCCAGGACAACAGCCTCAAAAGCTCCATGTGGTGTGTCAGCCACAAATGTTCCTCAGAGACCGGCATAGACTGCCCACCAGAGTGCTTATCACAGATCCCCCCAAAGTGCTTGTTACAGATACTTACCCAAGCACCCCCCTTTAGATAAGCGTATACCGCAGACAGTGTATACAGCGGTCAGAAAACATCACATAGCCCCAACATACATATTACATACACTGTCCAGGTGAATAGTGCCATACAGTATATCCCTGTACAGATCTGTGATGTTGCTGGCTGTGTGAGGTGTCCAGGGGTTAGGCTACCATGATGATCTATGACTGCGGGGGCAGGGACGGAGGTCACATTTGGGGTAGGTACTATTGTCAGGTCCGTATGTCAGGGTAGCTTCCTTGTCCCTGTTATTTCACACCGAATAACCACCTCTGTAAATTTAAACCTGAATGCATGCCTAGAAAGAAGTAAACCAGCCAGAGAGATGTTGGTACACAGCTTTCCTCAGATAGGACAGGAAGTCAACTGAACTTTATTTTAGAACAAAGAACACAAAAAGACACATGTCTCCTCCCTAGAGATGTGGGACGTGCTTAAGCCCCATTGGCTCCTCAGCTGTAAGTTCTTCTGTGCATTTCTCTTTCATTCCAGGGGCGGTGTCTCCATAGGCGTGTCCGACATGAACAAAGAACTTGTTATATATCAGTATATTACACAAAGAACTGAAATGTATATACATATGTGTGAGGATAATATTTTTGCAAACAATATACATGGTAATGATCCCCGACACTATATACTCTACACAATTGTGGCTGTACTTCTATTGGGCAGATTCTTCAACTATAACGCTGGCGTGCTCATCGGTAGTCCTCTATTCCCATTCTCCAGAAACAGCGCCACTCCTGTCCATGGCTGTGTATGGTATTGCATTCAAGTGAATAGAGTTGAACTGCAAGACTGCACACAGTCCATGGTCAAGAGTGGCGATAACCCGTTTAAAGCATTTTTTTAATAAATATATATGGCTGTCTTTCCTCCTTTACAAATTGTGACCCCCTCAGCTCAATTGAGACTTGGAAACATATCACTTTTATTGAGATAGGAATATTTATTATGTTTCAATCTTGCAGTTTGTTCATATACATAACAGATTAATTCACTGGTGTGGCACTTTAATAAGCTGTGCTCTATTGTAATATTCGCTTTTCTGCACTGGCAGTAAGCCCAAGACCAAGCCCAAGTCCTACCAGTCATATTGTGCCCTCTAGTGCTTCAAAGGGGGTCTACATTTAAATAAAATCCTGAACTTTAGGCCTTATTCAGACGAACATGGGGAAACTCGGATGTGAAAAATAGCCATTTTTCACATCTGAGTTGCCCCCGTGTGGGTCCCATTTTCACGGATCCCCATAGACTTGAGTCTATGGAGGGATCCGTGAAAACGGAAAATAGGACATGTTCTTTTTTTCAACGGACCCTTCATACGGTCCGTTGAAACAACGGCCGTGTGAACGGCCCCATTGAAATACATGCTTCCGGGGGACAGCGGTTGTTTTAACGGCTGTCACATGGACGTATTCTACGTTTGTCTGAAAAAAGGTCAATTTTACGGGGAAACAAAGGATCAGGCATGTAGAAATCCTACATGCTTCATCTTCTTTCTACCGACATCAGTAGGTAGGGAACTGTTGGGTCCTATATAAAGGAGATCTTTGGCCGATCCCACCGAAAAGACCAACTTGTCTGGTTAAGAAAACCCAATTTATAATACCATGAGTCAATAGAAGGGAATCCCACGAACAGCACCCTCATTTATCAGCCAGAGTGAAGAGCGGCAACAAAAAGCTCTCTCCCTCTGAAGGACCTTGGCAGCCCATTTATTTTCAACATTCATTTGGGGTCCCTATCGGCCAAGATAGAGAGCGACTTCAAAGAGTGGCTCTTGTTCTAGAGGACCAAACATGTCCATGTATTACATTGATGGTCCTTTGATTTCACTGGACACCATGGAATGCATAATTTACCCTGCGGTGGCACAGTAAGGACTTCTTGTACATTCCTCTACCTCCGAAGGGCAATGTATGGGCAGTCATGACTCGATTTACATTTTTGTAGTCAAATATTGATTCTTCTTAAAGGGATATTCCAGCTAAAAATATTAATTCCACTGGATAGGTGGTAAATGTTAGGATGGGTTCACACGACCTATTTTCAGACGTAATGGAGGCGTTTTACGCCTCGAACTACGTCTGAAAAAATGGCTCCAATGCGTCGGCAAACATCTGCCCATTACTTTCAATGGGCTTTACGATGTACTGTGCCGACGACCCGTCAATTTACGCGTTGCTGTCAAAAGACGGCTCGTAAAATTACAGCCTCGTCAAAAGAAGTGCTGGACACTTCTTGGGACGTTTTTGGAGCCGTTTTCTCATAGACTCCAATGAAAACAGCTCCAAAAACGGCCGTAAAAAACGCAGCGAAAAACTTCGCAAAAAATGCAAGTTGCTCAAAAAACGTCTGAAAATCAGGGTCTGTTTACCCTTGAAAACAGCTCCGTATTTTGAGACGTGTGAGCATACCCTTAGACTGGTGGGGGGGGGGGTGACTGCTGGGACCCGCATAATCACTTGAACAGGTGACCCCGTTCCCCTGTCCCCCGAGCCACACAACATACGTGGCAGTAAGCATGCTCCATCAGCTGTACTAGACAGTGTAGTAATATCCCAAAATATTAGACAAATCCATTATTTATATATTATTCTGTATTCAGTAGGAAGAACAGGGAACAAATCTGGCAAAAAATCTTCTCTTAAGTTTACTATTACCTAGTATTATGTTCAAAGAATTAAGGGCATAGCAAACAGAAGTAAAAATATATAAATAGGGATCCACGTGGAATCGTTCCCTTTAAAAGCAGTAAGCGTAAGACCATAGCAGAAAAATGCATTGATTATGAGTAATAAAGCTATCGTTTTGGTGGCTTTGATATGAGCATCTAGATTAGGGTTTCGGCAGCTGTCACCACTTTTTGCATCTTCTTCATGTGTCCGTAGATAGATTTCATAATGGTCACCAGTGATGCTAAAGACAAAAGAAACCCCAGAAGACAACCCAATGAAAGCTTCATACAAGCAAACACATCTTGGTGGATCGAATGAGGTAGACGTATTTTGTCGGGAAGCATTGAGGACCATCTTTGACCAATTCTTCTCCGATAAGTCCCATGAGAAAGTAAGACTTAATAAGAAGGAGCCAATAACGGATGGAAGTAGGAGCCATAGGATCATCTTGGGGAATCTTCTTTGGAGATACACGTAGAACTGGTGTTGGATGTTCACAATTCGGAAGCAAAAATTTACAGATAGCCAGGTGGAAAGCCAGATGTTACAAGACATTATTGCCAGACACACAACTGTGCTAACCCTTTGGACTTCAAAAGTGAACACCAAATTGATCTGTGGTAACCGCAAAATATATCCACAAAATGTAAGAACTTCGTATAATGAGCTGAAGAAGCTGATGCCACAAATAAGTTGATCAGACCTGTTAATGTTTTTGTTTTTCACCCATTCCAGGGCATTCACGACAAGAAGGAAGGTGTTGCCTAAAAATGAACCCGATAGAGCAATAATATCAATAATTGTTAGCACAATGGTCAACATATTGATTCTCTTTGGTCTTGAAAACTTTTACCGAAGCGTTCTTGTTTACCGAATGTGAAAGGTCTGTAGTCAGGACAAATATTAGACACGTCGTGAGTGAACATTGATGAGAACAATGCAAATACTGTCTCCATGCAACTGGACACCTAACACCTCTGTTGTACAGAACTTATCCCAGAGAATTCACACCAAGAAAGAAGGTATTTCCCAAAAATGAACTCAATTGAGCGATAAGATGAATAGTGGTTGGAAGAACAATGCGCAAATTTGGTTCTCTCTGGTCTCGAAAACATTCACAGAAGCATCCTTGATGATTGAAGGTGAAATGTCTATAGGCAAGACAATAGTAGTCATGTCGTGAGTGAACATTAACTTGAGAACAATGCAAATACTGTCTCTACGCAACTGGACACCTCTTTTCAGATTAACCATTTCCCGGGCATTCACGCCGACAAATGTACTCAATTGAGCAAAGACGAATAGTTAATGGTAGAACGGTCAGCATATTGGTTCTCTCCAGAATCTCCATTGATGACAGAGTGTGGCAAGTCTATAGACAGGACAACCAGTAGACATGTCGTGTGACGGATGACTTGAGCGCAATGGAAATTCTGTCTCATGTAAGTTTTATATATATTTTTCAAATCCAGTATGCTACTTAAATGCAAAGGGCAAATATTTAATCAGACTTCTCTATACTCTCCTGTAACTGCAGCGATCTACGGGAGCCCGTCTTCCGCCTGACAAGGAGCGCCGATCCCAGCCGAAAGGGGGGGGTCCTCAGCTGAGCGCTTCTGCACCTTCATTTCAGTGACGGTCGCAGCACCTGGGCCCCCACAGATCCAAACTTTTGATACAGTTGTGTCCATCTTTATCTTGACTTTTAACCTATTAAATACAGTGTCAGGAAACTTTAACTTGACTTTTTCAATGGCTTTTGTTGTGTGACATCACGCTGCGCAAGTTATCAGAGTCAAGATAAACTTGGCTACATCTGTATGTCTTTATGACATATCAAAAGTTTTTTGAAAGTGCAGATAATCTTTATGGCTCCATGCACACGACCATATTTTCATCTATCCGTAAATATGGATCCATAGTCATCCGTAACTTAATCGTATACACAGAACGGTATCCGCAAATATGGTCCGTAGTGCATTTGTATTTGATCCATATATACGGATCCGTAAAAAAGAGGGAGGCTGCAAATGATGTCACCTACATGTTGCATAGCATTGATTCCGTAAATACGTACGGTTTACGGATGCACATCCGTAGCCGTCTGTATTTACGGAAGCACCCATAGACTTCTATAGGAGAGTCCGTGCTATAATTACGGACAAGAATAGGACAGGTTCTATCATTTTTTCAGCATGGACACCCATCAGTAAAAATACAGAAAGGTGTCCGTGGCCAATAGAAATGAATGGGTCCGTAATTACGGATGAAATATACAGTCGTGTGCATGGGGCCTAAGGGTCATTTTAGGGTGCCCGTACACGTAGCAGACATGCAGTGGTTGAATGCCGCCAATTGCCATGGTTTTGCTATGCAGGTTTTTGCCCCACATCACACTACCACCACACGCTTGTTGCATGTACGGGCATCAGATAGTGATAGATTCCAAAGTGGGGCATGACATACTGTGATTGAGAACTTTTTGTTATAAATTAAATTATTGTTAAGTCTATTTGTTAGGCTGGGTTCACACAACCTATTTTCAGGCGTAAACGAGGCGTATTATGCCACGATTTACGCCTGAAAATACGGCTACATCCCGTCGTCAAACACCTGCCCATTCATTTGAATGGGTTTGCCGACGTACTGTGCCGACGACCTGTCATTTACGCATCGTCGTTTGACAGCTGTCATACGACGACGCGTAAATTGACTGCCTCGGCAAAGAAGTACAGGACACTTATATACATTATATGCAGGGCACTTCTTTGCAACGTAATTTGAGCCGTTTTTCATTGAAGTCAATGAAGAGCAGCTCAAGACTACGAGCGTCAAAGACGCCTCGCATAATACGAGGAGGAGCTTTTACGTCTAAAACGACGCAGCTGTTTTCTCCTGAAAACAGTCTGTCTTTTCAGACGTAAAAGACACTTATCGTGTGCACATACCCTTATTGTTCTTTGTTCAGCATGATCACCTTTATACTTTTTCAATATGAATTGTCCATGTACGGTATAGATGTAGCAGAGAAAGAAGTAGGCACTAGTATTATAAGGGCTCATTCAGACGAACGTTGAATACGATACGTGTGACGGCCATTAAAAAACATCCGTCACGCGGACGCATGTATTACAGTGGGGTCGTTCGCACGGCTATTGTTTCAACGGACCTTGTGAAATTTTTGCTTATTCTTTTTCACTTTTTCCTCCTCGCCTTAACTTTTTTATTTTTCTGTCGACATTGTTTGCGGGACGAGTTGTAGTTTTTATTGCCACTATTTATTGTACCATATAATGTACTGGGAAACAGAAAAAAATCCTTTGTAAGGTGAAATGGGAAAAACAGCAATTCCACCATAATTTTTTGGGTTTCCTTTTTGTGGGCAAGGTTTGTTTTTTTTGTTTTTTTTTACAGCGTTCACAGCACGGTAAAAAATACATTTTAACTTTATTCTGCAGGTCGATACGATTACAGTGATACCAAATTGATATAGTTTTTTATGCTTTACCACTTTTACATATTCTGAGAGCCAAAACTTTTAGATTTTGTTTTTTTCTACAGCATTCACTGTGCATGGTAAATAGTTTGTACTTGTAGATGCGGCGATACCAACTACGTTAATTTAAAAAAAAAATTACATTACTTTAGGGAGAAAATGGGAAACGTTTTTTTTTATTAGTCCCTGTGGGGAACTTGAACTAGCGATTGTTAGGCTGGGTTCACACGTGGCGGAATTTCACTTGAATTCCGCTGCGGACACTCCGCAGCTTTAATCCGCAGCGGAGCCGTTTCTCCATTGACTTCCACTTAAATTTAGAAGTGTTCGTTTAGACGATGCGTAAAATTCCGCTGCGGAGCATAGGCTGCGGAGCGGAATTTGGTGTCCGCAGCATGCTCTGTCTGTTGCGGAGCAGTGGCGGACTGGTTGCGGACTCATGGCGGAATTTCTCCATTGACTTCAATGGAGATTCTAAGTTCCGCAATGAAGTCCGCAGCTGTCATGCACATGTTATGTGTGCTGCGGATGCGTCTTGCTTTTTTAACATGACATTTCTTCATTCTGGCTGGACCTATGTATTTCTAGGTCTACAGCCAGACTGAGGAAGTCAATGGGGCTCCCGGAATTACGGGAGCGTTGCTAGGAGACGTCAGTAAATAGTCACTGTCCAGGGTGCTGAAAGAGTTAAGCGATCGGCAGTAACTGTTTCTGCACCCTGGACAGTGACTACCGATCCCAATATACAGCAACCTGTAAAAAAATAGAAGTTCATACTTACCGAGAACTCCCTGCTTCTGTCTCCAGTCCGGCTTCCCAGGATGACGTTTCAGTCTAAGTGACGGCTGCAGCCAATCACAGGCTGCAGCGGTCACATGGACTGCCGCGTCATCCAGGGAGGTCGGGCTGGATGCCGAAAGAGGGAAGCGTCACCAAGACAACGGCCGGTAAATATGAAATTCGTTTACTTTCACTAGGGAAAGTGCTGTCCCTTCTCTCTATCCTGCACTGATAGAGAGAAGGGAAGCACTTTTTCCGCAGTCCGCAGCAGCTAGTACGCATTAATTTACTGCACATTTTGGGCAGATCCGCAGCCGTAATCCGCAACCCGGATTAGGTGCGGCATTGATGCGGACAGTTGCGGAGGAAATCCGCCACGTGTGGTCATGCCCTAAGGGTATGTTCACACGGCCTATTTACGGACATAATTCGGGCATTTTAACCCCCGAATTACGTTCGAAATTACGGCTTGAAAGCGTTGACAAACATCTGCCCATTGAAAGCAATGGGCTGACGTTTGTCTGTTCACACGAGGCGTATATTTACGCGTCGCTGTCAAAAGACGGTGCGTAAATAGACGCCCGCGCCAAAGAAGTGTCATGTCACTTCTTCAGACGTAAATGGAGCCGTTTTCCATGGACTCCATGGAAAACCAGCTCCAGTTATGTCCGTAATGGACGCGGCGTTCAAGCGCCTGCACATGCCGTTACGGCTGAAATGACGGGGCTGTTTTCTCCTGGAAACAGCCCCGTAATTTCAGCTGTTACGGACGCTGCCGTGTGAACATACCCTTAGATTGCTTGCACAATATACCGCAATACTTATGTATTGCGGTATATTGTGTTTATTACCTGCTCCTATCAAGCCGTGCCGTACAAAGATGGCAGACCTGGAGGCCTTCATTGGGCACCTAGGCTGCAATGGCAATTATCAGAAACCCATGATCGCTTAGATGCTGCGGTTGCTATTGACCATGGCATAGGTCCTATCTTCGATCCCAGCATCTGCAGTAATGTGTCAGCTGTATGTTACAGCTGACACCCGATAAGTATGAAGTATGGAGCGTGACATCCGGAAAGGGCTCCCCCATGGTGGCTGTCATGTACGTGTATGTGACATTTTGCCAAGGGGTTAAAACAAATAGCAATTGTTAGGATTCTCACTGAAGTGGATCCTTGAACCGCAATCGGTTTGGCACTGTCTAAGCGGAGGTAAGGAGTCGAAGAAATCTGCGGTGGCAGAGGTGCAAGATGAAGGCAGAATCTAGGGGTAAGGCCAAGGTCAGGGTCAAGGTTAAACAGTAAATAGCTCAATAGAAAGTACCTTAATCTACGCAATAGTGTATCATCAGATTTCTCCTTAAATATACCACTAGGCCTGACATCATCAAAGGGGGACTGTTGTAAAGGCAACCGGAGTTGACAAGCGGTTGAAAGCGGAAAGGCCTCTGCCGCAAGCAAATCGGCGTTGGATCGGGGAGAGGTATCAGTAATAGGAGATCTGTATTAACCACTGCTGTTTTTCTCACTGCATATACGGTATAACTAAACAGCACCGTGTGGGAGGAGCTCCCGTGTGATTGACAACTCCGTGTGGGAGGGGCTCCCATGTGATTGACAGCTCTGTGTGGGAGGAGCTCCCATGTGATTGACGGCTCTGCTCTGTAACTACAGATCCTCTTATGCTGCTGTCCTGTGCTAGAAGATTAATGCGCATCAGAATTTTAAATTATCCTTATTAAAGATACACAAACGCCTGTGTGTACATTTAAAAATGATGTCAAACTATGTTAATTTCTGTGTGTAGTGATCGGCCAACACAACAGCTACAGATGCACAAACTGGGGGACTTTTCTATGCCAGTGTTCTGGTGTAGAAAAGTCACCCAAAAGTTTTGCCTTTTTTACACCGCCCTCGCCAGTTTTTTGTGACGGGGTGTGACTTTCCAAAAGGGGGTTGAGTCACTACAGCCTGACTAAATAAGACATAAAACACTTTTTTCACACCTTTAAGGAATGTTTCAGGTAGTTCTCATTGAAATTAAATAAACCAGTCTATCAATCTAGAATTTCCATCTATTCCCAGTCTAATTGACCTGGATATTCTACCTTATATTTTTTATTACATAATAACCTTAGCTAATGGCTTTGTCAAGAATTTATAAGCTTTCATTGAATTGGTTGACAATTCCCTTGTTTATCACGGGATGAATTTTAACAATAGACATGAAACCAACCAGGCAGACTTGAGCAGCAGCATTGTATCTCCAGCCAAGTTCTGCCTCCCAATGTGTTGAATCCTTCAGGGTTTACTGAAACCGATGTAAGCACAAAACATATCATTTACTTACAGTGTCGAACTGGAGTACCTTGGGCCCACCAGAGGATATAATTCGTGGGGCCCACCTTTCAGCTATATAAAAATAATGCAACAACTCTTGATTGTGTAGTAAAACGTGTGTAGTAAAACAAATTACCACCGTACAGTGACCATATAGAGGTAGAAACCAGTCCTACACAGGCTCTCTGCAGACCATATAAGTGACTACAGTACAGTGAAATCCAGTAACTCACAGGTGATGTCTTCTCTGTTTGGAGTCATACACTTCCTTATTCTTCTTCATCCGTCCCAGAACGCCATGACGACTTATTCCAGCCACAAATCGCCTCTGCAGAATTTGCAACACAAACATCTTTGGCTCCTCACATTTCCAGCACCCTCCCCACCTATTCCCCACCCTCTAAAATAACTTGCCATTTATAGTGCCCCAGATGGAAATGATGTCCCCTCTTAGTGCCCCACACTGTAATAGTACCCTCTTTTAGGCCCCATTCAGTAATAGTGCTCCACTTAGTGCCACACACAGTAATAGTGCACCCCAAACAGTAATAGTGCTTTCCTTAGGCCTCACACAGTAACAGTGCCCCCCAATAGTAATAATGTCCCCTTTAGGCCTCACTCAGAATAAGTGCCCCCAAACAGCAATTTTGCCACCCTATAGGCCTCACACAGTAATAGTGTCCCTTTGTACTCCTTACAAAGGAATTCCTCCATATGTGCTCCCACACAGAAGCAAAGTCCCCCTTTTTGCCCCATACAGTAGTTAGGTCCACTTTGTGCTCCTCTATAGTAGTTAGGTCCTGCTTTGTGTTCCCTTACAGTAGTTAGGTCCCTTTGATGCCCCATATAGTAGTAAGCACCCCTTTATGCCCCTATACTAGGGATCTCAAACTCGGCCGGGTAAGTGGGCCACATATAGAAAAAATGGGAAGTTGACGGGCCGCATTACTTTCAAATTTGATACAATACAAAATTATTGTTAATCAATTAGTTATTTGAACTACTATAACACTATATTACTATAATAATAATAATACTACATTACTATAATAATAATAATACATTAGTATAATAATACCGCTAGGTTTAAAATTTGAGAGAATTCTCCACGTGCTTTTTTCAACAATCCAGTTTTCCAGTTTAAGTGTCGCTAAATGCAGTCCGGCGGCTCAGTTGGTAGCGTTTGGCAGACACACATGTCAGGATTGGGCAGCCCCTTTTTAGATAATGCCACAGTGCTCTCTGTAGATAATGCCACAGTGCCCTCTGTAGATAATGCCACAGTGCCCTCTGTAGATAATGCCACAGTGCTCTCTGTAGATAATGCCACAGTGCCCTCTGTAGATAATGCCACAGTGCCCTCTGCAGACAATGCAACATACCCCTAGATAATGCCACAGTGTCCTCTGTAGATACAGCCACACACCCACTTGTAGCTAATGCCACAGTGCCCTCTGTAGATGCTGCCACAGTGTCCTCTGTAGATGCTGCCACAGTGCCCTCTGTAGATGCTACCACAGTGCCCTCTGTAGATGCTACCACAGTGCCCTCTGTAGATGCTGCCACAGTGCCCTCTGTAGATGCTACCACAGTGCCCTCTGTAGATACTGCCACAGTGCCCTCTGTAGATGCTGCCACAGTGTCATCTGTAGATGCTGCCACAGTGCCCTCCGCAGATGCTGTCACAGTGCCCTCTGCAGATGCTGCCACAGTGCCCTCTGCAGATAATGCCACACACACCCCAAGTAGATAGCTCCATTGGGGCTCCCTCTAGGAGTGGAATCCCCAGCCAGAACGTTTCCGATGCTTTGGCTGGGGATTCCTCTGCTGTTGGAGCCCCTGACGTCACTGCCCATACACTGTGACGTCAGGGGATCATCCTGGGTGGGAATGTGATATCAGGGAAACCCCAGAGCCGGTGTCCCGGAGCAGAGCACTAGTATACGCTCTACGCCGGAACTCTGGGGAAGCCACTGACATCAGTGTCCATATATGGACAGTGATGTCAGTGGCTTGCCCAGAGCTGGGGTCCCAGAGCAGAGCCATTTCTAGCACTCTGCTTGGGATTCCAGCTCTGCTCCTGACAACACTGTCCATATATGGATATGGTGGATATGGATGTCAGGGGCAACCCCAGAGCTGGGGTCCCGGGCAGAGCGCTAGTATGCTCTTCCTGGGACTCCAGCTGTGCTCCTGACATCACTGGGACTCCTGATCTGTGGAAGCCCCTGACATCACTGTCGATGTATAGACAGCTTTGTCAGAGGCTTCCCCAGAGTCCTGGAACAGAGCCTATACTAGCGCTCTGCCTGGGACTCCAGCTCTGGGGAAGCCCCAGACATCGCTGTCCATATGTGATGCCCCAACAGCCAGTGTCATAGTGACACCGAAGTTCATGTTTTTACATACAAGAATATGCTAATACATTACAAGTAAAAAATAAAAATGTAAATAAAGTTATCCCTTAATGGGATTAAAACAAAATATGTAACAAAAAATAAATATATTTAAAAAATGGCCAAAAAAAGTCATTATTTTGCATAAAATAAATTTTATTGCCCATACATTACAGAAAAACAAAAAATCCTACCCATATTCGGTATCTACACGATCGTAATAACTTGAAGGATTAATTTAACAGGTTATTTAGCGTGAAACATGAACGGGATAAAAAATAAACAAAAAAGACAATGCCGAAAATCAATTTTTTCCTACATTCATGCCGTAAAAATAAATGATAGAACTTACACAGTGATTGTTTTTTACCCCGTTTATCTGATGATGTCATCATTATCTGTAAACTGCTATGTTTCTCCCCAGAGAAGTGGATCCTCTAATCAGTTTGGACCTGGCAAAACTAGGGTGCAGAGTCCAAGGTATCTTCCTGTTCCTACACCCTTAACCCCCACAAGGAGATATAGACCTTCATGGTCGGGATCCCAGTTTGCGATACCGAGAATAGTCACTGATTGGCGGCAGGAGCAATGATACAACTTTAGCCTATTTAGGAAGGGGTCATAGCCAGGGGTCATCACCAGGATAGCGGTCAGAATGTGACAACCAGAGAATGAGACAGAGACATAGTTAGAGTACAGGCCAAAGGTTAAAATCAGGAGGAGAATAACCGGTACCAGGTGACAAATCCAAGGGATGACACTTAAGCGAAATCCGGAAGGCCAAGGTCAGCATCAGAGTCAATAGCAAAGGATATACGTTAAAAAAAAAAAAGTCAAGGCTTTGTGGCTAGAGTCCGCTTTCCACCCGGTATTCCACCTGTATTTACGGGCACGGTTTCGCTGCAAAATTGCACTGCACTAATCGGCAGCCCCTTCTCTCTAGCAGTGCAGGATAAAGATAAGGGGCAGCCCTTTCCGTAGTAAAAGTAAAAGAAATTCATACTTACCCGGCCACTGTCTTGGTGACGCGTCCCTCTTTCGACATGCAGCCCGACCTCCCTGGATGATGCGGCAGTCCATGTGACCGCTGCAGCCTGTGATTGGCCTGTGATTGGTTGCAGCAGTCACATGGGCTGAAACGTCATCCCAGGAGGCCGGACTGGAGGAAGAAGCAGGGAGTTCTGAGTAAGTATGAACGTCTTTTTTTTTACAGGTTGATCTATATTGTGATCGGAAGTCACTGTCCAGGGTGCTGAAACAGTTACTGCCGATCGTTGAACTCTTTCAGCACCCTGGACAGTGACTATCCACTGACGTCGCCTAGCAACGCTCCCGTAATTACCGGTGCACACACGTAGTCACCCATAACTACGGAAGCCCCATAGATTTCTATGGGCCTGCCCGTGCCGTTATTACGGCCTGAAATAGGACATGTTCTATATTTTTCAACGTCACGGGCACATTCCCGTACGCATACGGGGAGATACCAGTGGCCAATAGAAGTCTATGGGCCCGTAATTACGGGCCGTAATTGCAGCCGTTTTTACGTTCGTGTGCATGGGGCCTAGGGAAAATTATTGAAATTCTACATCAGGAAGAATGGCAGCCAGTAGAACCAAGTGACTATGGGGATTCCAGGAGAGGTAGAAGCTCTATACATATAAATAACATATCTATATATAGCAGGTGGGTATTACCCCTAGGTAGTCACTCAGGTTATTTTTAAGATCACAACTGGATATCTGCTTTTGCCATATTGATCTAGAATGAGATGCGGTGAAACCAAACCTTTTTCTATTGATTACATGAATCCTTACCTATGATAAAGGGCTTTTCAGACCTTCATATTACAGCTCCATGTGGGGTCAGACGCCGATCAGCCAGAACATTAAAACCACCTGCCTAATATTGTGTAGTTCCTCTTATACTGCCAAAGCATGTCATGCATGGACACCAAAAAGACATCTGAAGGCGTCCTGTAGTATCTGGCAGCAAGACGTAAGATACACTATATGGACAAAAGTATTGGGACACACCTCTTATTAATTAAATTTAAATCGGTCCCATTGCCACAAGTATATAAAATCCAGCACTCGCCATGGAGTCGTCTTTACAGCCATTTGTAATAGAACGGGTCGTTGTAAAGACATCACTGAATCCCAGCGCGGTCCTGTAATAGGATGTCACCGATGTAACGAGTCAGTTCATGAAATTTCATCCGTCCAAGTTATTCCACCATCACCTGTGAGCGATATTATTGCAAAGTGGAAGCTTATAGGAACCACAGCAAATCAGCCACGAAGTGGAGACCACGTAAAGTTACAGAGCTGAGGGCTGAGGCACATAGTGCATAAAAGTCGCCAACGCTCTGCTCACTCAATAACTGCAGAGCTCCAAACCTCCTCTGGCATTAATATCAACACAAAAACTGCCCCAGGAGCTTCATGGCACGGGGGCCGAGCAGCTGCATGCCAGTCTTACATCACCAAGCACAATGCCAAGTATCGGATGGAGTGGTGTAAAGCCGCCGCCACTGGACTCTGGAGCAGTGGAAACCTTTTCTGTGGAGTGATGGATCACGCTTCTCTATCTGGAGTCTGATGGACGAGTTTGGGTTTGGTTAATGCCAGGAGAACGTTACCCGCCTGACTGCATTGTGCCAGCTGTAATGTTTGGTGGAGGAGGATAATGATATGGGGTTGTTTTTCAGGTGTCAGCCTCTTCGTTCCTGTGAAACAAAATCTTAATCCTTCAGCACACAAGACATTTATGATAATTGTAGCTTCCAACTTTGTGGGAAAAGATTATTAAAGAGAAGGCTTAAGGCCCCAGGCATTTTGCATCTACAGGCTCCTATATCCCATACAAATTTACTTATTTTTGTCTGCAGTGTTTACTAAAGGAACCTTCTATAGACTGTAACCCTGGGTGGTCCGCTAATTTATTGCAGACCCAAATCAGGCCACTTTAAAACCCCTTTAAATTGTACCTCTAGTTATACTGACTCATGTACTGACTGCAGGTGACCGTGGGTAGTTTTAGCAGCTGGATATCCAGGGGATACATTTACAAAGGGGGCTGTTTTGTTGAATTACCCTTAAAGGGGTTGTCCACTACCAGACAGCCTATCCAATGGATAGGTCATCAGTATATGATCTGTGGGGGTCTGACACCCAGATCCCGCACCGATCAGCTGCTCCGGCTGCCTGCGGGCACCGGACGTCCATGCCGGAAGCAGATGGCTCCGGTCACGAAATAGCGGCCGATTCAAGTGAATAGGAGCAGAGCTGCAGCTCGGCCACTATGCAATGTATGGAGCCAACTGCTTCCAGCACTGTACATTGCATACTGTGCAATGACATCTGATGCCTGCATGCAGCCGGAGCAGCTGATCGGTCTGGGGCCCGGGTGTCAGACCCCCACAGATCATATACGGTGGATAGGTCATCAGTTGTCCGGTAGTGGACAACCCCTTTAATGTGATTAAATTCTAGGTGCCTAAAGTCACCACTAGAGGGAGCATATTTCGCACTTATTTATTTGGAGGTGTATACATTTGTATATGGTAAGACCCTAGTGGTGGCTGAAGAATTGCATTATTGACCTCTAGAACTATATGTATGGAGCTCTGTATAAAAAAAAAACAAAGCTGCATCCTCTATAAAAATATTTTATTTAATAATCCAATATAGAAGTTTGATGCCCTAAAAATTAAATGTTTAAAGCTAAAACTAGAACTAATAAATATTAGGATTATAATAAATATGCGGATATTTTGAGTTTAAAGGCTATGTCCACATTCACCACCATTTTTTTGTACTGTCCCAAAGCATCTAAAATGTAAAATTAAGCAACTTTGCAAATAGTCCTGATTAAAAATGTCGTTTTATGTCAGGCCTGTGTCTCCATGGTAACAGACTACAAGTAAACCCTATGTAGTCTGATCTCGCAGCTATGCTATCTAACGTCTGTCCCCAACCTATTGCTAACCTACCACAGGTAACTTTTTTTATTCATTACGGGGAAAAAAGGGCAAGCTGTCTCTATAGTGCCACCTATAGGTGACTACCCTGTTGTCGATGTCTAACCAAGGAGTATCTGTACCTTCCCAGAGCTGCTTCAAAGGAAACTCACTCAATTGTGCTGTCTACAATAAGGTGTCTCTAGTTTGGCTATTAACCCAAATCTTGTTTCAAGTCTCTGGAAAGTTTTGAACATTAGGTTACAGAATATTCACCTGTAGGTGGCACTAGACAGACCGTTTTCCTCCTTCTGGAGTACCGGTATTATGTGTACATTTTCTCAGGTAACATTGCCTTTAAGACTCCTTGCCAGCAAGTAGAATCAGTACTTTCCAAGAGAAAAAAAAGGAGAAGACTCAAAGTTATGTTTATAAATTGTAATTTATTTCCTACCATTATTACCCTATAATTACTAATATAATATTACTAGAATTATATTACTGCTATCGTTATTACCCTAACACTATGAGATCCCTATTCCTAAAGCTGTTGATTCAGAAGAAGGCGAAAAACCCTGGACACATTCGGCCAATTTATGCCACAAGGGGAAAATTCCTTCTTGATCCCGGGAAAAGGCGATCAGTTCGAGAACCCTGGATCAAAGCCGCTAATTCCTATTACAGTTTACTAATTATTACAGTTAATTAACCTAAATTATAATTAAATTTAATTTAATTATTATATTGTTAGTATTACTTTGGTGTTGTTAATAAAAATATAATGATACTACTATTTCTATCACTAATATCTAAGTCCCTATTCCTAAAGCTGTTGATCCAGAAGAAGGCGAAAAACCCTGGACAATTTGAGCCAATTCATGCCACAGGGGGAAAATTCCTTCTTGACCCCGGGAAAAGGCGATCAGTCCGAGAACCCTGGATCAAAGCTGCTGCTATTATTATATAATTATTTATGTTATTACTCTCTTATTAGTATACTATTTCTAATATTACTGCACTCTTGCTACCAATATTAATATGACTGACCTTTTTAATCTAACAATTATTAATATTATTATTATTATCATATTATTAATATTACTGTTGTTGCTGTTGATGTAATAACAGTTTTGATGTTTCCATACAAGTCTTCATCTTCTCATTGGTCTGAGGAGGATGGTCCAGATGATGTTCCTCTTCCCTCTGATGTTCTTCATCATATCATGGAGGAAGGAATGCTGGCGGATTTTCTTTCTTCTTCCTGTCCGACACTGAATTCTTCTCATCGCCTCTTTAACCGTTTTCTCTTCCTCCTCCTCCTCTTTCTCTTCATCCACCTCTTTCTCTTCAACCACACTCTCTTCTTCATCCTCGTTGTCTGATTTCTCATCAACCTCAATGTCTTCCACTTCATTGTCTTCCTCCTCCTTGTCTTCCTCCTCCATGTCTTCCACTTCATGGTCTTCCACCTCGTGGTCTTCCACCTCGTGGTCTTCCTCCTCATGGTCTTCTTGCACTTGTTCTTCCTCGCGCTCTTCTGCCTCTCCTTCCTCCTTCTTGACCTCCTCTTCCTTCAGATCCTCACACAGATGGCTTGATGTAGGTTTGGGCTCTTCTTCATCCCACGGCCATGGCAGATATTTCCTCTGAGTTTTGCGGTTCGTTGGCATGAGGTGCTAAGAAGATAAAATATTCAGTCAATTGTCTATTGAAAAGCTCCAATAACATTTTTCCATCTATAGAAAGAATATGGACAAATCTGTTATAGAGAGAACATAATAACCAGTATGATCACTGACCTCCATCTTGAAGATTGGGGATGGTAAGAATTTCGTGCAGTAGATCAGGCGCTGTAGATCTCTCTCCTCCGTGGTGCTGGGGTAAGCTGAAGAGAGAAACAACCAGATAATGGGATCAGTCATAAAACGACACCATAAACCATAACATAACATTACAAAAATATTCCTTTAATCTGTCATCAATGGGACATGAAAGGTGCTTTATTTTAAAATATTCTGGATTATTGGACGGGCATAGAAAAGTATAGAAATCTTAGTTTCAATCTTCAATTTCCTTACTGGTTCTCTCTGCGCAGTCTTCCACATTATAGTACAGTTCTGTGCTAAATGACCACATTTTCGGGATTATCAGATACAAAGGAATTTTACTGTATTTTGAGATCATCTATCAATCACTTTCTTGTGGTAAAGTCTAATTATTAAGAAAAACTCACTTATGAAGGGTCTAAGTCCAAAAGCGGATTCCTGCTGCCGATAGATGTCCTAAAGAGAAGAGAATCCAGTAAGTGACCTCTTATCCCTCCTCAGGAATGGACAGTAGGACAAGGGGTCAGTTTTACAAATGAGCAGCCGGTGATTTGTGGACTTGTTACCTGTCCGGGGCTCTTACTCAATAAGCCGCTACTTGTCTGAGTGGACAGCCGACCACATGGACCTCTCCTGCTGGATCCAAGTCTCCTGCTACATGTCCATCACAGGGAAGGAAAAAACAGGACAATGAAGCCACTGACCTCCAGAGATCTGCTGCCCGCTGCCATCCTGTACCCGTCCTGAACTGTAGAATTCAAATCACAATCTGAAACACAAAAAAGAGATGTCGTCCCAGATCTGATAAAGACCCAAAATCCTGCAACTTTCCACATGTATTAATAGTGAATGTCCAAAAATCTATATATATTTTTTTTAATCTAAAAAGATCCAAAATTCTGAGTTGAATAATTTATTGTTTGGGACGCCAATTACATACGGTAGCTTCAAAATTGTGGCCTGTGATTGGTGCTTCAGGTCACATGATCTATGACCCATAAGGAATAGCAGTGCACAAGTACAGACCACGCAGCGCCATAATCTGGGCAGTGCAGCGCTTGGCGGTCCTATAGCTCCCATAGATCTTGTATGAGGTGTCAGTGTGCGGCTGCATCTCTTCTTACAATCTCCTCCACACTGCGGTTGTCCGGTTGTGGAGGAGAGCAGGGGCGCAGCTGTAGGGGTGCAGAGGTAGCAGTAGTACCCAGACCCTGATACCTGAGGGGACCAGAGGCTAAAAAAGAAGACAAACATCACATAGTAGATGGGGGTCCTGTTATAAATATCACACTGGGCCCCAGGAGTTTCACAATATGCCTCTGGAGAAACGGATACTGGGGACCTCAGTACTTTTGATCGTGGGGTCCCGGCAGTGATTAAACATGTATGGCCCCTCCGGTGTATAGGTGAGAAATGTTTCTGGTGGGAGAATCTCTTTATCATGTGTGATCATCGTCTTCTGCGCTGTTTATTTCTTACATAGAACATTTATCTCTGGAAATCTTCATGTAACATTCTCCACGGTGGATTTTACTGTATTTTGGGCTTTGTACTCTCATATATATATATATATACAGACAGTGATAATACATTGGAGTGTGGCCTGTACTGGTATTTGTAGCCTTATAGGAGGAGGAATATAGGTAATACTGGACACAAATACATATGGTATATGGGATTTCATTGCTGCCCTATAAAGATATATGACATGAATATATTGTCTATGTTAATTCCGTTCACAAGTACAGAATACACCCCAAAACATCAACCAAAGTGTCCCCATTTACAGCGTCATAAGAGTGACCCTATAAACAGTTCCAGCAGACCGCGCCTCATTAAAAATAATGCCAGAAATGCACCCTCATAAATATTGGCAGCAGAGTGCCCCCTAATAAACATTACTGGCAGCAGAGAGTCCCTATTAAAAATTACTGACAGCAGAGAGTCCCTAATAAATATTACTGGCAGCAGAGGGTCCCTAATAAACATTACTGGCAGCAGAGAGTCCCTATTAAAAATTACTGACAGCAGAGAGTCCCTAATAAATATTACTGGCAGCAGAGGGTCCCTAATAAATATTACTGGCAGCAGAGGGTCCCTAATAAATATTACTAGAAGCAGAGAGTCCCTAATAAACAATACTGGCAGCAGAGAGTCCCTAATAAACATTACTGGCTGCAGAGGGTCCCTAATAAATATTACTGACAGCAGAGGGTCCCTAATAAATATTACTGGCAGCAGAGAGTCCCTCATAAACATTACTGGCAGCAGAGAGTCCCTCATAAACATTACTGGCAGCAGAGAGTCCCTAATAAACATTACTGGCAGCAGAAAGTCCCTAATAAACATTACTGGCAGCAGAGAGCCCCTTATAAACATTACTGGTAGCAGAGAGTCCCTCATAAACATTACTGGCAGCAGAGGGTCCCTAATAAACATTACTGGCAGCAGAGAATCCCTAATAAACATTACTGGCAGAAGAGAGTCCCTAATAAACATTACTGGCAGCAGAGAGTCTCTAATAAACATTACTGGCAGGAGAGGGTCCCTAATAAATATTACTGGCAGCAGAGGGTCCCTAATAAATTTTACTGGCAGCAGAGAGTCCCTAATAAACATTACTGGCAGCATAGAGTCCCTTATAAACATTACTAGCAGCAGAGAGTCCCTAATAAATATTACAGGCAGCAGAGGGTCCCTTATAAACATTACTGGCAGCAGAGAGTCCCTAATAAACGTTACTGGCAGCAGAGGGTCCCTTATAAACATTACTGGCAGCAGAGGGTCCCTAATAAACATTACTGGCAGCAGAGAGTCCCTAATAAACATTACTGGCAGCATAGAGTCCCTTATAAACATTACTAGCAGCAGAGAGTCCCTAATAAATATTACAGGCAGCAGAGGGTCCCTTATAAACATTACTGGCAGCAGAGAGTCCCTAATAAACGTTACTGGCAGCAGAGGGTCCCTTATAAACATTACTGGCAGCAGAGGGTCCCTAATAAACATTACTGGCAGCAGAGAGTCCCTAATAAACATTACTGGCAGCAGAAGGTCCCTAATAAACATTACTGGCAGCAGAGAGTCCCTAATAAACATTACTGACAGCAGAGAGTCCCTAATAAATATTACTGGCAGCAGAGAGTCCCTAATAAACATTACTGGTAGCAGAGAGTCCCTAATAAACATTACTGGTAGCAGAGAGTCCCTAATAAACATTACTGGCAGCAGAGAGTCCCTAATAAACATTACTGGCAGCAGAGGTTCCCTAATAAACATTACTGACAACAGAGAGTCCCTAATAAATATTACTGACAGCAGAGGGTCCCTAATAAATATTACTGGCAGCAGAGGGTCCCTAATAAATATTACTGGCAGCAGAGAGTCCCTCCTAAACATTACTGGTAGCAGAGAGTCCCTAATAAACATTACTGGCAGCAGAGAGTCCCTAATAAACATTACTGGCAGCAGAGGGTCCCTAATAAACATTACTGACAGCAGAGGGTCCCTAATAAATATTACTGGCAGCAGAGAGTCCCTCATAAACATTACTGGCAGCAGAATGTCCCTAATAAACATTACTGGCAGCAGAGGGTCCCTAATAAACATTACTGGCAGCAGAGAGCCCCTTATAAACATTACTGGTAGCAGAGAGTCCCTCATAAACATTACTGGCAGCAGAGGGTCCCTAATAAACATTACTGGCAGCAGAGAGCCCCTTATAAACATTACTGGTAGCAGAGAGTCCCTCATAAACATTACTGGCAGCAGAGAGTCCCTAATAAACATTACTGGCAGCAGAGAGCCCCTTATAAACATTACTGGTAGCAGAGAGTCCCTCATAAACATTACTGGCAGCAGAGGGTCCCTAATAAATTTTACTGGCAGCAGAGAGTCCCTAATAAACATTACTGGCAGCAGAGAGTCCCTAATAAACATTACTGGCAGCAGAGGGTCCCTTATTCACATTACTGGCAGCAGAGAGTCCCTAATAAACGTTACTGGCAGCAGAGGGTCCCTTATAAACATTACTGGCAGCAGCGGGTCCCTAATAAACATTACTGGCAGCAGAGAGTCCCTAATAAACATTACTGGCAGCAGAAGGTCCCTAATAAACATTACTGGTAGCAGAGAGTCCCTAATAAACATTACTGGTAGCAGAGAGTCCCTAATAAACATTACTGGCAGCAGAGAGGTCCTAATAAACATTACTGGCAGCAGAGGGTCCCTAATAAACATTACTGACAACAGATAGTCCCTAATAAATATTACTGGCAGCAGAGGGTCCCTCCTAAACATTACTGGTAGCAGAGAGTCCCTAATAAACATTACTGGCAGCAGAGAGTCCCTAATAAACATTACTGGCAGCAGAGGGTCCCTAATAATCATTACTGACAGCAGAGAGTCCCTAATAAATATTACTGGCAGCAGAGGGTCCCTAATAACTATTACTGCCAGCAGAGGATCCCTAATACATATTACTGGAAGCAGAGAGTCCCTAATAAACATTACTGGCAGCAGAGAGTCCCTAATAAACATTACTGACAGCAGAGAGTCCCTAATAAATATTACTGGCAGCAGAGAGTCCCTAATAAACATTACTGGCAGCAGAGAGTCCCTAATAAACATTACTGGCAGCAGAGAGTCCCTAAGAAACATTATTGGCAGCAGAGAGTCCCTAATAAACATTACTGGCAGCAGAGAATCCCTAATAAATATTATTGGAAGCAGAGAGTCCCTAATAAACATTACTGGCAACAGAGAGCCCCTTATAAACATTACTGGTAGCTGAGAGTCCCTCATAAACATTACTGGCAGCAGAGAGTCCCTAATAAACATTACTGGCAGCAGAGAGCCCCTTATAAACATTACTGGTAGCAGAGAGTCCCTCATAAACATTACTGGCAGCAGAGGGTCCCTAATAAACATTACTGGCAGCAGAGAATCCCTAATAAACATTACTGGCAGAAGAGAGTCCCTAATAAACATTACTGGCAGGAGAGGGTCCCTAATAAATATTACTGGCAACAGAGGGTCCCTAATAAATTTTACTGGCAGCAGAGAGTCCCTAATAAACATTACTGGCAGCATAGAGTCCCTTATAAACATTACTAGCAGCAGAGAGTCCCTAATAAACATTACAGGCAGCAGAGGGTCCCTTATAAACATTACTGGCAGCAGAGAGTCCCTAATAAACGTTACTGGCAGCAGAGGGTCCCTTATAAACATTACTGGCAGCAGAGGGTCCCTAATAATCATTACTGACAGCAGAGAGTCCCTAATAAATATTACTGGCAGCAGAGGGTCCCTAAGAACTATTACTGCCAGCAGAGGATCCCTAATACATATTACTGGAAGCAGAGAGTCCCTAATAAACATTACTGGCAGCAGAGAGTCCTTAATAAACATTACTGGCAGCAGAGAGTCCCTAATAAACATTACTGACAGCAGAGAGTCCCTAATAAATATTACTGGCAGCAGAGAGTCCCTAATAAACATTACTGGTAGGAGAGAGTCCCTAATAAACATTAGTGGCATCAGAGCGTCCCTAATAAACATTACTGACAGCAGAGAGTCCCTAATAAATATTTCTGGCAGCAGAGAGTCCCTAATAAACATTACTGGCAGCAGAAAGTCCCTAATAAACATTACTGGCAGCAGAGAGTCCCTCATAAACATTACTGGCAGCAGAGAGTCCCTAATAAACATTACTGGCAGCAGAGAGACCCTAATAAACATTACTACTGGCAGAAGAGAGTCCCTAATAAAAAATACTGGCAGCAGAGAGTCTCTAATAAACATTACTGGCAGGAGAGGGTCCCTAATAAATTTTACTGGCAGCAGAGGGTCCCTAATAAATATTACTGGCAGCAGAGAGTCCCTAATAAACATTACTGGCAGCAGAGCGTCCCTTATAAACATTACTGGCAGCAGAGAGTCCCTAAGAAACATTATTGGCAGCAGAGAGTCCCTAATAAACATTACTGGCAGCAGAGAATCCCTAATAAATATTATTGGAAGCAGAGAGTCCCTAATAAACATTACTGGCAACAGAGAGCCCCTTATAAACATTACTGGTAGCTGAGAGTCCCTCATAAACATTACTGGCAGCAGAGAGTCCCTAATAAACATTACTGGCAGCAGAGAGCCCCTTATAAACATTACTGGTAGCAGAGAGTCCCTCATAAACATTACTGGCAGCAGAGGGTCCCTAATAAACATTACTGGCAGCAGAGAATCCCTAATAAACATTACTGGCAGAAGAGAGTCCCTAATAAACATTACTGGCAGGAGAGGGTCCCTAATAAATATTACTGGCAACAGAGGGTCCCTAATAAATTTTACTGGCAGCAGAGAGTCCCTAATAAACATTACTGGCAGCATAGAGTCCCTTATAAACATTACTAGCAGCAGAGAGTCCCTAATAAACATTACAGGCAGCAGAGGGTCCCTTATAAACATTACTGGCAGCAGAGAGTCCCTAATAAACGTTACTGGCAGCAGAGGGTCCCTTATAAACATTACTGGCAGCAGAGGGTCCCTAATAATCACTACTGACAGCAGAGAGTCCCTAATAAATATTACTGGCAGCAGAGGGTCCCTAAGAACTATTACTGCCAGCAGAGGATCCCTAATACATATTACTGGAAGCAGAGAGTCCCTAATAAACATTACTGGCAGCAGAGAGTCCTTAATAAACATTACTGGCAGCAGAGAGTCCCTAATAAACATTACTGACAGCAGAGAGTCCCTAATAAATATTACTGGCAGCAGAGAGTCCCTAATAAACATTACTGGTAGGAGAGAGTCCCTAATAAACATTAGTGGCATCAGAGCGTCCCTAATAAACATTACTGACAGCAGAGAGTCCCTAATAAATATTTCTGGCAGCAGAGAGTCCCTAATAAACATTACTGGCAGCAGAAAGTCCCTAATAAACATTACTGGCAGCAGAGAGTCCCTCATAAACATTACTGGCAGCAGAGAGTCCCTAATAAACATTACTGGCAGCAGAGAGACCCTAATAAACATTACTACTGGCAGAAGAGAGTCCCTAAGAAAAAATACTGGCAGCAGAGAGTCTCTAATAAACATTACTGGCAGGAGAGGGTCCCTAATAAATTTTACTGGCAGCAGAGGGTCCCTAATAAATATTACTGGCAGCAGAGAGTCCCTAATAAACATTACTGGCAGCAGAGCGTCCCTTATAAACATTACTGGCAGCAGAGAGTCCCTAATAAACGTTACTGGCAGCAGAGGGTCCCTTATAAACATTACTGGCAGCAGAGGGTCCCTAATAAACATTACTGGCAGCAGAGAGTCCCTAATAAACATTACTGGCAGCAGAAGGTCCATAATAAACATTACTGACAACAGAGAGTCCCTAATAAAAATTTCTGACAGCAGAGAGTCCCTAATAAATATTACTGGCAGCAGAGAGTCCCTAATAAACATTACTGGTAGCAGAGAGTCCCTAATAAACATTACTGGTAGCAGAGAGTCCCTAATAAACATTACTGGCAGCAGAGAGTCCCTAATAAACATTACTGGCAGCAGAGGGTCCCTAATAAACATTACTGACAACAGAGAGTCCCTAATAAATATTACTGACAGCAGAGGGTCCCTAATAAATATTACTGGCAGCAGAGTGTCCCTAATAAATATTACTGGCAGCAGAGAGTCCCTCCTTAACATTACTGGTAGCAGAGAGTCCCTAATAAACATTACTGGCAGCAGAGAGTCCCTAATAAACATTACTGGCAGCAGAGGGTCCCTAATAAACATTACTGACAGCAGAGAGTCCCTAATAAATATTACTGGCAGCAGAGAGTCCCTAATAAACATTACTGGTAGGAGAGAGTCGCTAATAAACATTACTGGCATCAGAGCATCCCTAATAAACATTACTGACAGCAGAGAGTCCCTAATATATAGTTCTGGCAGCAGAGGGTCCCTAATAAATATTACTGGCAGCAGAGGGTCCCTAATAAATATTACTGGCAGCAGAGAGTCCCTAATAAACATTACTGGCAGCAGAGAGTCCCTAATAAATATTACTGGCAGCAGAAAGTCCCTAATAAACATTACTGGCAGCAGAGAGCCCCTTATAAACATTACTGGCAGCAGAGAGTCCCTCATAAACATTACTGGCAGCAGAGGGTCCCTAATAAACATTACTGGCAGCAGAGAGTCCCTAATAAACATTACTGGCAGCAGAGAGACCCTAATAAACATTACTACTGGCAGAAGAGAGTCCCTAATAAACAATACTGGCAGCAGAGAGACTCTAATAAACATTACTGGCAGGAGAGGGTCCCTAATAAATATTACTGGCAGCAAAGGGTCCCTAATAAATATTACTGGCAGCAGAGAGTCCCTAATAAACATTACTGGCAGCATAGAGTCCCTTATAAACATTACTGGCAGCAGAGCGTCCCTAATAAACTTTAGTGACAGCAGAGAGTCCCTAATAAATATTACTGGTAGCAGAGAGTCCCTAATAAACATTACTGGCAGCAGAGGGTCCCTAATAAACATTAGTGACAGCAGAGAGTCCCTAATAAATATTACTGGCAGCAGAGGGTCCCTAATAAATATTACTGGCAGTAGAGGGTCCCTAATAAATATTACTGGCAGCAGAGAGTCCCTCATAAACATTACTGGTAGCAGAGAGTCCCTAATAAACATTACTGGCAGCAGAGGGTCCCTAATAAACATTACTGACAGCAGAGAGTCCCTAATAAATATTTCTGGCAGCAGAGAGTCCCTAATAAATATTACTGGCAGCAGAGGGTCCCTAATAAATATTACTGGCAGCAGAGAGTCCCTAATAAACATTACTGGCAGCAGAGAGTCCCTAATAAACATTACTGGCAGCAGAAAGTCCCTAATAAACATTACTGGCAGCAGAGAGTCTCTAATAAACATTACTGGCAGGAGAGGGTCCCTAATAAATATTACTGGCAGCAGAGGGTCCCTAATAAATATTACTGGCAGCAGAGAGTCCTTAATAATATTACAGGCAGCATAGAGTCCCTTATAAACATTACCAGCAGCAGAGAGTCACTAATAAACATTACTGGCAGGAGAGGGTCCCTTATAAACATTACTGGCAGCAGAGAGTCCCTAATAAACGTTACTGGCAGCAGAGAGTCCCTAATAAACATTACTGGCAGCAGAGTCCCTAATAAACATTACTGACAGCAGGGAGTCCCTAATAAACATTACTGGCAGCAGAGAGTCCCTAATAAACATTACTGGCAGCAGAGAGTCCCTAATAAACATTACTGGCAGCAGAGGGTCCCTAAGAAACATTACTGTCAGCAGAGGGTCCCTAATAAATATTACTGGCAGCAGAGAGTCCCTAATAAACATTACTGTCAGCAGAGAGTCCCTAATAAACATTACTGGCAGCAGAGAGTCCCTAATAAACATTCCTGGCAGCAGAGGGTTCCTTTAGAAACATTACTGGCAGCAGAGAGTCCCTAATAAACATTACTGGCAGCAGAGGGTCCCTAATAAACATTACTGGCAGCAGAGAGTCCCTAATAAACATTACTGGCAGCAGAGAGTCCCTAATAAACATTACTGACAGCAGAGAGTCCCTAATAAATATTACTGGCAGCAGAGAGTCCCTAATAAACATTACTGGTAGGAGAGAGTCCCTAATAAACATTACTGACAGCAGATAGTCCCTAATAAATATTTCTGGCAGCAGAGGGTCCCTAATAAATATTACTGGCAGCAGAGGGTCCCTAATAAATATTACTGGCAGAAGAGGGTCACCAAGAAACATTACTGACAGCAGAGAGTCCCTAATAAATATTACTGGCAGCAGAGAGTCCCTAATAAACATTACTGGCAGCAGAGAGTCTCTAATAAACATTACTGGCAGGAGAGGGTCCCTAATAAATATTACTGGCAGCAGAGAGTCCCTAATAAACATTACTGGCAGCAGAGGGTCCCTAAGAAACATTACTGTCAGCAGAGGGTCCCTAATAAACATTACTGGCAGCAGAGAGTCCCTAATAAACATTACTGTCAGCAGAGAGTCCCTTATAAACATTACTGGCAGCAGAGAGTCCCTAATAAACATTCCTGGCAGCAGAGGGTCCCTAAGAAACATTACTGGCAGCAGAGAGTCCCTAATAAACATTACTGGCAGCAGAGAGTCCCTAATAAACATTACTGGCAGCAGAGAGTCCCTAATAAACCTTACTGGCAGCAGAGAGTCCCTAATAAACATTACTGACAGCAGAGAGTCCCTAATAAATATTACTGGCAGCAGAGAGTCCCTAATAAACATTACTGGTAGGAGAGAGTCCCTAATAAACATTACTGGCAGCAGAGCGTCCCTAATAAACATTACTGACAGCAGATAGTCCCTAATAAATATTTCTGGCAGCAGAGGGTCCCTAATAAATATTAGTGGCAGCAGAGGGTCCCTAATAAGTATTACTGGCAGCAGAGAGTCCCTAATAAACATTACTGGCAGCAGAGAGTCACTAACAAACATTACTGGCAGCAGAAAGTCCCTAATAAACATTACTGGCAGCAGAGAGCCCCTTATAAACATTACTGGCAGCAGAGAGTCCCTCATAAACATTACTCGCAGCAGAGGGTCCCTAATAAACATTACTGGCAGCAGAGAGTCCCTAATAAACATTACTGGCAGCAGAGAGTCTCTAATAAACATTACTGGCAGGAGAGGGTCCCTAATAAATATTACTGGCAGCAGAGGGTCCCTAATAAATATTACTGGCAGCAGAGAGTCCCTAATAAGCATTACTGGCAGCACAGAGTCCCTAATAAATATTACTGGCAGCAGAGAGTCCCTAATAAACATTACTGGTAGCAGAGAGTCCCTAATAAACATTACTGGCAGCAGAGGGTCCCTAATAAACATTACTGACAGCAGAGAGTCCCTAATAAATATTACTGGCAGCAGAGGGTCCCTAATAAATATTACTGGCAGCAGAGGATCCCTAATAAATATTACTGGAAGCAGAGAGTCCCTAATTAACATTACTGGCAGCAGAGAGTCCATAATAAACATTACTGGCAGCAGAGAGTCCCTAATCAACATTACTGACAGCAGAGAGTCCCTAATAAACATTACTGGTAGGAGAGAGTCCCTAATAAACATTACTGGCAGCAGAGCGTCCCTAATAAACATTACTGACATCAGAGAGTCCCTAATAAATATTTCTGGCAGCAGAGAGTCCCTAATAAATATTACTGGCAGCAGAGGGTCCCTAATAAATATTACTGGCAGCAGAGAGTCCCTAATAAACATTACTGGCAGCAGAGAGTCCCTAATAAACATTACTGGCAGCAGAGAGTCCCTAATAAACATTACTGGCAGCAGAGAGTCCCTAATAAATATTACTGGCAGCAGAAAGTCCCTAATAAACATTACTGGCAGCAGAGAGCCCCTTATAAACATTACTGGCAGCAGAGGGTCCCTAATAAACATTACTGGCAGCAGAGAGTCCCTAATAAAGATTACTGGCAGCAGAGAGACCATAATAAACATTACTACTGGCAGAAGAGAGTCCCTAATAAATATTACTGGCAGCAGAGAGTCCCTAATAAACATTACTGGTAGCAGAGAGTCCCTAATAAACATTACTGGCAGCAGAGAGTCCCTAATAAACATTACTGGCAGCAGAGGGTCCCTAATAAACATTACTGACAGCAGAGAGTCCCTAATTAATATTACTGGCAGCAGAGGGTCCCTAATAAATATTACTGGCAGTAGAGGGTCCCTAATAAATATTACTGGCAGCAGAGAGTCCCTCATAAACATTACTGGTAGCAGAGAGTCCCTAATCAACATTACTGACAGCAGAGAGTCCCTAATAAACATTACTGGCAGCAGAGCGTCCCTAATAAACATTACTGACAGCAGAGAGTCCTTAATAAATATTTCTGGCAGCAGAGAGTCCCTAATAAATATTACTGGCAGCAGAGGGTCCCTAATAAATATTACTGGCAGCAGAGAGTCCCTAATAAACATTACTGGCAGCAGAGAGTCCCTAATAAACATTACTGGCAGCAGAAAGTCCCTAATAAACATTACTGGCAGCAGAGAGCCCCTTATAAACATTACTGGCAGCAGAGGGTCCCTAATAAACATTACTGGCAGCAGAGAGTCCCTAATAAACATTACTGGCAGCAGAGAGACCCTAATAAACATTACTACTAGCAGAAGAGAGTCCCTAATAAACATTACTGGCAGCAGAGAGTCTCTAATAAACATTACTGGCAGGAGAGGGTCCCTAATAAATATTACTGGCAGCAGAGGGTCCCTAATAAATATTACTGGCAGGAGAGAGTCCCTAATAATATTACTGGCAGCATAGAGTCCCTTATAAACATTACTAGCAGCAGAGAGTCACTAATAAACATTACTGGCAGCAGAGGGTCCCTAATAAACGTTACTGGCAGCAGAGGGTCCCTAATAAACATTACTGGCAGCAGAGAGTCCCTAATAAACATTACTGGCAGCAGAAGGTCCCTAATAAACATTACTGGCAGCGGAGAGTCCCTAATAAATATTACTGGCAGCAGAGAGTCCCTAATAAACATTACTGACAGCAGAGAGTCCCTAATAAACATTACTGGCAGCAGAGAGTCCCTAATAAGCATTACTGGCAGCAGAGAGTCCCTAATAAACATTACTGGCAGCAGATGGTCCCTAATAAACATTACTGGCAGCAGAGAGTCCCTAATAAACATTACTGACAGCAGAGAGTCCCTAATAAACATTACTGGCAGCAGAGCGTCCCTAATAAACATTACTGACAGCAGAGAGTCCTTAATAAATATTTCTGGCAGCAGAGAGTCCCTAATAAATATTACTGGCAGCAGAGGGTCCCTAATAAATATTACTGGCAGCAGAGAGACCCTAATAAACATTACTACTAGCAGAAGAGAGTCCCTAATAAACATTACTGGCAGCAGAGAGTCTCTAATAAACATTACTGGCAGGAGAGGGTCCCTAATAAATATTACTGGCAGCAGAGGGTCCCTAATAAATATTACTGGCAGGAGAGAGTCCCTAATAATATTACTGGCAGCATAGAGTCCCTTATAAACATTACTAGCAGCAGAGAGTCACTAATAAACATTACTGGCAGCAGAGGGTCCCTAATAAACGTTACTGGCAGCAGAGGGTCCCTAATAAACATTACTGGCAGCAGAGAGTCCCTAATAAACATTACTGGCAGCAGAAGGTCCCTAATAAACATTACTGGCAGCAGAGAGTCCCTAATAAATATTACTGGCAGCAGAGAGTCCCTAATAAACATTACTGACAGCAGAGAGTCCCTAATAAACATTACTGGCAGCAGAGAGTCCCTAATAAACATTACTGGCAGCAGAGAGTCCCTAACAAACATTACTGGCAGCAGAGAGTCCCTAAGAAACATTACTGGCAGCAGAGAGTCCCTAATAAATATTACTGGCAGCAGAGAGTCCCTAATAAACATTACTGACAGCAGAGAGTCCCTAATAAACATTACTGGCAGCAGAGAGTCCCTAATAAACATTACTGACAGCAGAGAGTCCCTAATAAACATTACTGGCAGCAGAGAGTCCCTAATAAGCATTACTGGCAGCAGAGAGTCCCTAATAAACATTACTGGCAGCAGATGGTCCCTAATAAACATTACTGGCAGCAGAGAGTCCCTAATAAACATTACTGGCAGCATAGGGTCCCTAAGAAACATTACTGGCAGCAGAGAGTCCCTAATAAACATTCCTGGCAGCAGAGGGTCCCTAAGAAACATTACTGGCAGCAGAGGGTCCCTAATAAACATTACTGGCAGCAGAGAGTCCCTAATAAACATTACTGACAGCAGAGAGTCCCTAATAAACATTACTGGCAGCAGAGAGTCCCTAATAAGCATTACTGGCAGCAGAGAGTCCCTAATAAACATTACTGGCAGCAGATGGTCCCTAATAAACATTACTGGCAGCAGAGAGTCCCTAATAAACATTACTGACAGCAGAGAGTCCCTAATAAACATTACTGGCAGCAGAGCGTCCCTAATAAACATTACTGACAGCAGAGAGTCCTTAATAAATATTTCTGGCAGCAGAGAGTCCCTAATAAATATTACTGGCAGCAGAGGGTCCCTAATAAATATTACTGGCAGCAGAGAGACCCTAATAAACATTACTACTAGCAGAAGAGAGTCCCTAATAAACATTACTGGCAGCAGAGAGTCTCTAATAAACATTACTGGCAGGAGAGGGTCCCTAATAAATATTACTGGCAGCAGAGGGTCCCTAATAAATATTACTGGCAGGAGAGAGTCCCTAATAATATTACTGGCAGCATAGAGTCCCTTATAAACATTACTAGCAGCAGAGAGTCACTAATAAACATTACTGGCAGCAGAGGGTCCCTAATAAACGTTACTGGCAGCAGAGGGTCCCTAATAAACATTACTGGCAGCAGAGAGTCCCTAATAAACATTACTGGCAGCAGAAGGTCCCTAATAAACATTACTGGCAGCAGAGAGTCCCTAATAAATATTACTGGCAGCAGAGAGTCCCTAATAAACATTACTGACAGCAGAGAGTCCCTAATAAACATTACTGGCAGCAGAGAGTCCCTAATAAACATTACTGACAGCAGAGAGTCCCTAATAAACATTACTGGCAGCAGAGAGTCCCTAATAAGCATTACTGGCAGCAGAGAGTCCCTAATAAACATTACTGGCAGCAGATGGTCCCTAATAAACATTACTGGCAGCAGAGAGTCCCTAATAAACATTACTGGCAGCATAGGGTCCCTAAGAAACATTACTGGCAGCAGAGAGTCCCTAATAAACATTCCTGGCAGCAGAGGGTCCCTAAGAAACATTACTGGCAGCAGAGGGTCCCTAATAAACATTACTGGCAGCAGAGAGTCCCTAATAAAGATTACTGGCAGCAGAGAGACCATAATAAACATTACTGGCAGCAGAGAGTCCCTAATAAACATTACTGGCAGCAGAGCGTCCCTAATAAACATTACTGGCAGCAGAGAGTCCCTAATAAACATTACTGGCAGCAGAGAGTCCCTAATAAACATTACTGGCAGCAGAGAGTCCCTAATAAACATTACTGGCAGCAGAGAGCCCCTTATAAACATTACTGGCAGCAGAGAGTCCCTAATAAACATTACTGGCAGCAGAGAGTCCCTAATAATCATTACTGGCAGCAGAGAGTCGCTAATAAACATTACTGGCAGCAGAGAGTCCCTAATAAACATTACTGGCAGCAGAGGGTCCCTAATAAACATTACTGGCAGCAGAGAGTCCCTAATAAACATTACTGGCAGCAGAGAGTCCCTAATAATCATTACTGGCAGCAGAGAGTCGCTAATAAACATTACTGGCAGCAGAGAGTCCCTAATAAACATTACTGGCAGCAGAGGGTCCCTAATAAACATTACTGGCAGCAGAGGGGCCCTAATAAACATTACTGGCAGCAGAGGGTCCTATATAACCAGTTCCAGCAGACGCTTCCCATCACACAGCCAAAGAATAAATGATAAAATGCTGGCAGCCTGCAGCCACCACTAGGGGGAGCACACAATTTCCATATTTATACAGGTTATATAGGAGTTATTGGGGTAATATAAATACAATGTGACAGCTCCCCCTCGTGGTGGTTTCCAGCAGTCTTTGTGGGGACCTTGTCTGCTCTGTCAGGAGATCTCCCTTAATTCTGGAAACTCACAGACAATCCGGGATTTGGGGTAAATGATAAATTCCTAATAACATGAATGAAGCATCATGGGAGATGAGATAAATGGGGGTCAGTTATATCACATTATGGGGGAACTCACCGACGTCCAACTTCACTCGCCGTTGTCCTGTAACACACTGAGGACCACTGAGCGGTTGTTGTTTCAAATCCAGCGATCCCATTGGCTGCTGCTCAGTGATGTATGTAACAGTAAATTTAAAGGGACATGACTCTTATTTCACGAGACTGCATTTATGATATGTTTGCTATAATTCTGCTTATAACATGAAGCTGTGGAGATAATCTGCAGGGACGGGTTATATTTCTCTTAATATTGGGATTGGGATTAGAGGTTATATCATTTTCTATCCTGTATCAGGACACTTCTTTTATAATTTGACATATTATTAACTATCAATGTGCCATGAAGGATCTGATATCAGAAATCACAGTTGTTTGATGGACGTTGCTGTTTAACCCCTTCCTGAGTAGGTTATTTGGGGTGATCAGATCTCGGGGTTTCCATCTCTTTATCATTCCAGTGTTTGGTTTATTTCTATCATTTTATTGTAAATGATATTGGAAGTCGGATGGCGGCAAATAAGCAGCGAGACCCTCTGTGCTAAGTGGTCAGGTGTGTTGTGGTCTCATCCAGCATCAGTAGGGGGCGCTGTTTTTCTCTTTGCTATGAGGCCCCATCAATTCCTTCAGAAACATTTGTGCTGCCGATCAGAGAGATTTACCATTCAGGAACATAATAAATCTGGGTGACAAGTCCTATGTGCGCTGTAATGGCAGCTGTACTGGTTGTCACCCAGCTTTCCCAGTCTCCTGAATGACAAGTCTGCCTAATTATACAGTGATCCAGCCCCTGCTGTTATACTGCTGCATTATTAGGTAGGTTTACCATTCAGGGGTCTAGTTAAGTTGGGTAAGAACTCGTATGGAGGGCGTCGTTCTCACCCAGCTTTTCCAGAAAAAGAAAAAAACAAAAACATAAGGCATCGCGGCGCCCGCAAATCGCGGCCGTGCACATGGCCACGGCCATTATTTTCTATGAGCCTGGACCGCAGAAGACGGCCGTAATAAGACATGCCCGTTCTTTCTGCGGTCCGGGCTCCTGGGCCATGTACGGACCGTGGAAACTATGGTTGTGTGCATGGCCCCATAGCAATGAATAGGGCCGCAATTCTCCCGAGGATTTTCAGGGGAACTGCGGCCGCAAAAGCACGTTCGTGTGCATGGGGCCTAAGGAAAGCAGAGAGAAAGGGCAAGCCTTATTACGGCCTGTTCTGCGGTCTGGGCTCATTAAAAATAATGGCCGCGGCCATGTTCACGGCCCGCGATATGCGGGCGGCTCGCAGCTGTCACTCCGTGGCCGACCCGAAAATCGCGGCCGTGCACATGGCTACAGTCGTCTACATGAGGCCTAATATAAACATTGTACCAAAAACATGTAAAAAACAATGTAATGAGGATCCCGGGGTGTGATGTGATGGGGCAGATCAGAAGCGTGTAAGTGATTGTTGTAAAAGGCTGAGCCAACATAATGCTCCGTCTATTAAATAATTAGGACATTGCCAGCGGGCAGGGAGTGGGCATGTAAGGGGCAGGTGCCACACAGGGATAACTCCTTGGCAGAACGCCACTTATTAGGGATAATTGTAAAGTACAGAAGCCAAAACAAATAAGACTGGATAATATCTGTGTACAATCCTAATATATATATATAATGTACCGGCCGCTGGAGTCACATATTATATCTATCTATCTATCTATCTATCTATCTATCTATCTATCTATCTATCTATCTATCTATCTATCTATCTATCTATCTCATATCTATCTATCTATCTATCTATCTATCTATCTATCTATCTATCTATCTATCTATCTATCTATCTATCTATCTATCTATTCATCTATCTATCTATCAATTCAATTCAAAGAAGCTTTATTGGCAGGACCAAATACATATTAGCATTGCCAAAGCAAGTAAGAAGTAAGGGAATGAGGGATAGGGACTGAGGGATAGGGACACATCTAGGGTCGGGGTTATACAAGTCCATGGCATATCATGTCTCTCTCAGTCTATGGCATGCAGTGACATATTGTGCCGCTTTGCCCACTGTGGTTTCCTCTTCACCCAGCAGGATGTAGAGTTTCTCTTCCTCTTCCATGGAGCTGAAGTCCGGTAAGAGATCAGAGAGTCTCCTGAAGTGAGTGTCCCTCACTGCTGAGTATTTGAACCAGTGCAGCAGGAAGTGGGCCTCATCCTCCACGGCCTCCTGGTGGCACTGTTGGCACAGTCGGCTCTCCCTGGGCTTGTACGTCTGTCTGTGGCGATCGGATTCGATGAGCAGGTTGTGGGCGCTCAGTCTGTAGCGGCTCAGGATCTGTCTGTCTCTGGGGTTTGGCAGTTTCTCCAGATATGGCGCCAGTTTATATTCTCGCTGTAGACTCCGGTATATTGTCAGTTTCTGGGATGTATTTATGTCGTTCCTCCAGTCACTGATATACTCCTCTTGGCCTTTGTTTATTGTCTCCTTGATTTCGGCTTTTGTGAGGCCGCGCTGAGTGACATTTTCTTCAGGCCGGGTCAGGGTGAGATGTTCTGGGGGGCCTGGTTTACCTGCGACCCCTTGGTGTAGCAAGGCTTTATGGTGATAGGAACTTTGCCTGCTGCTGTGTAGATGGGCCCAGAATGATAGCGCCCTCTTCTGGATTGTGAGGTGTAGTGGGAATCTGCCCAGTTCTGCCCGACAGGCACTATTTGTGGTGCTCCGATGGACTTGGAGAAGGTGTTTACAGAATTCTAGGTGGAAAATTTCTGTTGGGCTGGAATCCCACCTTGACCAGTTTGGGTATGTGTCCGGACCCCAGACTTCACTGGCATACAGGAGGATTGGGGAGATGATGGAGTCAAAGATTTTCAGCCAGACCGTTACTGGTGGTTTGAGGTGATAGAGTTTTCTTCTGATGGCATAGAAGGTTTTGCACGCCTTGTCTTTCAGAATCTCGATGGCTTGTTTAAAGCTTCCTGATTGGTTGATTTCTAGGCCCAGGTAGGTATACCTGTCTGTCGCTGTGAGTGTGGCGTTATTTAGTGTGAAGGTCGGGTTCCTGGGGGACTTTGAGTTTCTCTTCTGGAACACCATGATGTTGGTTTTCTTTGCATTGATGGGTAGTGCCCACGTGGAGCTGAATTTTTCAAGGATTTGCAGGTTGTCTTGGAGACCTTTCTCGGTTGGCGATAGCAACAGAAGGTCATCTGCATACAACAGAAATGTCACCTGGGTGTCATGGAGGGTGAGACCTGGTGCTGAGGAGGATTCCAGAGCTGTGGCCAGTTCATTGATGTAGATGTTGAAGAGCGTTGGGCTGAGGCTGCAGCCCTGTCTGACTCCTCGGCTCTGCTGGAAATCAGCCGTTCTTCTCCCGTTCACCTTCACGCTGCATCTGTTCTCTGTGTAGGAGCTTCTGATGACGTCATAGGTTTTACCTCCTATTCCGCTCTCCAGCAGTTTCAGGAATAGGCCCGGGTGCCACACTGAGTCGAAGGCCTTCTTAAAGTCCACAAAACAGGCGTAAATCTTCCCATGCTTTGTATTGTGGACGTGGCCCTTGATGAGGCTGCGCAGGATGTAGATGTGGTCAGTGGTGCGGTGGTTTGGCATGAACCCAGTTTGGCTTTGGTGGAGGACATTGTGCTGGGTGAGGAAGCTGAGGATTCTCTTATTCAGGATGGTGTTGAACAGTTTCCCCAGGTTGCTGCTGACACATATCACTCGGTAGTTGGCTGGGTCGTACCTGTCCCCACTCTTGTGGATTGGTGTTATAAGGCCTTGGTTCCAGATTTGAGGGAAGTAGCCGGCATTCAGCACCATATTAAATAGTTTTACTATTGCGGCCTGTATTTCTGGCGAGCTGTGTTTTATAATTTCTGGTGAAATTCCGTCTAGGCCGCTGGATTTTTTACACCTTATGTCTGCGGTTCTCTCTGTTACTTCTTGCAGTGTTATTGGTGCGTCCAGGGGGTTTTGAGAATCTTTCAGTGTTTCCTCCATCGCCTTCAATTTTGATATTATTTGTTTTTGTTCTTGGCTTTGTTCTTCTTTCGGGATATCTTTGTAGAGGTCCTTGAAATATTGGAGCCAGATGTTGCCATTTTGAATATGAAGGTTGTTTTTCTTGCAATTTTTGCCCATGTGTTTCCATAATTCCCAGAACGAGTTGTCATGGAGGGCATCTTGGAGTTGGGTAAGTTTGATGGAGATGTGCCTTTGTTTTTTCTTTCGGAGGATGGTCTTGTATTGCCTCTGTATGTTGCTGTAGGCCTCCTTCAGACCGGTGTTGTTTGGGTCTCAGTGTTTCTTATTTGAGGCATTTCTTAGGGTTTTCCGTACTTCTTTGCACTCACGGTCAAACCAACCTAAGCTTCGACATAGATTCAGTAGTTTTTCCCGCTTTTGTTGACGGTGCTGTCATAGCTGTTTTTCTCTTTCTGTAGGGAGTTATGACAGTCGGCCTCTGCTCCAAAGATCAAGATGTTTCCATCATTGGTCAGGTAGTCTTTATCTCTCCCCGTTCTTGCATTGAGGAGTCCGTAGATGAGAATGCTGCCCAGGGTCTGGAAATGGGCGGCTTCCCTTTGTATAATCTCAAAGCTGTCTGGGTTGGAGTACGGGGACTCTGGCGGTGCGATGTACGTTGCGCAGAGGTATATGTCAGACTGAGAGGTGAGGATGGAGCTGCCTATTCTTATCCAGATGTGGCTGTCTCCTCGCTTCACGGCTTTGATCTGCTCATGGAGCTCCTCTTTGTACCAGACTAATATTCCTCCTGAACACCGGCCCTGCTTGATGTTTTTATTTTTCAGGGCGGGGACAGAGATTTCCCTGTATCCAGTGGGCACCAGGGACTCATTCTCTGTCCTAGTCCATGTTTCCAGGAGGATTTGTATATCAATATTTTTCAGTCTTTGGTTGAAGTCTGGGATCGTTAGTTTTGCATCCAAAGGCTGAGGCGTTGAGGCCTTGAATATTCCAGCTGCTAATTATAAAGGACGTCATTGTGTGTCCATATACCTTGTAATGAGCGGCACTGTGTAGGACGGGCTGGAGATGTGACTGCTGGATGTGTTGTAGATGTTCTCGTGTTGTACAGTCACATTAGTTTTCTACATAGAGTGCTGAGCAGGGTCTTTATCTCCTCCATGTCTCTGCTCTGCGTGTCTCTGTGTGAGGCAGGGGGTTTCCTCCATGTCTCTGCTCTGCGTGTCTCTGTGTGAGGCAGGGGGTTACCTCCATGTCTCTGCTCTGCGTGTCTCTGTGTGAGGCAGGGGGTTTCCTCCATGTCTCTCCCCTGCATGTCTCTGTGTGAAGCAGGGGGTTTCCTCCATGGCTTTTGCCTCTGTTGGTCTGACCTTGGGTAAAGGGGTTTTTCTCCTGGGTGTAGTGAGGTGTGTGGGGTTTGAGGTCTTTTCATTGTTAGTGATGTCTATCTATCTATCTATCTATCTATCTATCTATCTATCTATCTATCTATCTATCTATCTATCTATCTATCTATCTATCTATCTATCTATCTATCTACAGTGGAGGAAATAAGTATTTGATCCCTTGCTGATTTTGTACGTTTGCCCACTGTCAAAGTCATGAACAGTCTAGAATTTTTAGGCTAGGTTAATTTTACCAGTGAGAGATAGATTATATAAAAAAAAATAAAGAAAATCACATAGTCAAAATTATATATATTTATTTGCATTGTGCACAGAGAAATAAGTATTTGATCCCCTACCAACCATTAAGAGTTCAGCCTCCTCCAGATCAGTTACACGCTCCAAACCAACTTGGTGCCTGCATTATAGACAGCTCTTACATGGTCACCTGTATAAAAGACTCCTGTCCACAGACTCAATGAATCAGTCTGACTCTAACCTCTACAACATGGGCAAGATCAAAGAGCTTTCTAAGGATGTCAGGGACAAGATCATAGACCTGCACAAGGCTGGAATGGGCTACAAAACCATAAGTAAGACGCTGGGTGAGAAGGAGACAACTGTTGGTGCAATAGTAAGAAAATGTAAGACATACAAAATCTGATCTGGGGCTCCATGCAAAATCTCACCTCGTGGGGTATCCTTGATCCTGAGGAAGGTGAGAGCTCAGCCGAAAACTACACGGGGGGAACTTGTTAATGATCTCAAGGCAGCTGGGACCACAGTCACCAAGAAAACCATTGGTAACACATTACGCCGTAATTGATTAAAATCCTGCAGTGCCCGAAAGGTCCCCCTGCTCAAGAAGGCACATGTACAGGCCCGTCTGAAGTTTGCAAATGAACATCTGGATGATTCTGAGAGTGATTGGGAGAAGGTGCTGTGGTCAGATGAGACTAAAATTGAGCTCTTTGGCATTAACTCAACTCGCCGTGTTTGGAGGAAGAGAAATGCTGCCTATGACCCAAAGAACACCGTCCCCACTGTCAAGCAAGGAGGTGGAAAAATTATGTTTTGGGGGTGTTTCTCTGCTAAGGGCACAGGACTACTTCACCGCATCAATGGGAGAATGGATGGAGCCATGTACCGTCAAATCCTGAGTGACAACCTCCTTCCCTCCACCAGGACATTAAAAATGGCTCGTGGCTGGGTCTTCCAGCTTGACAATGACCCGAAACATACAGCCAAGGCAACAAAGGAGTGGCTCAAAAAGAAGCACATTAAGGTCATGGAGTGGCCTAGCCAGTCTCCAGACCTTAATCCCATCGAAAACTTATGGAGGGAGCTGAAGATCCGAGTTGCCAAGCGACAGCCTCGAAATCTTAATGATTTACAGATGATCTGCAAAGAGGAGTGGGCCAAAATTCCATCTAACATGTGTGCAAACCTCACCATCAACTACTAAAAACGTCTGACTGCTGTGCTTGCCAAAAAGGGTTTTGCCACCAAGTATTAAGTCTTGTTTGCCAAAGGCATCAAATACTTATTTCTCTGTGCACAATGCAAATAAATATATATCATTTTAACAATGTAAAGTATAGAAAAAAAGGGGACCGATGCAAGGCGCTGCTAATATCAATAAGGATGTTTATTAACGATGGGAAAATGGTAGGCTACGCGTTTCGACGCAGGAATTGCGTCTTCATCAGGCCATGAACCTACGTTCACCGGCCCTTGGACCTTGGCAGCAGCTACAGATCGCATTTGGCTGGACACACCTTGGGTGTGTCTCCTGACTTCGCATCTCTATAGCAGTGTGCTCCCTGGAGATCGTTCCACACCCTCCAACAGTGTTATGCCTGGTCAGCATAACCCAACTAGGTGAGTGCAAATCACCCTAGCATCTATTGTTGTTTTTTGACCTCCGGATAATTGCACTATGTGGCGCCGTGTGTTTTTTCTTCTTTTCTAGTATTTTAACAATGTGATTTTCTTTTTTGTTTTTATATAATCTATCTCTCACTGGTAAAATTAACCTAGCCTAAAAATTCTAGACTGTTCATGTCTTTGACAGTGGGCAAACTTACAAAATAAGCAAGGGATCAAATACTTATTTCCTTCATTGTATCTATCCATCCATCCATCCATCCATCTAGTGGCGTAACTACCGCTGTAGCAGCCGTAGCAGCTGCTACAGGGCCCGTGGCATGAGGGGGCCCGTGTCGCCCGCCGGCACGGGCCCCCACCATTGCCGCAGCCTCCGCTAGCAGCCGCTATGGCTGCTACAGCGGGACGCCACTGAATACTACGGCAGAGCAGGGAGGTATCTCTGCCATTAACAAAATACATGTATCCCCTATCCACAGGATAGGGGATACATGTGTGATCGCTGGCACTGATAGGGAGAACGGGGGACTGAAAGTTCCCTGAAGTTCTCTATCACAAACCTCGGACTTCCGGGTTCTGTGTCGGCAGCTCCGTGGAAATGAATGGAGCGCCGGTCGCGCTTGTGCGCATGCGTGACCAGCGCTCCTTTCATTTTTATTGAGCTGCCGACACAGACACCGTAAGTCAGAGGTTAGTCATGGAGAACTTGGGGGGACTTTCAGTCCCCCGTTCTCCCTATCAATGCCAGCGATCGCACATGTATCCCCTATCCTGTGGATATGGGATGCATGTTATTTGTAGGACACAACAACACTGTAGGACACATTTTTTGTGGGGGGGTTGAGGACGCTGTATGGCGTTCCCTGCAGGGGGGGGGGGCACTGTATGGCGTTTCCTGCAGGGGGGGTGGCGCTGTATGGCTTTCCCTGCAGGGGGGGTGCTGTATGGCGTTCCTTGCAGGAGGGGCTGTATGGCGTTCTCTACAGTGGGGGCTGTATGGTGTCCTCTACAGTGGGGGCTGTATGGCGTTAGCGCCATACAGCCCCCTCTGTAGAGAACGCCACACACTCCCCCTGTAGATAACGCCACACAGTCCCCCCTGTAGATAACGCCACACAGTCCCCCTGTAGATAACGCCACACAGATAACGCCACACAGTCCCCCTGTAGATAACGTCACACAGACCCCCCTGTAGATAACGCCATACAGCCCTCTCCCTGTAGATAACGCCACACATCCCCCTGTACATAACGCCACACAGTCCCCCCTGTAGATAACGCCATACAGTCCCCCCATGTAGATAACGCCATAGAGTCCCTCCTGTAGATAACGCCATAGAGTCCCTCCTGTAGATAACGACACACAGTCCCCCCTGTAGATAACGCCACAGTTCCCCCTGTAGATAACGCCACACAGTCCCCCCTGTAGATAACGCCATACAGTCCCCCCTGTAGATAACGCCACACAGTCCAACCTGTAGATAACGCCACACAGTCCCCCCTGTAGATAACCCCACACAGTCCCCCCTGTAGATAACGCCACACAGCCCCCCCTGTAGATAACGCCACAGTCCCCCCTGTAGATAACACCACACAGTCCCCCCTGTAGATAACGCCACACAGTCCCCCCTGTAGATAACGCCACACAGTCCCCCCTGTAGAAAACGCCATACAGTCCCCCCTGTAGATAACGCCATACAGTCCCCACTGTAGATATCTACAAAGGGGGCTGTATGGCGTTATCTACAGGGGGGGCTGTATGGCGTTATCTACAGGGGGTCTGTATGGCGTTATCTACAGGGGGGGCTGTAAAAAAGGCACTATCTACAAGGCGGGGGGTTGTGTGACTCCCAGGGGAGGGGGGGCCCCAGTCAAAAGTTTGCTATGGGGCCCAGTCTTTCCTAGTTACGCCCCTGTATCTAACTATCTATCTATCTATCTATCTTATATCTCATATCTATCTATCTATCTATCTATCTATCTATCTATCTATCTATCTATCTATCTATCTATCTATCTATCTATCTATCTATCTATCTATCTATCTATCTATCTATCTATCTATCTATCTAGCAGATATAAAAAAATGGCGACAGCACCCTGCAACACTAATGCCACCTAAACCACTAAATATAAATAGATATGCACTAAAGCTAAATCTACCTACAAATAGGGAGGTTCTTAGTGCACATTTTGATCAAAAAGTGTTAGCCCACCTGCCACGACAAGGCGACATCTGTAAGGTGGGAACCTACGCTGCACATACACCCAGAACTGGGACTAAGCCTACATATATACCTGGGGATGGTAGGATCCAGCATTGAACTGATTAAAATCACCCAGGGCAGAGTGGGAGGAGTGCAAGAACAACAAGTGGAGGCAGTCACTAACCCCACATATATGGATACCATAAACACAACAAAAATTGAACAGCACATCCAACTAAATGATACAAAATACGCAGGTGCAAGAACACCTATGACTGCAGATATACAGCAGATATAAAAAAAATGGCGACAGCACCCTGCAACACTAATGCCACCTAAACCCCTAAATATAAATAGATATGCACTAAAGCTAAATCTACCTACAAATAGGGAGGTTCTTAGTGCACATTTTGATCAAAAAGTGTTAGCCCACCTGCCACGACAAGGCGACCTCTGTAAGGTGGGAACCTACGCTGCACATACACCCAGAACTGGGACTAAGCCTACATATATACCTGGGGATGGTAGGATCCAGCATTGAACTGATTAAAATCACCCAGGGCAGAGTGGGAGGAGTGCAAGAACAACAAGTCTATCTATCTATCTATCTATCTATCTATCTATCTATCTATCTATCTATCTATCTATCTATCTATCTATCTATCTATCTATCTATCTCTTTTCCCATTACATACTTTTATGGCTTATTGATTCGATTTATCACCAAAAAAATTGCCGCTCCAGTGTTGCTCCAGGCATTGGGAACCCAAACAAAACCTGTTTCCTTATCGCTCATTAACTCCCATCAACAAGATTGTTGGAGGTCCGGGTGGTCAGACCCCGCTGAGCAGTTTTATTTTATATCCTGTATAATCAATATGGTCTGTCATGGGAAAAATATCCTTGAAATGTCCCTGGAGGACCCATGACAATTTGATAATCCAAAACCAAAACCATGAAAAATCCAGTAATCTAGATTTTATAGGTGTTGAGAATATCAAAAAAGAAATAAAAATACCTCTGGCTGCCCAAACACATACAATGGCTGTCGGTCGATACCCCCATACACATTAGATAGTCGTCAGACTTTTTTATGTTATGTGTTTGGGAACCTTTAGGACATGTTCACACAGCTTTTTTTTTTGAGCATTACTTCCCATCCCAAGTAATGAAATCATAAATCTGATTCTCGGCATAGAAGTAATGACGGATAATATAGATGATATCAGTGGTGAGTAATGGAAGGCGAATTACCAATAAATCGTATTTTTGGAATTCATCTCTAACATGTATATTTTGAGTCTACATCAAATATGTAATCGGAGGTTCACTATATGGACAAAAATTGGGACCCAGCTCTTAATCATTGAATTCCGGTGTTTCCTTCAGTCCCTCAGGTGTATAAATCCAGAACCCGCCGTGCAGTCGCCATTACAGACATCTGTGATAGAATGGGTCATTGTAAAGACATCACTGAATCCCAGCGCGGTCCTGTAATAGGACGTCATCGATGTAACAAGTCAGTACGTGATATTTCTTCCCTCCTAGATATTCCACCATCAGCTGAGAGTGATATTATTGTAAAGTGGAAGCTTCTAGGAACCACAGCAACACAACCACGAAGTGCAGACCACGTAAAGTTACAGAGCCGGGCGCCGAGTGTTGAGGCGTATAGTGTATAAAAGTCGCCAACGCTCTGCTGACTCAATAACTGCAGAGTACGAAACCTCCTCTGGCATTAATATCTGCACAAGCACTACGCCCCAGGAGCTTCATGGCACGGGGTCCGAGCAGCTACAAAGTCTAAAGTGTTTTACTTTATTTTAGCTTCTAAGTGAAATTTGCGGGAAAATCTGCAGCGGCTAATGCACACTGTTTTGGGTAGCAAATTCGCACCAGTATTTTCTGGATATGCGACGGGTGTGGATTTAGTCTAACACAGTCTATCAGTGTTGTCTGAAGTGTTCCCTTAAAGGGGCTGTCCAAGATTAGAAAAAGGGTCTGGATTTTTTCCAGATACGGCGCCCCTCTTGTCTAATGGTTTTATCCGGTAATACGTTCTTTTGGATGGGAATAAGCTGTAATACCAGACACAGCCCAGAAACAGCGCCACTTTTGTTCATGGTCTGTATCTAGTATTACACTTCAGTTCCATTTACTTTAATGGGAATGGGCTGTAATACCATATACCGCTTCTGGACAGGAGTTATAGGTTTAGGTTATAGTTCTGTGATAAGGAGAAAGATCTCCAAGTTATACAAGTGTATGCTGGATTTTTATGTTTGTAAAGAGTAAAACGCTAACATCTATATGTATAGTAGATGGGGATTACAGTTGTAATGGCCGCCGCTCCCACTGTTCCCCGTCGTCATATACTGACCTCTCCATGGCATCCTCTAGCTCTTGGTGGAGACCACGTTCCTGCCTCACTCTCTTCTAATTGCGGCATCCCATGCTGCTCTCTCCTTCTGTGTTTCATACACTACCTACTGCGTGCGCTTGCTGACTCCGCCGGTCTTTAGGGCCAGCGTGCACCTACTACTTAATTCTCCCAGGGTATAAAAGGAACCTCCCCCTGTCCACCATTGCTTGAGCAATTTGGATCCTCCTAGCTTGCTAGTGATATCTGATCAATTATTTGTTTTTCCTGTGTCTGACCTCAGCTTTTACCTTGACTCTCCTTGCCTGCTGCCTGTCCTGACCTTCCTAGTGACCCGTGGCGTACCTCTGCCGCCTGCCCTGACCTTTGGCTTTACCAACCGTGCTCGTCTGCCGGTCTATGCTATACCTAACCCGGCATTCGTCTGCTGTTCCTTTACCATAACGACGGCCATCGCTAAGGGTGACTTCTCTGGGATGTAGTGAATACCTGGGGTTCCCTTAGATTCCGCTATCTGGTTTAGCCCCATGTGACCCTTGATGACACAGTGGGTTCCCACCATCCTCTGTAGGCCCTATGACAGTCTCTCTATCCACAGGCCCCGTTACAACATTCAATAGATAAATGTTACAGATACATTATGAATTGGTTATTGTACTACTTTACTGTTACACTAGGCTCTATTGCCACATGCAGGGTCATTTTAACAACTTTGTGGGACCCGTGGCAAAGATTTAAAAGGCAAATCGGCCCACACCCAGAAGATGTTCATACCACCCCTGTTATCCCACAAAACAGCTCTCAAGGGTTTATGCAATTGTGACCCAAAATAGGCGTTTATGGGAGGGTCTGTGGGTGTTCCTGGGTGGATCGAGGTAGGGCTTAAAATTTCCCTGGAATGGTGATTCAAATTTTAGGAGATCTCCACCCAGGACAACAGGCTCAAAAGCTCCATGTAGTTCCTCAGACACCGGCATAGACCGCCCCCCAGAGTGCCTGCCACTGATCGCCCACCAGAGTGCTTGTTACAGATCCTTACCCAAGCGGCTCCCTTCAGATAAGTGTATACCGCAATCAGACAGTAGATACAGCGGTCAGATAACATCACATAGCCCCAACATACATATTACACACACTGCCCAGGTGAATAGTGCCATACAGCAGAGGCGTAGCTAGGTTCTCAAGCACCCGGGGCAAAGATTCAGTTTGGCGCCCCCCCCCCTCAACCTCTTTCCCGATATCTCCTTCCCCCTCGCCGTGTTTGTTTTCTCTACCAATCAACGAGTCATTTCTTTTTATGTAACGCAAGCATAAAATTATTTGTACATTTCACAAGCAATATGGTTCTATACACAACACCAGAACCAAGCTCAGTACATATATACAACACCAGCACAAATACAGCTCAATTCAGTGCAACCCCTGCCGTACAGGTGTGTACGGCGTAAAACTACAGCTCCCAGCATGGCCAGAACAATGGTGAGGATATGCTGGGAGATGCTGTTTCACAAAAAATAAATCCTATCATAATCACACCACCATCATCTCGCTGCAGATCATACAGTGACTACAGTGCTGATTAGAGGCAGAGTGAACATTTACATTAGGTGACTCACCGGTGACGTCTCAGATTCTAGTTCTTTTTCTCCATCCGGTCCAGACCTCTATGATGACTTCTCCCGGTCACAGCCCATTTCTGCAGTTTGCCGCTCACATGTCTTCAGCTTCTCACTTTTCCAACATTTCTGCACCTATAAATAAATATAAAGTTATCATTATACCACACACTACACCCCTAAATATAATAGCGCCAAACACTGCACCTCTAATTATAATAGCACCATACACCGTGTCCCACACACACACTGTGCCCCCTGTAGATAGTGCCTGCCATAGAGCCCCCTGTAGATAGTGCCTGCCATAGAGCCCCCTGTAGATAGTGCCTGCCATAGAGCCCCCTGTAGATAGTGCCCCCATATAGACCACCCCTGTATATAGTGTCCCACAAATAACTCCCCCTATAGTGCTCTACAGATAGCCCACCCCTGTATATAGCCCCCTGTAGATATAGCCCACCCCTGTATATAGAGCTCTACAGATAGCCCAACCATGTATGTAGCCCCCCTGTAGATATAGCCCACCCCTGTATATAGTGCTCCGCATATAGTCCCCCCCTGTATATAGTGTTTCACAGATAGCCCACCCCTGTATATAGCCCCCCCCTTGTACATATAGTCCACCCCTGTATATAGTGCTCCACTAGATAGTCCACCCCTGTATATAGTGCTCCACAGATAGCCCACCCCTGTATATACTATATACAAGGGTGGGCTATCTGTGGAGCACTATATACAGTGGTTGACTATATGTACAAGGGGGCTATATACAGGGGTGGGCTTTCTGTGGAGCACTATTGGGGGAGCTATTTGTGGGATACTATATACAGGGGTGGGCTATATCTACAGGGGGACTATATACAGGGGTGGGCTATATCTACAGGGGGACCATATCTACAGGGAGACCATATCTACAGGGGGACCATATCTACAGGGCTGGGCTATACACAGGGCTGGGATATACACAGGGGGGCTATATCTACAGGGGTGGGCTATACACAGGGGAGCTATATCTACAGAGGGGGGCTATATACAGGGGTGGGCTATACACAGGGGGGCTATATCTACAGGGGTGGGCTATACACAGGGGGGCTATATACAGGGGTGGGCTATATACAGGGGTGGGCTATATACAGGGGGAATATATCTACAGGGCTGGGCTATATCTACAGGGCTGGGCTATATCTACAGGGGGCTATATACTGGGCTGGGCTATCTATGGAGCACCATATACAGGGGTGGGCTATATCTACAGGGGGCTATATACTATATAGCCCACCCCTGTATATGGTGCTCTATAGACAGCCCACTCCAGTATATAGCCCCCCTGTAGATATAGTCCCCCTGTATATAGCCCAGCCCTGTAGATATAGTCCCCCTGTATATAGCCCACCCCCTGTAGATATAGTCCCCCTGTATATAGCCCAGCCCTGTAGATATAGTCCCCCTGTATATAGCCCAGCCCTGTAGATATAGTCCCCCTGTATATAGCCCAGCCCTGTAGATATTGTCCCCCTGTATATAGCCCAGCCCTGTAGATATAGTACCCCTGTAGATAGACACCCCCCGTAGATAAAGTCCCCTGTGTAGACAAAGTCCCCCCCCCCCCCACAGATACAGCCACACTTCTATTACAATTAAAAAAAAAAAAAAAACATTTCAAACTCACCTTATTCCCGCTCCCACGCCGTCCGGCAGCCATGGAGATCTGCTCTCTCCTGCACAGGTCTCCAGGGGGTTGAACGCAGCGTTTATGAAAGGCGCTGATTGGCTGGGCAGGATGACTTTCCCTGTCAGTCAGTCAGCGCCTTTCATCGACGGAAGCGTCACTGGTACAAAAGGACACCAGTTTTCCACCCGTATTTATGGGCACGTTTTCGCTTCAAAATTGCACTAATCGGCAGCCCCTTCTCTCTAGCAGTGCAGGGTAGAGAGAAGGGGCAGCCCTTTCCATAGTAAAAGTAAAAGAAATTCATACTTACCCGGCCGTTGTCTTGGTGACACGTCCCTCTTTCGACATGCAGCCCGACCTCCCTGGATGACGCGGCAGACCATGTGACCGCTGCAGCCTGTAATTGGCTTGTGATTGGCTGCAGCGGTCACATGAGCTGAATCGTCATCCCGGGAGGCCGGACTGCAGGAAGAAGCAGGGAGTTCTGGGTAAGTATGACCGTCTATTTTTTTTACAGGTTGATCTATATTGGGATCGGAAGTCACTGTCCAGGGTGCTGAAACAGTTACTGCCGAATGTTTAACTCTTTCAGCACTCTGGACAGTGACTATCCCCTGACGTCACCTGACGTCACACGTAATTACGGAAGCCCCATAGACTTCTATGGGCCTGCCCGTGCCGTTATTACGGCCTGAAATAGGACATGTTCTATATTTTTCAATGGCCCGGGCACCTTCCCGTACGCATACCCGTGGCCAATAGAAGTCTATGGGCCCGTAATTATGGGCCGTAATTACGGGCCATAATTGAAGGCTTTTTTATGTCCGTGTGCCTATGGGAAAATATTGAAATTCAACATCAGGAAGAATGGCAGCCAGTAGAACCAAGTGACTATGGGGATTCCAGGAGAGCTAGAAGCTCCATACATATAAATAACATATCTATATATAGCAGGTGGGTATTACCCCTAGGTAGTCACTCAGGTTATTTTTCAGATCACAACTGGATATCTGCTTTTACCATATTGATCTAGAATGAGATGCGGTGAAACCAAACCTTTTTCTATTGATTACATGAATCCTTACATATGATAAAGGGCTTTTCAGACCTTCATATTACAGCTCCATGTGGGGTCAGACGCCGATCAGCCAGAACATTAAAACCACCTGCCGAATATTGTGTAATTCCTCTCATACTGCCAAAGCATGTCATGCATGGACACCAAAAATACATCTGAAGGCGTCCTGTAGTATCTGGCAGCAAGACGTAAGATACACTATATGGACAAAAGTATTGGGACACACCTCTTATTAATTAAATTCAAATCGGTCCCATTGCTACAAGTGTATAAAATCCAGCACTCGCCATGGAGTCGTCTTTACAGACATTTGTGATAGAACGGGTCGTTGTAAAGAGATCACTGAATCCCAGCGCGGTCCCGCAATAGGACGTCAGCGATGTAACAAGTCAGTTCATGAAATTTTATCCGTCCAAGTTATTCCACCATCACCTGTGAGTGATATTATTGTAAAGTGGAAGCTTATAGGAACCACAGCAAATCAGCCACGAAGTGGGGACCACGTAATGTTACAGAGCCGAGGGCTGAGGCACATAGTGCATGAAAGTCACCAACGCTCTGCTGACTCAATAACTGCAGAGCTCCAAACAGGCAGAGGCAAAGGGGTTGAGTCCAGCGCTGAAGAGGATAAAACGGAAACTAGTTCCAAGTTTACTGAATAAACCTGACTCTGCAGAAGGCTTATCAGAAGAAGAACCTGTTGGAACTTCTTCCCGTCCTTACCCTAGACAAGAAGCCACCGTACATATGTCAAAAAACGAGGCAGGAGGGGCGGGAGGAAGCACAAATCGACCCTATCAAGAACCAACCCGTCACCTCCGGTCGCGAAAGTTCCAGCATTATTAAATTCCAACGTAACTAATCTTTCATCCTTCCCTCTCTCGGCAGATCAAGAAGAAGTCCTCACTTTGGGTCTTAATTTCGCCCCCAACAATAATTTCAATCTATTTAATACATTATTAGATATAAACAAATTTATTCGCAATTTAACTGTCAAAAAATACTTTCTTAAAAATTCTACCACAACAGAAGACCTCAATATTGCTACGACTCCCACAAGCCAACCCAATAGGGATTCCAACAACCTTAAACACCAACTTATGTCTGAATTCTCCTTCCAAGAACTCAGAACTCTAGCATGCCTGGAAAGTCTGCAACCTGAGAGAACAGACCAAACTGTCATGATGGCTTCAAACTTCACAACCTCCAACTCCAAATTCTATCCTGTTAATGCACGAACTGAATCTATGGACCGATTTCAATTCATCATTGAACAAGAACTACAAAGTATAGCAGACAGACTCAAAACTAACCATCCAAAACCCAACATGCCCAACCGCCTGAAAAAAGCAATGAAAACCTTGAAAGACAATAAAGAACTCACGATTAAAATGGCAGACAAAGGCGGAGGAATTGCCATCATGAATAAATCAGATTATCAACAATCAATAATCGATATGCTATCTGATGTCAACACCTACAAAAAACTTGACTCAAATCCAACAGACAAAATAAAATTCTTAATGAAAAGTTTGCTGAACGAAGGTCTTGAAGGGGGTTTCATTAATCAGAAACAATTTAACTATCTATATGTTGAACAACCCATTACTCCCATAATTCACGCTCTACCTAAAACCCACAAACTAACTAATCCCCCACCGATGAGACCTATAGTCTCAGGGATAGGTTCCATATTAGAAAAACTATCAGAATGGCTCGACACCTTGCTACAACCTCTGGCCCAGCAAACTCCAGGTTTTCTAAAAGATACCAAAAATGTCCTTATCTCGTTAAAAGATAAAATTTGGAACGAGAATTACATCTGGTTAACCTGTGACGTTGTTTCACTCTATACATCAATTCCTCATCATGTAGCACACAGTGCTCTAGAAAGTCATCTTCAGACACACAGTACTTATGATAGAAATTTTCAAACTTATATCCTAAATGTACTTATGTTTCTAATGAAGCACAATTTCTTTCAATTTGATGGAAAATTTTTTCTCCAACTGAAAGGCGTCTCTATGGGAGCCAAATTCTCCCCGTCAATTGCAAACCTGGTAATGGCGTGGTGGGAGGAATCATATATCTTTTCCATCAACAACCCTCATGGTACAAACATTGAGTGGTATGGACGTTATATCGACGACCTCCTGCTAATATGGAAGGGACCCACTGATCATATTTCAAACTTCGTTGACTATTTAAATCAGAACCCCTACAATCTCAGGTTCACCCACAACCATGACAAATCGTCAATAGTATTTTTAGACCTAGAACTCGAGGGAAAAATAGGGCAAATCATTACAACTCAAACGCACCGGAAACCCACCTCAGCCAACTCCATTTTGCATGCTACAAGTAATCATTCTAGACATACAATCAAAGCCATTCCAGTAGGAGAATTTCATCGCGCTAAAAGAAATTGCACATCAACTAACCAGTTCAATATAGAGCAAGAATGCATCACAACTAGATTGAGAAAGAGAGGCTATCCACAGTGGTCCCTCAACAGAGCCCGAAACATCATCACCAAAAAACCAAGAACCCTACTTCTAGAACAACACAAAACTACCAAATCAGAATCCAATCAACCAACTCTGGTTCTACAGCAAAGTAACCAGTTTGAGGAAATAAAGAACCTAGTGGATAGGTACTTACCAGTTCTCATGGAGGACGTTGACTTAAGGTCCATCCTGAAGGAAGGTTGTAGAATTATAGCAAGAAAGGCTCCAACAATAGGCAGCACACTATCACCATCCCTATTTACATCCCAGGAGACCAAATCAACGTGGCTGGAGACTAAAGGGTTCTACAAATGCGGACAGCACCCCTGTAAGGTATGCCAATATGCTTACCCCACCAAAATGTTCAGCGACTCTACACAATCAGAGACCTACACTATTCAAAATTACATCAATTGCAACTCTGAATCCGTTATCTATATCATCGAATGCACAGAATGCCAACTAAAATATATAGGCTGCACAAACCGCAAATTTAAAATTAGAATTCTCGAACACCTCAGCTATATAAGAAATGCAAATATCTTAAACATTTCTAGTGCCTCCAAACATTTTATCCATCATCACAATCGATCAGTTAAATTTTTCCGATGTTTTGCCATAGAAAAAATCCATCTCCCCAAAAGAGGAGGTGACATAAAACATAAAACTCACCTGCGAGAAGCTTTCTGGATATACAGACTAAAAACAAGGTTCCCACAGGGACTCAACCTTAAGAAAGAACTTATGTTCCAGTATTAATATTATAGTCTGTATTCCAAAGGATATATCATACTATCTACACAGTAACTAATTCTATGAGCAACAGTCTCAAACCAATGATATCTCTCCGTTTGTCCCTAAAGTCAATCAAATTCTTCTGCATACATAACATGTGCTTTTTGTAATGCAAACGATACAATATTTTGACTTTTTTTCTTTTTTAGCCAGTCACTCACCCTCACCACATGTTTTAAAATCTTTTTGCTTATTTTTCTTTTCCCCACACTCCCTGCACTCTACATTTATTCTTTGATCCAGCGTACAGATACCAAGGGCCCTCCCCAATTGATTAATATTCCCATCAACCAACTGCAATATATTTTTTTAGTTCCCTCACTAGTTGACAACAAGACTACCAACATCTTACACAAAATAAAATATAATACGTACCTAACCCGTTCATTACATAATAATCTTTAGTCTGGGACATTCAAGAGCAGCACCCTCTGCATAGACCCACGATATCACCTACTCCTAGTTCACACTTATCTTTGCCGGCCCACAGTAACGCAAATCAAATCCTGACAAACTCTAACACAAGTTCTCAAAAAGACGCCGCCCGTTATAACCACATGTCATCTTTTATATATATTAATATATCACGTTGCTCCACAGCAAAAAATCTAATCTAAATCTACATTTATAGACTTCGTAAAGTCGAAACAATGTCACAATGAACGTTTGTAGCTAGCTCGATACAGTTACTTACCAGATAAACATCGCACTTGGATCAACAGCTGTCTCCAGGAGGCTTGTCAGGTTCCCTTGCTCCCCATTGGCCTATCCGGCCAGCCAATTACACACATAAGTTCTAGTATACAAACAAAGAAGTCAATGTTACGCAACACATAGAAGCGATGTCCTAACATTTCCTAATTGCAACCAAAAACCTGCAGTTAGAAACACACGTCTTATGTTTCCCCAGACTTTGTCCCTCATTCTCCTACAAGTTTAGTTTAATAACGTTCCACTTTATAGCAATTTTGCACTTAGAATCTTGGAGACGCTTTGGCGTGCGTTCCAATGATTCATTGTAAGCTGACACGCAATCAAGTCTAATCAGCTGCACAACCCGGAACTCACGCATATAAAAACCGGGGCCCTAGTATCAAAAACTTCAACAGCCATGATTAAGGACGTGCCTAACGTCTGAAACGCGTAGGCTTCAGGACTGGATCGTCATTTACTCCCGATTGCACACCAGGACTCCAACTCATTGGACCTTTTAATCGATTATTCAGTAAACTTGGAACTAGTTTCCGTTTTATCCTCTTCAGCGCTGGACTCAACCCCTTTGCCTCTGCCTGTCTATACCCATCGTGAGCCGACACGAGAGCCCGTGCGATGACCGCGACACACACAGCAAGTGTCAGGTGAGCTGGAGGACTCCTTCTGTATTTACCTTCTGCCTGAGCTTTCGGCCTTGCCTCACGTGCTCACCCTTGTTACTTACACATGCCCTATTCAGGACTAAAAGAATCTATTTCTCTACACATGTGTACAACCGTCCTGCATTGATTTCTGGTGCAACAGGAGAAGTTTTATGCAAGTCTGTCACGATAATATGTCTACAGGGATATAACCAATCGTCTATGCAAATTAAGATTCTCAAAACATTTTTGTATACCATACTCTGGCTCAAAATATATTTTCTCATTGTTTTTATAACTTTTCCTCACCAATTCCTGTACATTTGGAGAGACACCTAATGTATATGTGCCACAAGAAATATACTTTACAATAATTATACTCATATACATTCTTGAGACTACGCTCAACATGTCAAACGAGGCTCAGTTAACAAGATCTGAACTGGCCGCAAAAGTCTTTGGCAGCAGTGGCAACACCTCTGAAAGAAACCCGGATTTGGAAGCCTCATTTCATAACTTGGAGAAACATTTGGCGCAACAGGCAAAATTATGGTGGGATCTCACTACCCTCAAAAATTACGTCTCAAAAAATATGATTCCTAGGGGACTACGCTTGAAGAAGATGCCCTCCTTTATATACAATGAAGACTTCCACACAGAATGGAACCAAACTCTCTCTGACTGTTCCATCAAGCTAATGAACCTCATCACGAGACAAGAAGAACAAAAATTAATAGAATTGGAAATCAAAATCATTGACATCAAAAAAGAACTGGATGTCTATTCAAGCTTACCTGCCTTTTCACAGCTGGATTCACGCACGTCTTCTTACATCGACAAACTAGACCTATCCATAGCTGAAACAAAGAAATCAAAGTTCCAGCGGGATACACGAGACTATATGAACAAAGAAGTATACAACTGGAATCGAAAGGAACGCAATTTTTCCAGACCTAGACCCATTCTAAAACAACGCAATCAACAACACAAACGCTATAGAGATATACCGAGCAGGGTAAGCTTCAGCTCCACGGAACCTGACTCTGCAGAAGGCTTATCAGAAGAAGAACCTGTTGGAACTTCTTCCCGTCCTTACCCTAGACAAGAAGCCACCGTACATATGTCAAAAAACGAGGCAGGAGGGGCGGGAGGAAGCACAAATCGACCCTATCAAGAACCAACCCGTCACCTCCGGTCGCGAAAGTTCCAGCATTATTAAATTCCAACGTAACAAATCTTTCATCCTTCCCTCTCTCGGCAGATCAAGAAGAAGTCCTCACTTTGGGTCTTAATTTCGCCCCCAACAATAATTTCAATCTATTTAATACATTATTAGATATAAACAAATTTATTCGCAATTTAACTGTCAAAAAATACTTTCTTAAAAATTCTACCACAACAGAAGACCTCAATATTGCTACGACTCCCACAAGCCAACCCAATAGGGATTCCAACAACCTTAAACACCAACTTATGTCTGAATTCTCCTTCCAAGAACTCAGAACTCTAGCATGCCTGGAAAGTCTGCAACCTGAGAGAACAGACCAAACTGTCATGATGGCTTCAAACTTCACAACCTCCAACTCCAAATTCTATCCTGTTAATGCACGAACTGAATCTATGGACCGATTTCAATTCATCATTGAACAAGAACTACAAAGTATAGCAGACAGACTCAAAACTAACCATCCAAAACCCAACATGCCCAACCGCCTGAAAAAAGCAATGAAAACCTTGAAAGACAATAAAGAACTCACGATTAAAATGGCAGACAAAGGCGGAGGAATTGCCATCATGAATAAATCAGATTATCAACAATCAATAATCGATATGCTATCTGATGTCAACACCTACAAAAAACTTGACTCAAATCCAACAGACAAAATAAAATTCTTAATGAAAAGTTTGCTGAACGAAGGTCTTGAAGGGGGTTTCATTAATCAGAAACAATTTAACTATCTATATGTTGAACAACCCATTACTCCCATAATTCACGCTCTACCTAAAACCCACAAACTAACTAATCCCCCACCGATGAGACCTATAGTCTCAGGGATAGGTTCCATATTAGAAAAACTATCAGAATGGCTCGACACCTTGCTACAACCTCTGGCCCAGCAAACTCCAGGTTTTCTAAAAGATACCAAAAATGTCCTTATCTCGTTAAAAGATAAAATTTGGAACGAGAATTACATCTGGTTAACCTGTGACGTTGTTTCACTCTATACATCAATTCCTCATCATGTAGCACACAGTGCTCTAGAAAGTCATCTTCAGACACACAGTACTTATGATAGAAATTTTCAAACTTATATCCTAAATGTACTTATGTTTCTAATGAAGCACAATTTCTTTCAATTTGATGGAAAATTTTTTCTCCAACTGAAAGGCGTCTCTATGGGAGCCAAATTCTCCCCGTCAATTGCAAACCTGGTAATGGCGTGGTGGGAGGAATCATATATCTTTTCCATCAACAACCCTCATGGTACAAACATTGAGTGGTATGGACGTTATATCGACGACCTCCTGCTAATATGGAAGGGACCCACTGATCATATTTCAAACTTCGTTGACTATTTAAATCAGAACCCCTACAATCTCAGGTTCACCCACAACCATGACAAATCGTCAATAGTATTTTTAGACCTAGAACTCGAGGGAAAAATAGGGCAAATCATTACAACTCAAACGCACCGGAAACCCACCTCAGCCAACTCCATTTTGCATGCTACAAGTAATCATTCTAGACATACAATCAAAGCCATTCCAGTAGGAGAATTTCATCGCGCTAAAAGAAATTGCACATCAACTAACCAGTTCAATATAGAGCAAGAATGCATCACAACTAGATTGAGAAAGAGAGGCTATCCACAGTGGTCCCTCAACAGAGCCCGAAACATCATCACCAAAAAACCAAGAACCCTACTTCTAGAACAACACAAAACTACCAAATCAGAATCCAATCAACCAACTCTGGTTCTACAGCAAAGTAACCAGTTTGAGGAAATAAAGAACCTAGTGGATAGGTACTTACCAGTTCTCATGGAGGACGTTGACTTAAGGTCCATCCTGAAGGAAGGTTGTAGAATTATAGCAAGAAAGGCTCCAACAATAGGCAGCACACTATCACCATCCCTATTTACATCCCAGGAGACCAAATCAACGTGGCTGGAGACTAAAGGGTTCTACAAATGCGGACAGCACCCCTGTAAGGTATGCCAATATGCTTACCCCACCAAAATGTTCAGCGACTCTACACAATCAGAGACCTACACTATTCAAAATTACATCAATTGCAACTCTGAATCCGTTATCTATATCATCGAATGCACAGAATGCCAACTAAAATATATAGGCTGCACAAACCGCAAATTTAAAATTAGAATTCTCGAACACCTCAGCTATATAAGAAATGCAAATATCTTAAACATTTCTAGTGCCTCCAAACATTTTATCCATCATCACAATCGATCAGTTAAATTTTTCCGATGTTTTGCCATAGAAAAAATCCATCTCCCCAAAAGAGGAGGTGACATAAAACATAAAACTCACCTGCGAGAAGCTTTCTGGATATACAGACTAAAAACAAGGTTCCCACAGGGACTCAACCTTAAGAAAGAACTTATGTTCCAGTATTAATATTATAGTCTGTATTCCAAAGGATATATCATACTATCTACACAGTAACTAATTCTATGAGCAACAGTCTCAAACCAATGATATCTCTCCGTTTGTCCCTAAAGTCAATCAAATTCTTCTGCATACATAACATGTGCTTTTTGTAATGCAAACGATACAATATTTTGACTTTTTTTCTTTTTTAGCCAGTCACTCACCCTCACCACATGTTTTAAAATCTTTTTGCTTATTTTTCTTTTCCCCACACTCCCTGCACTCTACATTTATTCTTTGATCCAGCGTACAGATACCAAGGGCCCTCCCCAATTGATTAATATTCCCATCAACCAACTGCAATATATTTTTTTAGTTCCCTCACTAGTTGACAACAAGACTACCAACATCTTACACAAAATAAAATATAATACGTACCTAACCCGTTCATTACATAATAATCTTTAGTCTGGGACATTCAAGAGCAGCACCCTCTGCATAGACCCACGATATCACCTACTCCTAGTTCACACTTATCTTTGCCGGCCCACAGTAACGCAAATCAAATCCTGACAAACTCTAACACAAGTTCTCAAAAAGACGCCGCCCGTTATAACCACATGTCATCTTTTATATATATTAATATATCACGTTGCTCCACAGCAAAAAATCTAATCTAAATCTACATTTATAGACTTCGTAAAGTCGAAACAATGTCACAATGAACGTTTGTAGCTAGCTCGATACAGTTACTTACCAGATAAACATCGCACTTGGATCAACAGCTGTCTCCAGGAGGCTTGTCAGGTTCCCTTGCTCCCCATTGGCCTATCCGGCCAGCCAATTACACACATAAGTTCTAGTATACAAACAAAGAAGTCAATGTTACGCAACACATAGAAGCGATGTCCTAACATTTCCTAATTGCAACCAAAAACCTGCAGTTAGAAACACACGTCTTATGTTTCCCCAGACTTTGTCCCTCATTCTCCTACAAGTTTAGTTTAATAACGTTCCACTTTATAGCAATTTTGCACTTAGAATCTTGGAGACGCTTTGGCGTGCGTTCCAATGATTCATTGTAAGCTGACACGCAATCAAGTCTAATCAGCTGCACAACCCGGAACTCACGCATATAAAAACCGGGGCCCTAGTATCAAAAACTTCAACAGCCATGATTAAGGACGTGCCTAACGTCTGAAACGCGTAGGCTTCAGGACTGGATCGTCATTTACTCCCGATTGCACACCAGGACTCCAACTCATTGGACCTTTTAATCGATTATTCAGTAAACTTGGAACTAGTTTCCGTTTTATCCTCTTCAGCGCTGGACTCAACCCCTTTGCCTCTGCCTGTCTATACCCATCGTGAGCCGACACGAGAGCCCGTGCGATGACCGCGACACACACAGCAAGTGTCAGGTGAGCTGGAGGACTCCTTCTGTATTTACCTTCTGCAGAGCTCCAAACCTCCTCTGGCATTAATATCCACACAAAAACTGCCCCGGGAGCTTCATGGCACGGGGGCCGAGCAGCTGCATGCCAGTCTTACATCACCAAGCACAACACCAAGCGTCAGATGGAGTGGTGTAAAGCCGCCGCCACTGGACTCTGGAGAAGAGGAAACCTGTTCTGTGGAGTGATGGATCACGATTCTCTATCTGGAGTCTGATGGACGAGTCTGGGTTTGGTTAATGCCAGGAGAACGTTACCCGCCTGACCGCATTGTGCCAGCTGTAATGTTTGGTGGAGGAGGATAATGATATAGGGTTGTTTTTCAGGTGTCGGCCTCTTCGTTCCTGTGAAGCGAAATCTTAATCCTTCAGCACACAAGACATTTATGACAATTGTAGCTTCCAACTTTGTTGGAAAAGATTATTAAAGAGAAGGCTTAAGGCCCCAGGCATTTTGCATCTACAGGCTCCTATGTCCCATACAAATTTACTTCTTTTTTTTCTGCAGAGTTTACTAAAGGAACCTTCTATAGACTGTAACCCTGGGTGGTCCGCTAATTTATTGCAGACCCAAATCAGGCCACTTTAAAAGCCCCTTTAAATTGTACCTCTAGTTATACTGACTCATGTACTGACTGTAGGTGACCGTGGGTAGTTTAAGCAGCTGGATATCCAGGGGATACATTTACAAAGGGGGCTGTTTTGTTGAATTACCCTTAAAGGGGTTGTCCACTACCAGACAGATTATCCAATGGATAGGTCATCAGTATATGATCTGTGGGGGTCTGACACCCAGACCCCGCACCGATCAGCTGCTACGGCTGCCTGCGGGCACCGGACGTCCATGCCGGAAGCAGATGGCTCCGGTCACGAAATAGCGGCAGATTCAAGTGAATAGGAGCAGAGCTGCAGCTCGGCCACTATGCAATGTATGGAGCCAACTGCTTCCAGCCCCATACATTGCATACTGTGCAATGACATCTGATGCCTGCATGCAGCCGGAGCAGCTGATCGGTCTGGGGCCCGGGTGTCAGACCCCCACAGATCATATACTGATGACCGGTAGTGGACAACCCCTTTAATGTGATTAAATTCTAGCTGCCTAAAGTCACCACTAGAGGGAGCATATTTTGCACTTATTTATTTGGAGGTGTATACATTTGTATATGGTAAGACCCTAGTGGTGGCTGAAGAATTGCATTATTGACCTCTAGAACTATATGTATGGAGCTCTGTATCAAAAAAAACAAAGCTGCATCCTCTATAAAAATATTTTATTTAATAATTCTTTATAGAAGTTTGATGCCCTAAAAATTAAATGTTTAAAGCTAAAACTAGAACTAATAAATATTAGGATTATAATAAATATGCGGATATTTTGAGTTTAAAGGCTATGTACACCTTTACCACTATTTTTTGTACTGTCCCAAAGCATCTAAAATGTAAAATTAAGCAACTTTGCAAATAGTCCTGATTAAGAATGTCGTTTTATGTCAGGCCTGTGTCTCCATGGTAACAGACTACAAGTAAACACTATGTAGTCTGATCTTGCAGCTATGCTATCTAACATCTGTCCCCAACCTATTGCTAACCTACCACAGGTAACTTTTTTTTATTCATTACGGGGGAAAAAAGGGCAAGCTGTCTCTATAGGACCACCTATAGGTACCTTCCCAGAGCTGCTTTAAAGGAATCTCACTCAATTGTGCTGTCTACAATAGGGTGACTCTAGTTTGGCTATTAACCCAAATCTTGTTTCAAGTCTCTAGAAACTTTCGGGCATTAGGTTACAGAATAGTCACCTATAGGTGGCACTAGACAGACAGTTTTCCTCCTTCTGGAGTACCGTCATTTTGTATACATTTTCCCAGGTAACATTGCCTTTAAGACTCCCTGCCAGCAAGTAGAATCAGTACTTTCCAAGAGAAAAAAAAGGAGAAGACTCAAAGTTATGTTTATAAATTGTAATTTATTTCCTACCATTATTACCCTATAATTACTAATATAATATTACTAGGATTATATTACTGCTATCATTATTACCCTAACACTATGAGATCCCTATTCCTAAAGCTGTTGATCCAGAAGAAGGCGAAAACCCTGGACACATTCGGCCAATTTATGCCACAAGGGGAAAATTCCTTCTTGATCCCGGGAAAAGGCGATCAGTTCGAGAACCCTGGATCAAACTCGCTGCTAAATATTATAGTTTACTTTATTTTATAGTTAATTTACCTAAATATGTTATTATTATATTAATTTGTTATTATTAGATTATTATTATTATTATTATTATTATTATTATTGTGATATTTCTATTGCACATTTTTAATAAGACTATACTATAATTATTTTTTTAATGAGTTTATTCTATTTTTTATATTATCTTATTACTACTATATAACTACTAATATTACTAACATTTTTATTGTTATTTTCTTATTTATATTTATTTTATCCCTATTCCTAAAGCTGTTGATCCAGAAGAAGGCGAAAAACCCTGGACAATTTGAGCCAATTCATGTCACAGGGGGAAAATTCCTTCTTGACCCCGGGAAAAGGCGATCAGTCCGAGAACCCTGGATCAAAGCTGCTAATTCCTATTACAGTTTACTAATTATTATAGGTAATTAACCTAAATTATAATGAAATTACATTTAATTCTTATATTGTTAGTATTACTTTGGTGTTGTTAATAATAATATAATGATACTACTATTGCTATCACTAATATCTAAGTCCCTATTCCTAAAGCTGTTGATCCAGAAGAAGGCGAAATCCCTGGGCACATTCAGCCAATTCGTGTCACAGGGGGAAAATTCCTTCTTGACCCCGGGAAAAGGCGATCAGTCCGAGAACCCTGGATCAAAGCTGCTGCTATTATTATATAATTATTTTTGTTATTACTCTCTTATTATTATACTATTTCTAATATTACTGCACTCTTGCTACCAATATTAATATGACTGACCTTTTTAATCTAACAATTATTAATATTATTATTGTCATATTATTAATATTACTGTCGTTGCTGTTGATGTAATAACAGTTAAGATGTTTCCATACAAGTCTTCATCTTCTCATTGGTCTGAGGAGGATGGTCCAGATGATGTTCCTCTTCCCTCTGATGTTCTTCATCATATCACGGAGGAAGGAATGCTGGCGGTTTTTCTTTCTTCTTCCTGTCTGACACTGAATTCTTCTCATCGCCATGCTGACTTCTTCCTTGGTTTCTTCTTGCTCTTTAACCGTTTTCTCTACCTCCTCCTCCTCTTTCTCTTCAACCACACTCTCTTCTTCCTCATCCTCGTTGTCTGATTTCTCATCAACCTCCATGTCTTCCACTTCATTGTCTTCCTCCTCCTTGTCTTCCTCCTCCTTGTCTTCCTCCTCATGGTCTTCGTGCACTTGCTCCTCCTTGCGCTCTTCTGCCTCTCCTTCCTCCTTCTTGACCTCCTCTTCCTTCAGATCCTCACACAGATGGCTTGATGTAGGTTTGGGCTCTTCTTCATCCCACGGCCATGGCAGATATTTCCTCTGAGCTTCGCGGTTCGTTGGCATGAGGCGCTAAGAAGATAAAATATTCAGTCAATTGTCTATTGAAACGTTCCAATAACATTTTTCCATCTATAGAAAGAATATGGACAAATCTGTTATAGAGAGAACATAATAACCAGTATGATCACTGACCTCCATCTTGAAGATTGGGGATGGTAAGAATTTCGTGCAGTAGATGAGGCGCTGTAGATCTCTCTCCTCCGTGGTGCTGGGGTAAGCTGAAGAGAGAAAACAACCAGATAATGGGATCAGTCATAACATAACATAACAAAAATATTCCTTTAATCTGTCATCAATGGGACATGAAAGGTGCTTTATTTTAAAATATTCTGGATTATTGGACGGGCATAGAAAAGTATAGAAATCTTAGTTTCAATCTTCAATTTCCTTACTGGTTCTCTCTCTTCAGTCTTCCACATTATAGTACAGTTTTGTGCTAAATTACCAAATTTTCGGGATTATGAGATACAAAGGAATTTTACTGTATTTTGAGATCATCTATCAATCACTTTCTTGTGGTAAAGTCTAATTATTAAACAAAACTCACTTATGAAGGGTCCAAGTCCAAAAGCGGATTCCTGCTGCCGATAGATGTCCTAAAGAGAAGAGAATCCAGTAAGTGACCTCTTATCCCTCCTCAGGAATGGACAGTAGGACAAGTAGTCAGTTTTACAAATGAGCAGCCGGTGATTTGTGGAATTGTTACCTGTCCGGGGCTCTTACTCAATAAGCCGCTACTTGTCTGAGTGGACAGCCGGCCACATGGACCTCTCCTGCTGGATCCAAGTCTCCTGCTACATGTCCATCACAGGGAAGGAAAAAACAGGACAATGAAGCCACTGACCTCCAGAGATCTGCTGCCCGCTGCCATCCTGTACCCGTCCTGAACTGTAGAATGCAAATCACAATCTGAAACACAAAAAAGAGATGTATTCCCCGATCTGATAAAGACCCAAAATCCTGCAACTTTCCATACGTATTAATAGTGAATGTCCAAAAATATATATATTTTTTTAAATCTAAAAAGATCCAAAATTCTGAGTTGAATAATTAACTGTTCGGGACGCCAATTGCATACGGTACCTTCAAGTTTGTGGCCTGTGATTGGTGCCTCAGGTCACATGATCTATAACCCATAAGGAATAACAGTGCACAAGTACAGACCATGCAGAGCCATAATCTGGGCAGTGCAGCGCTTGGCGGTCCTATAGCTCCCATAGATCTTGTATGAGGTGTCAGTGTGCGGCTGTATCTCTTCTTACAATCTGTGATACTGTCTGCTGAGCTGTGTATCTAATCCTATCATGTTTGATACTTCCTTCTGAGCCACTGTATCTACTCCTATCATGTGTGATACTGTCTGCTGAGCTGTGTATCTAATCCAATCATGTGTGATACTGTCTGCTGAGCCACTGTATCTAATCCTATCATGTGTGATACTGTCTGCTCAGCCACTGTATCTAATCCTATCATGTGTGATACTGTCTGCTGAGCCACTGTATCTAATCCTATCATGTGTGATACTGTCTGCTGGGCCCTATCTCTAATCCTACCATGTGTGATACTGTCTGCTGAGTCATTGTATCTAATCCTATCATGTGAGATACTGTCTGCTGAGTCATTGTATCTAATCCTATCATGTGTGATACTGTCTGCTGAGTCATTGTATCTAATCCTATCATGTGTGATACTGTCTGCTGAGTCATTGTATCTAATCCTATCATGTGTGATACTGTCTGATTTATCCCTCACAAAGGCGTCAGAGTGTGGAGCAGGATGAAGACCATGACAATGTCCCCGACAGGAGACGAAGACGTGGTCAAGTTCCACCGCGCCGTAGGTTGCAGCAAGAAGGAGCGGACAGAAGCCGGTCCCCATTACGACCTGAGCCAATAGAACAGTCTGAAACGACAAGTGGCCATCGTATTAATAGTGAGACCGAGCTCAGAATTCCTGGAGAATTCCAGCCTGGGTCTACTCCATCAGCTACTCAGGAGAGATCCGAAAGGCTGGAGGAACCAACACAAGACCCCAGCACCAGTGAGCCGCTACCAAACCTGCAGCCGTCCAGAGAAGGAATCAGATCTCCTCAGCAAACATCTAACAGGCTGGTGGAGCCAACACCAAGCACCAGTCAGCTGCTTCCCAACCAACAGTCGACAACAGAGACCACAGACAGCAGACCTGTGCAGAGAAGACAACGTCGGCGAGGCAGGAGAGGCAGGCAGATTGATAGACTCCCATCTCGAACCTTTACTGAAAACGAAGACATCCAGTCCTGCACTATATGCCTAGAGGACTATGAGATTGGAGAGCAAGTCACCGTTCTGCCATGTTCTCACATATTCCATCTGCCTTGTATTGCACATTGGATCCCGACAAATCCACGCTGTCCCTTGTGCCGCGTCCATGCCTTTCAAAGAAAGAAGAGGAGAGAAGTACCAACAGCTGTGGTACAGAAGAAACACCAGCAGTACAGGTATGATCACTGACATCTATAGTATTTTTGTGAAATCATGGCTGGAGCTTCGGCACCAGTATATTGCTGAGTGATTATCGTCTGGTCTGATTATTTTTTGTTTTGTCTACAGTACCACCTAGTCTTCTTCATCATCTTCACCTTGGACGCCAGAATCTCAATCTGCACAGAGAGCTAATGATAAAAGATCCCTGATGCCGTTTTCCAGAATCCATTTATGTGATACTGGAATTTCCCTTCGGGGATTAATAAAGTTATCTTATCTTATTTTATGCCTGGGACTCCCTTCTATCTTGGATATTTCATATTCCATCTCGGTTGGATTGGCGTTTCGACTACTACTACGTTTTGGCCTAAGACTTACATTACGCCTTAAAACTGGTGAGAATGGTGGCGTTCCCATGTTTACATAGGAGCAATGTAGGCCCCAAGATTACAATATTTAGGGTGATTGATATAAATTGTAAAAATAAAAAGCACAGAAAAGTTACTCTTTTTTTAGGGTATGTTCACAAAAGAAGCGCAAGTCACTTCTTGGGCCGCTTTTGGAGCCGTTTTTCCTAGACAATATTGAAAACAGCTCCAAAAACGGCCGTAAAAAACGCTGAAAACCTTGAAAACAGCTCAGTATTTTCAGATATTTTTGAGTTTGCGTGTGAACATACCCTAATTTCCATCAATGTACAAATGAATAGAAATTAATTACTAACATATACACCATCCAGACATAACATTAAAACCACCTGCCTTGTGTAGTCCTCCTCGTGCTGCCATAATAGCTCTGACCCGTTGGGACTTGGATTTCAGAAGATCTTTAAAAGTGTCCTGTGGTATCTGGCACCAAGACGTTAGCAGATCCTTTAACCCCTTCCTGCTCCTTGACGTTCTATTCCATCATGTTACTGCAACAGGAGGCCTAACAATGGCCTCCGGGTTTGTCATCTACGGAAGCCTAGTTTGTCCTGCCTTAGGTTTGCTGTCAGTGAGTAACTGACAGCACTTTTACACTGGACTACGCATGTAGTGCAGTGTATTAGAATAGCGATCAGGGATTCCTGACTTCAAGTCACCTAGTGAGACAAAAAAAAAACAGTTGTATAAAAAACCTTTTTTCAATATTAAATCCTTTATTTAAAAAAACAAATTGTTAATTAATAACTATTTTGTGTGGTATAAACATATGCCTTACACCACATTTTCTGTAATTTTTTCTGTTTTTCACTGAATGTATCAACCAAATTTTACCACTAACATAAAGTTCAATGTGTCACCAGAAAACAGTCTCAGAATCACTTGGATAAATAAAGGCATTCCAAAGTTATTACCACATAAAGTGACACATGTCAGAATAGACAAATGGGCTCTGATCCTTAAGGCCCAACCTAGGCTTCGTCATTAAGGGGTTAAGTCCTGTAAGTTGTGAGTAGGGGTCTCTATGGATTGGATTTGTTTTTCCAGCACATCTCACAGATGATCGATTGAATTAAGAATATGGAGGCCAGGTCAACACCTTGAACTCTTTGTCATGTTCCTCACATCAGTCCTGAACGATTTTTGCAGTGTGGCGGGGGCATTATCCTGCTGTAAGACAGCACTGGCATTAGAGAATACCTTTACCATGAAGAGGTGGATTTGTCTGTAGCAATGTTTAGATAGGTGGTCTGTGTCAAAAAACAGTATGGGAATACCAAAATAACCACCTTAAGTTCCCCATAGAAAATGGTGCCATAATCTGTCAAATCAGATTAAATTCTAGTGTTGGGTCCCAGTGACTCCAACTGAGGGGCTTGCATTTAAAAAAAAAAAAAATCATTATTAGTTTTTAGCATTGGATAAAGCAAAGGAGAAACAACAGGAACCTCTCAGAGGAACCTCTCAGAGAGCGGCGCTGTGCTCCGAATACTGCAGGAGCAGTAGTACAGCGAGTACATAGAGTACAGCGGGGCCAATCACATGACGAAGAGTCGTGTCGTCACCAAAGAAGACTGTACAACTAGACTTCCGGTTCCTCATCAGCGCTATAAAAATCTATGAAAATCTCAGAAACAGCACCAAGGGGGACGGGAATGTATATTAGCGAGTTTACTCACATGTAGCATCTATGGCCGCGGGCCGTCGGTTCCACTCACCTCCTGACGCCCACAGCCATGGATCTGTGAGCGCTGGTCCCCATCTCACTTCCGCTCCGGTCCGCCAGGGTGACGACGAATGGAAGACGGCATTTAACACCCGTGACGGGCACTACGAATACGTAGTGATGCCCTTCGGACTGTGTAACGCTCCTGCAGTGTTTCAGGAACTCGTTAATGATATCTTCCGAGATCTCCTCTATATCTGTGTTGTTGTTTATCTCGATGATATTTTGATTTTCTCCCCAGATCCGACGACTCATCGGAGGCATGTCCGTCAAGTTCTACTACGATTAAGGGAGAAACATTTATACGCCAAGCTGGAGTAGTGCGTCTTTGAGAGGAGTTCTCTGCACTTCCTGGGCTACATCATATTGGATCAAGGTCTCAAGATGGATCCTGAGAAAGTGAGAGCTGTCCTGGAGTGGCCCACGTCCTCAAGGTCTGAGGTCCATACAGCGTTTCCTGGGATTTGCCAATTTCTACCGGCAGTTTATCTCAAACGTCTCATCACTGACATCTCCTATTTCCACCCTTACCAAGAACGGTGTGAACGCCAAGGTGTGGACCCCAGAGGCAGAGTCCACATTTTTTAGTCTCAAAAAAGCCTTTACTTCTGCCTCAATCCTCTATAATCCTGACTTATATATACAGTTTTCTTTGGAGGTGGACGCCTCTTATGTTGGTGCAGGCGCACTTCTGTTCCAGAGGAGCCCCAAAGGAAAGGCAGTAGTATGTGGCTACTACTCGAGACTTTTTTCTTCTGCAGAGCGCATTTACTCTGTTGGGGATCAGGAGCTACTGGCCATCAAATTGGCTCTGGAGAAGTGGAGACATCTGCTGGAGGGCGCAGCACACCCCATCCTAATCTACACCGACCACATGAACCTCACCTACCTTCAGTCCGCTCAACAACTAAATCCCTTTCAAGCCAGGTGGCCGCTGTTCTTCACCCGTTTACAATTTGTGCTCCACTATGTCCCGCTGACAAGAATGTGAGGGCCGATGCCCTGTCCAGGTCATTTGAAACGGATGACACGGTGGAGTCTCTTCAAACTATCATAGACCCGTCCTGCATTATCACTGCCAATCCTTTGCAGGTTAGAGACATCCCTCCGGGGAGGACTTTTGTTCGATTAGCAGGCAGGAGAAGAATTCTCCGATGGGGACACAGTTCTAAACTGGCTGGGCACCCTGGTGTTCGTAAAACCCGAGACCTGATTGCTCGTCACTTTTGGTGGCCCATGCTGCCCAAGGATGTTGTGGACTTTGTCTCTTCTTGCACGGTGTGTGCTTCTAACAAGGTTACTAATTCCAAGCCTGCCGGCCTCCATCAACCTGTGCCTATACCCAATGCCACCTTGCAGCACATTGTGATGGACTTTGTCACTGACCTTCCTCCCTCAGCAGGATGCAACACTGTCTGGGTGGTGGTGGACCGGTTCTCGAAGATGGCACAATTTATCCCGCTGACCGGCCTACCTTCTGTTCCCCGAATGGCGAATCTCTTCATCCAGCACATCTACCGCTTGCATGGCTTGCCCTTCACATTGTGTCCGATCGGGGGTTTCAGTTTACCTCGAGGTTCTGGAGGGCTCTCTGTAAACTCCTGGATGTGATATTGGACTTTTCCACAGTCTATCACCCCCAGTCCAATGGACAAGTCGAGAGGATCAACCAGATCATGGAGAATTATCTCCGTCACTTCATTTCCTTACAGCATGATAACTGGGTACAACTTCTTCCATGGGCCGAGTTCTCGTACAACAACCACACAAGCGAGTCCACCACTTCCACTCCGTTTTACATTGTATACGGTCAACATCCTAGAGTCCCTCTTCCAGTGTCTACTACTTCTCAGATACCCGCTGCTGACTCTGCATTTGGGGACTTCCTGTAAATCTGGCAACAGACCCGGGCATGAAGCGAAAAGCGGATACAAGAAGAGAGCCGCCGCAGTATCTTCCAGGTACCAAAGTCTCGCTGTCCTCATGGAACATTCGTTTGAGGGTGCCTTCATACAAGTTTGCTCCCAGGTTTCTCGGTCCTTTTGAGATTCGGCAACAGATTAACCATGTCTCCTATAAACTGCGGCTGCCTCCTACCTTCAGAATCCCCAACTCCTTTCATGTGTCCCTCCTGAAACCAGTGGTCCTGAACTGCTACAGCAAGACTTCCTGTTCCACAACTGCTCCCAGCAGTTCTTCTGATGTGTTCGAGGTGAGGGAGATCCTGGACTGCAAGAGGGTAGGAGGAAGGACTTTCTATTTGGTGGACTGGAGCGGGTTTGGTCCTGAGGAGAGGTCCTGGGAGCCGGAGGAGAACCTTGATGCCTCTGCTCTTGTTAAGAAGTTCCTCTCTCGCTCTAGTCCCAAGAAGAGGGTGCGTAAGAGGGGGGGATACTGTAGCGTCCAGGGCCATCGGGTCCACTCACCTGACGCCCGCAGCCATGGATCTGAATCTGGATCCCAGGAGACGCCAGCGCTCACTTCTGCTACGATCTGCTCTGTCCCGTAGGGTGCGCGCGCACGCTCGTGCCCTCTCTTAAAGGGCCAGTGCACGCACATGTAGGAAATCACCATCATCAACACACATGATTTCCTGGACTATAAGAAGGGCCCAACCCATCTGATCCTTGCCTGAGCATTGTTAGTATACCCCAAGTCTGTCTTTCAAATGGTCCCTTACTGTTTCCCGTTCCAGTTGTTACCCGTGCCCTGTTACCCGTTCCTGTATCCCGTACTGTGTTCTTGTTCCTGTGCCTACTAGTTGGAGTCGTGTCTACTGCACCTGTGTCATCCGCCACGTCCTGTGTTACCTACCTCCATCCGTGCCAGAGCTGCGGCCACTGTCTGGACTATCCTGGTACCCTTGTGCGGGACTTTTCTATTTCTGGGGTTCCCTGTTATTTTGCCAGCTGCCTCGCTGCTATGGCGGTGCGGCCTGGTGGGTCCACATACCCACAAACCGTGACATCACATAATGCAGTGAGAACACTGCTAATAATTTTTAGTCCCCGCATAAACCCTTTAAGATGCATTGTGTACAAGCAGTGAATCCACCGCACCTGGCCACGTTTTAACCTCCTTATTCTCTCTCCTCCTCTTCTAGGTGTTGGTCCTGAGCCTGGTACTTGGAACCACCATGATTTGCTTAGTGACCCGTATCTACTAATGTCTGGGGACTGGTAGGTCATTCTATTTTATCCAAATACTAGATGTATACTGTGATAATACATCACCTGTAGTGTTACTGTCAAATCTTCCCCCTGTACATGGACATAACTATAGCCCTAGTAGCCATAGAAGCTGCTATGGGGCTCTGATGCTGCGGGGGGCACCTTTGGTTGCCAAAACGTCATTAGTTTTTGTAAGGGAAGATCTGCTTTATTGCAGCATAACCCTTCCACGACAACCAACGTGTATATATACGGTGTAGGCCAGGAGGGAAGTATGGAGTGGGGTCACGGACTGAGCTCACTCCATAATTTGCTGGTGTTGGTTGTATGTTACAACTGACAGTTCACTGCGACGAGCGAAATCGTAGATTACTACGATCCCACTCGTTTAACCCCTTAGATGCTGAGGTCAATAGTAACTGCGGTAACTAAGCCATTAGAAAGATGGGGGTGGCCATCTCTGACGGCCCATTGCCCCCCTGCGATTGTGGGGTGCCAATGGTCGTCATTGCAGCTTGGAGGACTAATGTAGGCCCTCAGGTCTGCCATCTTTGCACCCCTGGCAAGGCTTAATAAGAGCAAGTAAAGAACACGATCAGGGGCGTAACTAGGAAAGACTGGGACCCATAGCAAACTTTTGACTGGGGCCCCCCCTCTCCTGGGTGTCACACAACCCCCCCCTCTTGTAGATAGTGCCTTTTTTACAGCCCCCCCTGTAGATAACGCCATACAGCCCCCCCCTTTGTAGATAGCGCCATACATCCCCCTGTAGAGAACGCCATACAGCCCCCCTGTAGATAATGCCATACAGCCCCCTGTAGATAACGCCATACAGCCCCCCTGCAGAAAACGCCATACAGCCCCCCCTGTAGGGAACGCCATACAGCCCCCTTTGTAGAGAACGCCATACAGCCCCCCCTGTAGAGAACGCCATACAGCCCCCCTGTAGGGAACGCCATACAGCTCCCCCCTGTAGGGAACGCCATACAGCCACCCCCCCCCCTGTAGGGGACGCCATACAGCGTTCCCCCCCCTGTAGGGAACGCCATACAGCGTCCCCCCTCCCAAAAAAATGCGACCTACAGTGTGTCCTACAAAATACATGTATCCCCTCTCCACAGGATCTCCACAGGATAGGGGATACAAGAGTGATCGCTGACAGCGATAGGGAGAACGGGGGACTGAAAGTCCCCTGAACTTCTCCATGAAAAACCTTTGACTTCCGGCGTCTGCGCAGCTCAATAAAAATGAAAGGAGCGCTGGTCACGCATGCGCACAAGCACGACCGGCGCTCCATTTATTTCTACGGAGCTGCCGACACAGAACCCGGAAGTCCGAGGTTTGTGATGGAGAACTTCAGCGGACTTTCAGTCCCCCGTTCTCCCTATCAATTCCAGCGATAACACATGTATCCCCTATCCTGTGGATAGGGGATACATGTCTTTTGCTCTATTTTGCGCCTTCAGGACCAGACACCGTTTAGCCCTTTTTAGCACGTGTTCGTTAAATGGCTATAACTTTTTTATTTGTTTTTGCGAACGACGTGATTTTTGCGATGTTTTTTCCATAGACAATGCAGGTTTAATTTTTATCGTTTTTATACACACCTTTTTTGCTATTTTAGAATTTTTATTCATAAAGTTTGAAAATAATAGTAAAAAAATAAGCTTTTTTACATTTCAGCTATTTTTTTTTTGGTAATAACATAGTTTTACCCTAAAATAGACCTTTTATTTGTGATCATCATTGTCTACCGTAAATTTTAATATATTACATGTCTATATTAGGTTAATTGGGTCAGCGCTAGCGTTACAGCAATGATGGGCGGGGGGGAACTGTTTTTTTTTTTGGGTGGGTATTTTATGTGTATTTATTATTTACATTTTTTTTGCACTTTACTTTATTATTTTTTTATTACTATGGTCTGTCCCCCAATGGTCAAAGAAGACCTTTGGGGAACTTTATATATATTTTTTCTTTCTTTTACACCATGTTTTTCCACTGTAACTGGAGCTGCACAGCAGCCCCAGTTACAGGGGAAATCAGCCCTCTCATAGTGACGATTGTCACTAATAGGGCTGTGCTCGGTCTAGTAAGACCCAGCAGCAGTCTGCCACTAACGGCACCTGGCGATCATGTGACCAGTCACATGATCACCGGGAGGAATAGAGACAGCGGCGCTGCTGCTGTCTCTATTCCTGTACACAGCACGCATTCAGCGCTGTGTACAAGTGATCAGAGAAGACAGAAGCAGCGAAAGCTGCTTCTATCCTCTCCTCAGGGTCCCCGGCAGTCACTGACAGACGGAGACCCGACATTCAGCTGCCCGATCGCGCGGGCAGCAAGTTAAAACCCGAGCCGTAGAAAGTCTATGGCTCGGGTTTTAAGGACCCTGACCGCTGGCCGTAAAAATACAGCCAGCGGTCGGGAACCAGTTAATGGCAGAGCGGGGAGATACCTCCCTGCTCTGCCGTAGTGTTCAGTGGCGTCCCGCTGTAGCAGCCACAGCGGCTGCTAGCGGAGCCTCCGGCCATGGTGGGGGACCGTGCCGGCGGGCGACACGGGCCCCCTCATGCCGCGGGCCCCGTAGCAGCCACTACTGCTGCTACGGCGGTAGTTACGCCACTGGCCTCTGGCTTCATACTCTTCTGCCCAGGTGATATAGAGTTGTGCGTGTAGAGTACCAATACCTTGGCTGTGTAACTAGCTGTACAAGTCTACAGGCTCTGTACAAAAACGTGTATATATTATATATTTTATGAGAAGGATGTAAAATCTTGTACATTAGGTTTACGTTTACTACACCCATCATCTCAGGTTTACAAGTATAAATGAAATTTTACAGCCTGATGTCCGACAAAAGTTAACATTGAAGGGGTTATCGGACTTCAATAAAAAAAAACCTGCATTACACTAAAAAATACTCACAGGTTCCTCACGAGTAGTTTTCTGTGAAAGTTTCTGCAAATAATGCTAATTCCCACTGGGCCATTGTTTACATTCCCTGTTACTCTGAATTAGGTGGTCCCTCAGTTTCCCATGATTCCCCATCATCTGCTATTCCCTCCCCCGTCTGAGTTTTCACCGACCCCTGCCGTTTTGTAAATATCCCTTCCTCTGCTGGCTTTTCATCTGAGCACAAACTTTATTTGCCTGCATCCTAAAGGCTACTCCTCCTGTGACTTCTTGTGGACGATGCGTCACATGACCTGTGACATTCGCATAAGGGAGCGTTCCTGAAAGAGCCACAGAAGACACAAGAGAAAGGACATATCGTTCTAGGGGCGGATAGAAGAGGAAGTGTCACGTTAACAGTGATTTTTCGTTTTCTCGGTGCACTCTGAAAAAAATTTTTTTTTTCCTATCCTCCGTTATTTAGATATTGGTGGCATTATATTTGGCACCCGATTTTTAAATAACCCCCTGAACTGTCAATTGGGTGTGTAATTGGCAAGGGGGCGTGTAACATCGCTGTGACACTGTCCAATCAGCTACGGACAGTGCCATAGCAAGAGCTGGAGAGAGGAGTGTGCGAGCGCACGCACGCAGCTCCGTGCTAAGCACACTCGCTCACGGCAGACAAGAGATCAGTCTTGTCGTTTGTCTGGCGAGAACTTTAAGAGAGAGTGTGAAAGTGTGCATGCACGCACACATGTACGCGCGCTCTATCCTCACTCCAGCTCTTGCTGTGGCACGGTCCGTAGCGGCAACGTTACACGCCCCCTTGCCAAATACACGCCCCATTGACCATTCAGGGGGTTATTTAAATATAAATGGTACCAATATCTAAATAACAGAGGAGGAAAGGAAAAAAATGTAAAGTGCCCCAGGGTTTGCGCACCCCTTCCCATTACATGCTGCACCTGTATGGGCAGGTGACAGGTTCTCTTTACGTCAGGAGCTTACCCAGGGCTAGAGTACTTATTTGGGCAATGTCACTTGCACAAAACCGCTCTGTGCAGTGGCTCTCTGCTCTGGCTCCTAGTGGAGGGGCCTGACCGGGAGTCCCATCTCAATGACATCCATATGCCCGAATAAACACGGAATTCTGATCTAGGCTTTCAATTAAAGGCTTTGGACACCTTTGCAATGAAATTTTATAATTGATTTGCTTCCTAGATGCAAAATTAAACAACTCTCAAAAGAGTCCGTTAAAAACCCTACCATTTTGCTGCTGTAGAGTCTGTTTAACTCCTTTACATAGCTGGTTGTCCTGCTGCTTATTCATGTATTTTATTCATTTGTATAGCGCCAACTTATTCTACAGTGTTGTATATAGTAATCACTCACATCGGTCCCGGTCCTCATTGGAGCTTACAATCTACATTCCAAATAAGCCTAATGATTTTGAAGTGTGGGAGGAAACGGGAGTGCCTGGAGGAAACCCACGCAAACACGGGAAGAACATACAAACTCCATGCAAATGTTGTCCTTGGTCGGATTCAAACCTATAAACCCAGCGCAGTAAGGCAAAAGTTATTGCGGACGGGTGCTGACACCTGCTTTCTTTGCTCTACACCCTCACTTTTCTTAGTGTTAGATATAACAGTAGGGAGGAGGAGGAGAAGAAGGTTGTACATGGCAGATCAGAGTGTAGAGAGTGAGGAAAGTATCCAGGAAGGGCAGATCACACAGGCTGTTCGTATAGGGTGAAAATAAAGAGCACACATGGCAGTCTGCAGGGAGTGAAGCACACAGGCTGTAAATCAGTATATAAAAGAACCCACGGCAGAGTCTGCTGGGGAAGGTAGGGGGAAAATCAACCTCCTCAGCATCAGTGCTGGTCAGCACAAGGGAGAAGAGATCCCTCATGAGCTGTAGAAAGAGAAAGCAGTACAGAAATGAACCTGTGCTGATACATGAGATAGTGAATGCTGCAGCATCCTGGAATCAGACCTCAACATCCAGCATGTAATCCTGGGAGGGACATGAAAAAAAAAAAAAAAGTGAATATCAGGGGTGTGAAAGTGAATGAAGGATTGAGGATTACAGCTTGCAACTTTTTTTTTTTTTTTTTATTTAACTCCAGGTAACCACTAACCTGTAAAAATATAATATATTTTTTTTTACATAAAAGGTGTCTGTATTCTATTAGGCTATATTCACACATTAGGAATTTGTGAAACAGCATCTGTTTTCGGTTTTGCTTTGCTGGTGTGTGTGTGTGGGGGGGGGGGGTCTTTTTTATAGAACAAAGAAAAACTGATATGCTTAAAAAGCGATGGAAATTGATGTGCATCCATGTTAATTCACTGTAATTTAATCCAATTGCACATATGCCGTTAAATGGATTACATGGTGTCAACATAGCCTTACAAAGAAAATGAGAAATTATTTTGCTGAACTTACAAACTTGAGGCAAATATTGAGATAGCGCAGATCTCCATAATACTTCTGCTCTTGGTGGAATATCCTGACCGCTCTCTCTAGCAGTGGAGACAAGTTGCTCTCTTTACCTCCCTGGGGATATGCTTGTTCTGCCCATTTTATATACCTACAACATAGAATAAGTTCAAGTATGAGAACGGTTTTTAACAATCCGATAGCTAGCACAGGGATTGCACAGGATCATAAAAACATGGCGGCTTTCTTCCAAAAAACACTGCTACAGCCGCCCACAGGTTGTGTGTGGTACTGCAGCTCAGCGCCATGTTGAGCAGCCATGATTTCCTTATCCTGTACAACCACTTTAAAATGAAAACCTCTATGAATAAAATAAAAAAAATGATAGAGTTATACTAGTGGGCACAATGACCTCCACTAAACACCCAAAGTGCCAATAAGAGGGACTGAAAAGCAAGAACTTCCTGGTTATGTGATCACATGATCCCTCTTAGCCAGTCAGCAGTTAAGAAAAGGATCATATGATGGAGTTTGAGAAGTCCTGCTCACATGGGTTTAGGGTAATGGTTTCCACTTTCTCGGCATAAAACAGATGCATAAAACCTTTTCCAGGTCACTCATCTATGAAGTCTTCTAAAAAAAAAAAAAAAAAATGGCACTTTTCTGGAGCTCCGTCCTACCCATTAACAAATCAAAGGTTTAAAGATTATGACATTCTTGACAGAAAAAGCAGTCCCCACAGAGGGGCCACAATATTCTCAAATAAGGACAGCAATGTAATGATTATGCTTTACAGGATTTCATCCCCCATGGCTGCTCCACCAAGTCATGCTGTAAACCCCCTCCTTTATCCTTCTTCCATAATCCCCATATGCTTAGTAATGACTCTTGTAACTCGACCTCATACAAATAAGTGCAATATGACGGTCAATGAAAACAACTTTCTTTTAGGTGATTTTTTTTCTGTAAAATTGAAATGAAACAAAATAAAAACTTCTCTCCATACAAGCACCCCATCTATCCTGTGCTCACTTACAATGCACCAACAAACTATTAGCCAACCTAAATATCATTACTGTTATAGAAGAGTCCATCAACAATTGACATACCGGTCCCAAACATCCAAAGGATCATCTCCAGTGTAAAAGTGAAGTTCCAATTCAAAGGCCCTTAAAAAAAAAAAGAACTAAATGAATAAAGAACCAAAACATTATCCCTCCATGTTTTGGCAATACAAATATTGGTTACACATCTCAGCTTTTTTAGGCGCTTATTTCATGTCACTATAGATCCTTCATCCACTGATCCCCCTATATAATCATATACTACAAAGACGTGGAGGATCTCGTTGTAAGACGGCTTCAGATGGAAACAATTTTTTTTTTGTTGCATTTGTGACCATTTTAGTTTTGTTAGTAAATTTTTAAACGGAGGAGCCCATGGCACCTAAGCACATGGCCGAGGAACATTCTGGTGAATAGGCACTTACAGCTCCCGCACATGTTGCATAAATGCTGCAGAAATTGACCCGCGGCGCAGATTCTCAATTTGCAGCATTTCAACTTATCTTGCGTAAAACGCTGCAGACTTTCGGTACGGAGATTCTACAGGAGCTCTAAGGCGGAGGTCTCCAACCGGTGACACTACAGCCGTTGTGGGACTACAAGGCCTTACATGTCACTCAGAGCACGTGGGTAAGTCACATGCGGACTTGAGTATGTTCACACTAGTGTCAGGGATCATTACCATGTATATTGTTTGCAAAAATATTATCCTCACACATATGTATATACATTTCAGTTCTTTGTGTAATATACTGATATATATATAACAAGTTCTTTGTTCATGACGGACACACCTATGGAAGACACCGCCCCCTGGAATGCAAGAAGAGTGTACAGAAGAACTTGCAGCTGAGAAGCCGGTGGGGGCTTGGGCACTCCCACATCCCTAGTGAGGGAGCATGTGTCTTTTCCTGTGTTTCTTTGTTCTGAATAAAGTTAGTTCGCTTCCTGTCCTATCTGAGGAAAGCTGTGTACCAACATCTCTTTGGCTGGTTTACTTCTTTCCAGGCATGCCTTCAGCTTTCAATTTACAGAGGTGGTTATTCGGTGTGGAATAACAGGGAGAAGGAAGCTACCCTGAAATTCGGACTTGACACTAGTATCATGGCTTACATTTTATGTGAACGATGATGGAAATGATGAATCCGTTTTGCAAAGGATCCGGATAGATCCAATTAACTCACGATGGGTCCATCAGATTTTACGGTTTACTATGCTATCCGGGTTGTCACGGAGAACAGGAAAATAAATTATTGAAGTGTGAACATAGCCTAACTCATGTTATTTTACCCTCCCCAGAACATACATATTTATTGCCAGTGGAGAAGTAACTGGAGGAACGGTTTGTAACATGCTGATACAATATACAGGTGTATACACGGTAATGACTCCTCCTTGGACTCTCCTGATGTAGTAGTTATTGTCTGTTTAGTGAATTACTCACTGTTTCCTTTGCAGGATGGCATTATGGTTGGCATGGACTTGCTGGGAGAGAACCTCCTGCAGAGTCGACATATCCCTCCCATGTCGAAGAGGTTGAACATTTTCCTTACTGAGTTCCCACTCATCTCCGTCCTGTGCCATACTCTGCTGTACAAACGGATACAAAATATTGTAAAGATAACAGGTATATCAGCAATGACCAATATCTTCCCTATGATACATCTGCATCGGAGGCATCATTCAGGGCCGCTGTCGCAGATTCCGTAAAATTTGACAGGGAAAACGGTGCAGCATGCTGCACTATATTCTCCTATCAAAAAAAGACACCTTGGCGGAACTCACTGTAAGTCAATGGGGTCTGTCAGGCATGTTGGTATTTGCGGTGTGACGGATCCTGAACGCTTTGAAAACCGAAACACCAACGCAGATGTTTACAAAGACTAAAGCTGAGAAGCTCGCTGTGAAATACTGGGGATGAGCATGTATTACATGATGGCCCATAGATTTTAGTGGCCACTGAGTAACACTAAATTTCTTCAGCTAATTTTAGTATCCCCATGGTCACGTGGCTGCACCTATTCCTTTCATTTGTACACATAACTGAATGACTATAGGAGAAAGAGAAAGAGAGAGAGGGGGGGGAGAAAGAGAGAGAGGGGGGGAGGAGAAAGAGAGAGGAGAGAGAGAGGGGGGAGGAGAGAGAGAGAGAGAGGGGGGAGGAGAGAGAGAGAGAGAGGGGGGAGGAGAGAGAGGGGGGGAGGAGACAGAGAGAGAGGGGGAGGGAGAGAGAGAGAGAGAGGGGGAGGGAGAGAGAGAGAGGGGGGGAGAGAGAGGGGAGGAGAGAGAGAGGGGGGGAGAGAGAGAGGGGGGGAGAGAGAGAGGGGGGGAGGAGAGAGAGAGAGAGGGGGGGAGGAGAGAGAGAGGGAGAGATAGAGAGAGAGGGGGGGAGGAGAGAGAGGGAGAGAGAGAGAGAGGGAGAGAGAGAGAGGGAGAGAGAGGGAGAGAGAAGATTGCGCCTGTCGAGGGAGACTGTCCGCTACGGGAGAGAGGTAAGGTGTTAGCTCATTGGTCCAGTGTCCATGTGCAGAATACCAAGGAACTGATATCCAATGAACTGAAATTAATTCATCTCTGTAGACGGCTGTGAATGCAATGGCCCCACACGTAGCAATTGTGTGTCAGTTGTGATTTTTTTTTGGGGATGTTTGTGGAGTTTGAAACGGAAGCTGTGGTTTCACTTTCAATTTCCGTTGCGGGGTTCACCCGATGGAAACCACAGACGGAACCCCGGAACAGAAAGCGAACGGTGATGTGAACAGGCCCTTACATTGACACCAGTGATAAAGAACCATCCATTACACATCCATTTTTTTGAATAGAGAAATTACGGCACGTTTTTATGGGCCCATGGACTTCTATTGGCCACGTGTACCTCCCCGTATGCTTACGGGAAGGTGTCGGGCCGTTGAAAAATTATAGAACATGTCCTATTTCAGGCCGTAATTACGGCACGGGCAGCCCATAGGAGTCTATGGGGCTCCCGTAATTACGGGTGACTACGTGTGTGCACCCGTAATTACAGGAGCGTTGCTAGGCGACAACAGTAAATAGTCACTGTCCAGGGTGCTGAAAGCGTTAAACGATCAGCAGTAACTCTCAGCACCCGGGACAGAAACTACCGATCAAATATAGATAAAGCTGTAAAAAAAAAAAAAAAAAAAAGACATTCATATTTACCCAGAACTCCCTGCTTCTTCCTCAAGTCCGGCCTCCTGGGATGACGTTACAGCCAATCACAGGCCAATCACTGGTTGCAGCGGTCACATGGACTGCCGCGTCATCCAGGGAGGTCGGGCTGGATGTGAAGAGAGGGGTTATGAATTTCTTTTACTTTTATATCGGTAAGGGCTGTCCCTTCTCTCTATTCTGCACTGATAGAGAGAAGGGGCTGCCGATTAGCGCAGCGCAATTTTGCAGAGAAAACGTGCCCGGAAATACGGGTGCAATACGGGTCGCATACGTGTGACCAAGGACCCGTATTTACGGGTGGACAAAAATACGTTCGTGTGCATGGGGCCTAAGAGATTATACAACGAAAGTGTGAATTTAGCCTTACATTTTAGGCCAGTCTGCTGGGGACGTGCAGATGCAACGGTTATAAATGTTGTAGATTAGAAAAAATGTGCTACAGCCAAAGCTGTGCCCATGACCCCGCGCCTCCGCGAATAAAATAAGCCTGTTCTTAAAAATGCACATGTGCCCATCGCAGAGATAAGGATATACACACATATATACCACACACGGTGTATACCCTCCACAACGCCCCTCCCCAAAGTCACTGTCTCCCAAGATCAGCCCATTGGTAGAGAATTGAAAGACAATTCTACATTATATACGCTCCGTTGTATAAGTACTGATAACGCCTACTCACATATTGCTTATAAACCCTCCCCCCAGGTTACAGTGCACATAATCTACGACATGGAGGGCAAACTGTGGCAGCGCCGCTACAGGGTCCAGCGGGGGGCGGCGCACACCACGAGCTGCCCTCCATCACTAGCGATATATTCCACCGGCACATCACGTCACTCACCGCCCGTGCAGTTATCTCCGCAGCTCAAGGAGTCTACGCCGCTACACAAACCAGATTTGAAATAAAGTAACTGTTGTCTGATTGGTCTACTACGAGACCTGTCACGTGACGCGCCTGCCCACCGCAGCTGTCTTCTCGAGTACCTTGAGATGATTTGCTAAAACATACCACGTGATTGTAAAGGAAGCACAAAAGCATCTTGGGAGATGTAGTCTTTCGTTTAGCTGTTCGGCGGCGCGCGCTGTTCCATGGAGTTCCCTGGAGAGGAATGATTATGTCAGTTTTCCTGTAGGATGAAATAATTCCTTCATATTTGACACTTTTATGCATGGGCCCGACCTTTAGTAATGGAAGCAGCCGAATGGTTTAGCTAATTTGGTGGTGCATTTTAGGTACACTGAGCATGTGACTACAGCCAACGCTGGAAAACGACTTCCAAGACCGTGTGGCCTAAATAATACGGCGCGGCCCCATGCACACGTCCGTATTTTTCATCCGTTATTACGGACCCATTCATTTCAATGGCCTATGGACACCTTTGCAGATTTTTAGGGATGGGTGTCCATGCCCCATGGCGGATCATCATAGGGTGTTTTGGATGGCCGCCCGGGGCCCGAGACTCCCAGGGGGCCCATAGCCACCCAAAGTACAATGTCGTTTTTGGCACTATTTGCAGCGAATTGCGGCAAAAAACGCGACGAAACAGCATTGTATTTGTCCTGCAAAAAGACCTTTAGACATAAGGTCACATGACCGCAGCTCTGTCACCCCATTATAAGTGCCCTATATTCTACATAATGTGATCGGCGCTGTAATGTAGATAACAACAGTGATTTTTATTTACACCGCGTTCCAAATTATTATGCAAATGTTATTTTTCGCTGATTTTACGAAATAGTCGATGCAAATGACGGTCAGTATAATCTTCACGCCATCAACCGTTGGAGTATAATGCAAATTTTATTGAACAAATCTCCTAATGATAACAGATTTTTTTTTTTAGAAGTAAAAAATTCAAAATGCTAATTATTATTCACAACAGATATCAATTTTTTTTAACCCCTGCAGGACTGAGCCTTTATGTGGTAATAACTCCGGAATGCTTTTACCTATCCAAGCGATTCTGAGATTGTTTTCTCGTGACATGTTGTACTTTATGTTAGGGAAAAAATTTGGTCGATAAATTCAATATTTATTTCTAAAAAACACCAAGATTGAGAAAATTTGCAAAAATTTGCATTTTTCTAAATTTAAATGTATCTACTTTTAAAACAGATAGTAATACCACACAAAATAGTTACTAGTTAACATTTCCCATATGTCTACTTTATGTTTGCATCGTTTTTTGAACATTCTATTATTTTTCTAGGACGTTTCAAGGCTTAGAACTTTAGCAGCAATTTCTCATATTTTCAAGAAAATGTCAAAAGGCGATTTTTAAAAAGGACCAGTTCAGTTGAGAAGTGGCTTTGAGGGCCTTATATATTAGATAGTCCCCATAAATAACCCCATTTTGAAAACGGCACCCCTCAAAGTATTCAAAACAGCATTCAGAAAGTTTTTTAACCCTTTAGGCGTTTCACAGGAATTAAAGCAAAGTAGAGGTGAAAGTTACACATTTCATTTTTTTTTTACAAAATTCATTTGCAATACTTTTTTTTTCTATACCACAGAAGGTTTTACCCGAGAAATGTAACTTATTATTTATTGCCCAGATTCTGCAGTTTAGAAATATCCCACATGTGGCCCATGTACGCTAATTTACTGAAACACCGGCCTCAGAAGCAAAGGAGCACCTAGTGGATTTTGGGGCCTCCTTTTTTTTTTTGCATATATTTTAGGCAGCATGTCAGGTTTGAAGAGGTCTTGTGGGGCCAAAACAATAAAGACCCCCAAAAGTGACCTCATTTTGGAAACTACACCCCTCACGGAAATTATCTAGGGGTATAGTTAGCATTTTGAACCCACAGTTTTTTTGCTAAATTTATTTGAATTAGTATGTGAAGATGAAAATCTACTTTTTTCTGAAAAAACTTAGAAATTGTTAATTTTTGCAAGGAATAAAAGAGAAAAAACACCCCAACATATGTAAAGCAATTTCTCCCGATTATAGCAATATCCCATATGTGGTAATAAACTGCTGTTTGGACCCACAGCAGGACTCAGAAGGGAAGGAGCAACATTTGGATTTTGAAATTCTGATTTTGCTGGAATAGTTTTCAGTGCAGTGTCGCGTTTGCAATGCACTGGAGGGAACAAAATAGTGGAAACCCCCGGAAAGTGACCCCATTTTGGAAACTACACTCATCAAGGAATTTTTCTAGGGGAGTAAAGTTAGCATTTTGACCCCACAGTTGTTTTGCTGAATTCATTGGAATTATTCTGTAAAGGTAAAAATCTACTTTTTTTCTGAAAAAAGGTAGCCATTTTTAATTTTTACAAGGAATAAAGGAGAAAAAGCACCCCAACATTTGTAAAGAATTTCTCCCGATTACGGAAATATGCCATATGTGGTAATAAACTGCTGTTTGGACCCACAGCAAGGCTCAGAAGGGAAGGAGCGCTATTTGGCTTTTGGAGTTCAAATTTAGCTGAAATGGTTTTTGGGTGCCATGTCGCATTTGCAAAGCCCCTGAGAGGCCAAAACAGTGGAGACCCCCCAAAAGTGGAAATTACACCACTTAAAGAATCTATCTAGGGATATAGTGGGCATTTAGACCCCACAAGTCTTTTGCAGGATTTATTAGAATTAGGCCGTGAAAATGAATATCAACATTTCTTCCACTAAAATTGTGCATTTTTTCAATTTCACAAAGGATAAAGGAGAAAATGCACCCCAACATTTGTAAAGCAATTTCTCCCGAGTACGGCTATACCCCACGTGTGATCATAAATGGTTTTTCTGGAGCTGCCCCAATCCTTTCGCATACATGACGTCTTCCATGCCTCCCTCCTTAAACGCTGCTCCCCGTCCTGGTCCCCCTCGAGGAAACCTCCTGTTCCCGTTCTCACCCCTGAGGGGGTGGAATTCGAGGTGGCCAAGATTATGGACAGTAGGATGGTCCAGGGCTCCCTCCAGTACCTGGTCCATTGGAGAGGATACGGGCCGGAGGAGAGGACTTGGGTACCTGCCCGTGATGTTCATGCTGGGGTATTGATCAGGAGGTTCCACCTTCTCTTCCCTACTAAACCGGGTCCTCTTAGTAAGGGTCCGGTGGCCCCTCATAAAAGGGGGAGTACTGTTAGGGATCTGCCAGGTACTACATCTAGGTATACTCCTGTGATTAATCAATCCACACCTAAGGCCAGACCTGTTCGACTGACACCATCTCCCACCAACCAGGGTGGCAGGCTCAGGAGTGGGAGAGCCTATCGCGGCCTGGTCAGTCGGAGTTAGCTCCGCCCCCTGTCCTTTATTACCTGCCGTGCTCTCTTCCTCAGTGCTTGTAATTCTTCTGGATTCCTGGCCTCACTGCTGCTTGCTCCAGCCTGCTTCTGCCGTGCTTCTGCCTTGCTGCAGTTCCGCTTAACCTGCTTTGCTTTTTCCCTGGCTTGCTTCCTTCTCCGTGCTCACTTTGGTATACTCCACTTCATCCTGGTCCTGACTACTCATTCACCGCTCCGTTTCCTCGCGGCGTTCCGTGGCTACTGCCCCTTCCCTTGCGTGTTCCCTGTTTGTTCTCCCGTGCACTTAGACAGCGTAGGGACCGCCGCCCAGTTGTACCCCGTCGCCTAGGGCGGGTCGTTGCAAATAGACAGGGACAGTGCGGTGGGTAGATTAGGGCTCACTTTCCCTTCACCACTTTCCTGCCACTACAAACAGGTTGCTGTATATTGTGTTCGGCATTCACTGTCGAGGGTGCTGAAAGAGTTACTGCCGATCAGTTAGCTCTTTCAGCACCTTGGACAGTGACGGGCGTCGACTAGCCTCATCTCTATGATGGCGGCTGCGCGAAAATCACGCAGCCGCGCATCATACACGGATGACACACGCAGCTGTCAAATGTTTTTTGCGCGCGCAAAACGCTGTGTTGTTTGCGCACGCAAAAACGCAACATCCGTCTGTATCTGCCCTTAGGCAAATAGTTTTATTTTTTCTAAAAGTGGTAAAACATAAAACAAAACATAACAATGTGGTATCGCCGTAATCGTATCAACCTGTAGAATAAGGTAGACATGTCGTTTTTTTTACCGCCTGATGGACGCCGTTAAAACAAAACCCCCCAAAAAATGGCGTAATTGCTGTTTTTTTGCCTATTTCACATCACAAATAATTTTTGATTCAGCTTCCCAGTATATTATGCTGTAGAATAAATGGCGCCATGAAAAACTACAACTTGTCCCGCAAAACACAAGCCCTCATAAGGCTGCGTCGACGAAAAAATATAAAAAAAGTTATGGCTTTTGGAAGGCAGGAAAGGAAAAGGATAAAATGAAAAAACTCAAATTGGCCGTGTACTTAAGGGGTTAAAGTTTATTCAGTATACAGTAAGCATTTCTACAACTTTCTAATATACTTTGTGTTTCATTATTCCGTCATTTAGAGACTAAAAATCTGTTACAGGGCCCATCAGGGTAAGGTGAGTTTTCTTTTTATTGGTGCAAAGGGGGCCTAACTTATCTATGGTAAAACACAGGGGCCTAACTTATCTATGGTAAAACACAGGGGCCTAACTTATCTATGGTAAAACACAGGGCGCCAAACTTATCTATGGTAAAACACAGGGGCCTAACTTATCTATGGTAAAACACAGGGGGCCTAACTTATCTATGGTAAAACACAGGGGGCCTAACTTATCTATGGTAAAACACAGGGGCCTAACTTATCTATGGTAAAACATAGGCGGCCTAACTTATCTATGGTAAAACACAGGGGCCTAATTTATCTATGGTAAAACACAGGGGGCCTAACTTATCTATGGTAAAACACAGGGGCCTAACTTATCTATGGTAAAACACAGGGGGCCTAACTTATCTATGGTAAAACACAGGGGGCCTAACTTATCTATGGTAAAACACAGGGGGCCTAACTTATCTATGGTAAAACACAGGGGCCTAACTTATCTACGGTAAAACACAGGGGGCCTAACTTATCTATGGTAAAACACAGGGGACCTAACTTATCTATGGTAAAACACAGGGGGCCTAACTTATCTATGGTAAAACACAGGGGGCCTAACTTATCTATGGTAAAACACAGGGGGCCTAACTTATCTATGGTAAAACACAGGGGGCCTAACTTATCTATGGTAAAACACAGGGGACCTAACTTATCTATGGTAAAACACAGGGACCTAACTTATCTATGGTAAAACACAGGGGCCTAACTTATCTATGGTAAAACACAAGGGGCCTAACTTATCTATGGTAAAACACAGGGGGCCTAACTTATCTATGGTAAAACACAGCGGGCCTAACTTTTTATTTTGGGTGTCTAGTTTCTTCCATTTTACTGCCGCTGCTGCCGAGTAAGTTGCACCGCAAAGGGGTCACTAAGACCATGTTCACACGGTGGATTTTGCTTGGTGGGTCCCGCTGCAAAATCGGACGCAGAATTATTCCTGCCGTCAACCAAAAGATTCCTACTCCCATTCACTTCAGATCGGGCAGGACGCTTCTTTTGCCCGCTAGTTGAAAAAATCAGCTAGCGGTAAAAAGAGGCATCCGCCTCCCACTGAAATAGAGATCTGCAGAACATTGCTCTCTCCTCTCTACCTCCTGACAGATACATAGTGATATATTCTGCAGATTATTGTCCAACTGACTACTCTAGAGATCTGCAGAACATTGCTCCTCTACCTCCTGACAGATACATAGTGATATATTCTGCAGATTATTACACCACTGACTTCTCTAGAGATCTGCAGAACATTGCTCCTCTAACTCCTGACAGATACATAGTGATATATTCTGCAGATTATTACACAACTGACCTCTCTGGAGATCTGCAGCACATTGCTCCTCTACCTCCTGACAGATACATAGTGATATATTCTGCAGATTATTACACCACTGACTTCTCTAGAGATCTGCAGAACATTGCTCCTCTAACGACTGACAGATACATAGTGATATATTCTGCAGATTATTACACCACTGACCTCTCTAGAGATCTGCAAGACATTGCTCCTCTACCCCTGACAGATACATAGTGATATATTCTGCAGATTATTACACCACTGACTTCTCTAGAGATCTGCAGAACATCGCTCCTCTAACTCCTGACAGATACATAGTGATATATTCTGCAGATTATTACACCACTGACCTCTCTGGAGATCTTCAGAACATTGCTCCTCTACCTCCTGACATACATAGTGATATATTCTGCAGATTATTACACCACTGAACTCTCAAGAGATCTGCAGAACATCGCTCCTCTAACTCCTGACAGATACATAGTGATATATTCTGCAGATTATTACACCACTGACCTCTCTAGAGATCTGCAGGACATTGCTCCGCTACCCCTGACAGATACATAGTGATATATTCTGCAGATTATTACACCACTGACCTCTCCGGAGATCTGCAGAACATTGCTCCTCTACCGCCTGACAGATACATAGTGATATATTCTGCAGATTATTACACCACTGACTTCTCTAGAGATCTGCAGAACATTGCTCCTCTAACTCCTGACAGATACATAGTGATATATTCTGCAGATTATTACACAACTGACCTCTCTGGAGATCTGCAGCACATTGCTCCTCTACCTCCTGACAGATACATAGTGATATATTCTGCAGATTATTACACCACTGACTTCTCTAGAGATCTGCAGAACATTGCTCCTCTAACTCCTGACAGATACATAGTGATATATTCTGCAGATTATTACACCACTGACCTCTCTAGAGATCTGCAGAACATCGCTCCTCTAACGACTGACAGATACATAGTGATATATTCTGCAGATTATTACACCACTGACCTCTCTAGAGATCTGCAGGACATTGCTCCTCTACCCCTGACAGATACATAGTGATATATTCTGCAGATTATTACACCACTGAACTCTCAAGAGATCTGCAGAACATCGCTCCTCTAACTCCTGACAGATACATAGTGATATATTCTGCAGATTATTACACCACTGACCTCTCTAGAGATCTGCAGGACATTGCTCCTCTACCCCTGACAGATACATAGTGATATATTCTGCAGATTATTACACCACTGACCTCTCTAGAGATCTGCAGAACATTGCTCCTCTTCCTCCTGACAGATACATAGTGATATATTCTGCAGATTATTATACCACTGACCTCTCTAGAGATCTGCAGAACATTGCTCCTCTACCTCCTGACAGATACATACTGATATATTCTGCAGATTATTACACCACTGACCTCTCTGGAGATCTGCAGAGCATTGCTCCTCTACCTCCTGACAGATACATAGTGATATATTCTGCAGATTATTACACCACTGACCTCTCTAGACATCTGCAGAACATTGCTCCTCTACCTCCTGACAGATACATACTGATATATTCTGCAGATTATTACACCACTGACCTCTCTGGAGATCTGCAGAACATTGCTCCTCTACCTCCTGACAGATACATAATGATATATTCTGCAGATTATTACACCACTGACCTCTCTAGAGATCTGCAGAACATTGCTCCTCTTCCTCCTGACAGATACATAGTGATATATTCTGCAGATTATTATACCACTGACCTCTCTAGAGATCTGCAGAACATTGCTCCTCTACCTCCTGACAGATACATACTGATATATTCTGCAGATTATTACACCACTGACCTCTCTGGAGATCTGCAGAACATTGCTCCTCTACCTCCTGACAGATACATAGTGATATATTCTGCAGATTATTACACCACTGACCTCTCTAGACATCTGCAGAACATTGCTCCTCTACCTCCTGACAGATACATAATGATATATTCTACAGATTATTACACCACTGACTTCTCTAGAGATCTGCAGAACATCGCTCCTCTAACTCCTGACAGATACATAGTGATATATTCTGCAGATTATTACACCACTGACCACTCTAGAGATCTGCAGAACATTGCTCCTCTACCTCCTGACAGATACATAGTGATATATTCGGCAGATTATTATACCACTGACCTCTCTAGAGATCTGCAGAACATTGCTCCTCTAACTCCTGACAGATACATAGTGATATATTCTGCAGATTATTACACAACTGACCTCTCTGGAGATCTGCAGCACATTGCTCCTCTATCTCCTGACAGATACATAGTGATATATTCTGCAGATTATTACACCACTGACTTCTCTAGAGATCTGCAGAGCATTGCTCCTCTAACTCCTGACAGATACATAGTGATATATTCTGCAGATTATTACACCACTGACCTCTCTAGAGATCTGCAGAACATCGCTCCTCTAACTCCTGACAGATACATAGTGATATATTCTGCAGATTATTACACAACTGACCTCTCTAGAGATCTGCAGGACATTGCTCCTCCACCCCTGACAGATACATAGTGATATATTCTGCAGATTATTACACCACTGACCTCTCTAGAGATCTGAAGAACATTGCTCCTCTTCATCCTGACAGATACATAGTGATATATTCTGCAGATTATTACACCACTGACCTCTCTAGAGATCTGCAGAACATTGCTCCTCTACCTTCTGACAGATACATAGTGATATATTCTGCAGATTATTACACCACTGACCTCTCTAGAGATCTGCAGAACATTACTCCTCTACCTCCTGGCAGATACACAGTGATATATTCTGCAGATTATTACACCACTGACCTCTCTAGAGATCTGAAGAACATTGCTCCTCTTCATCCTGACAGATACATAGTGATATATTCTGCAGATTATTACACCACTGACCTCTCTAGAGATCTGCAGAACATTGCTCCTCTACCTTCTGACAGATACATAGTGATATATTCTGCAGATTATTACACCACTGACCTCTCTAGAGATCTGCAGAACATTACTCCTCTACCTCCTGGCAGATACACAGTGATATATGCTGCAGATTATTACACCACTGACCTCTCTGGAGATCTGCAGAACATTGCTCCTCTACCTCCTGACAGATACATAGTGATATATTCTACAGATTATTACACCACTGACTTCTCTAGAGATCTGCAGAACATCGCTCCTCTAACTCCTGACAGATACATAGTGATATATTCTGCAGATTATTACACCACTGACCTCTCTAGAGATCTGCAGAACATTACTCCTCTACCTCCTGGCAGATACACAGTGATATATGCTGCAGATTATTACACCACTGACCTCTCTAGAGATCTGCAGAACATTGCTCCTCTACCTCCTGACAGATACATAGTGATATATTCTGCAGATTATTACACAACGGACCTCTCCGGAGATCTGCAGAACATTGCTCCTCTACCTCCTGACAGATACATAGTGATATATTCTGCAGATTATTATACCACTGACCTCTCTAGAGATCTGCAGAACATTGCTCCTCTACCTCCTGACAGATACATAGTGATATATTCTGCAGATTATTACACCACTGACTTCTCTAGAGATCTGCAGAACATTGCTCCTCTACCTCCTGACAGATACATACTGATATATTCTGCAGATTATTACACCACTGACCTCTCTGGAGATCTGCAGAACATTGCTCCTCTATAACACCTGACAGATAAATAGTTTTATATTCTGCAGATTATTACACCTCTGACCTCTCTGGAGATCTGCAGAACATTGCTCTCTCCTCTCTACCGCCTGCCAGATACATAGTGATATATTCTGCAGATTATTACACCACTGGCCTCTCTAGAGATCTGCAGAACATTGCTCCTCTACCTTCTGACAGATACATAGTGATATATTCTGCAGATTATTACACCACTGACCTCTCTAGAGATCTGCAGAACATTGCTCCTCTACCTCCTGACAGATACATAGTGATATATTCTACAGATTATTACACCACTGACTTCTCTAGAGATCTGCAGAACATCGCTCCTCTAACTCCTGACAGATACATAGTGATATATTCTGCAGATTATTACACCACTGACCTCTCTAGAGATCTGCAGAACATTACTCCTCTACCGCCTGGCAGATACACAGTGATATATGCTGCAGATTATTACACCACTGACCTCTCTAGAGATCTGCAGAACATTGCTCCTCTACCTCCTGACAGATACATAGTGATATATTCCGCAGATTATTACACCACTGACCTCTCTAGAGATCTGCAGAACATTGCTCCTCTACCTCCTGACAGATACATACTGATATATTCTGCAGATTATTACACCACTGACCTCTCTGGAGATCTGCAGAACATTTCTCCTCTATCTCCTGACAGATACAGAGTGATATATTCTGCAGATTATTACACCACTGACCTCTCTGAAGATCTGCAGAATATTGCTCCTCTACCTCCTGACAGATAAATAGTGTAATATTCTGCAGATTATTAACCACTAACCTCTCTAGAGATCTGCAGAACATTGCTCCTCTACCTCCTGACAGATAAATTGTGATATATTCTGCAGATTATTACACCACTGACCTCTCTGGAGATCTGCAGAATATTGCTCTGTCCTCTCTACCTCCTGATAGATACTTATTGATATATTCTGCAGATTATTACACCTGACTTTTCCACACCCTTATGATCCCTGTAGATAAAAGGCTCCCTGGATAAATTCCCCAATATATATATGAAAACACTGAAAATTGTAAAGAAAATATATGTTTATTCCAGAATCCAGTAGAATTGCTGTGCGGTTTTCTCCGGCCCTTTAACATGTGATGATCTGTGACATGAAGAAGAGGAGGGTCCTTCTTCACACGTGGATATGGCCGCCAGTCCACCCTTACACAGCTCAGTCCTGGATCATAAGAGAGCGTAAAACATTTTTCTATTTTTTCACAGTTGTATCCTAGAAAAGACAAACAATGTGAATTAGCCCAAAAATTCACAAAACCTTCACCACAAGGATATGAAGATGGAGCAGAAGACGTCGGACTTACCGGATCTCGCTTCTGTTCTGCACATCACTGGTTCTCAGCGCTGGAGGAGTCTTCATGACAATTTCAGATGGTTTAGGTGGTAAAGACCACCATGTTGGGGTGACAAAAGATGGTGAATAGGCCCCGAGCGACAGATGGAACAAAACAGGCCCCTTTCTCTCCCGGGGGTTCGGGGCCCTGATGGTAAATGGGCCCCGAGTGGCAGATGGAATTAAAATGCCCACTTTCTCTTCCGGGGGTTTGAGGCCCTGGTGGTAACAGTAACCCCTGAAAGGTCCTCCATCTCCACATCCTCTGGAAGTTTGCGTCCGCGAACTTCCTTTTTGTCTTTCTTATCCTCCATATCCTCCATCTCTATATCATCAGGAAATTGGCGTCCGCCAACCTCCATTTTCTCGTCCTCCTCCACGTCCTCCATCTCTACATCATCGGGAAATTGACGTCCGCCAACCTCCATTTTCTCTACAATCCTCATCTTGAAAAACATCTTCACTATCCTCCTCTTCATCAAAGACACCTTCATGATGAGAGCCAGCAAGAGAAACCGACACCGTGGTCAATGTGTGACCCCAATTTATAGACTTGATGATGTCATAAGATGTTTACACATCCAGATTAAGAGGTGTAGAGAAATAGAATCTGCCCACATTCTAGATGACATCACAAGAAGCGTATCTCAGTGATCCGGTGGCCATATAAAACGTAATATGGTACAAGAATACAGACAGTAGGGTCTCACTACACCCTCTGGGGAAGTCTCTATCATCTCAAAGAATTCTCAAATCAATGTGGTCAATTCCACTGGGTTCCTAAAACGTAATCGCACCCATAAAACGTACAACACGGGCGTTTACATATACAGTAAAAATTAAACAAAACCATTTTTTTCATAAAAAGTGGTTTTTTTTTTTGTACAAGTGGGAAAAAAAATACACATATATGGTATCACCACGATTGTAACGACCAGAGCTATAAAGTTAACACAGTATTTAAACAGCATGGTGAAAACCGTAAAAAACTAAAAAAAATAAAAAAAACATGGCAAAAGTGTTTTTTTTTTACCCCCCACAAAAAATATAATAAAAGTTAATCAATATATCATATGTACCCAAAAATGGTGCCATTAAAGAAAATAACTCGTTTGGCATAAAAAAAAAAAGCCCTTATACAGCGTTATTGACGGAACAATACAAAAATTACGGCTCTTGGAAAGCGGAGATGTAAAAACAAATTATTTATGTTTAAAAATATTTTTAATGTGCAACTAAAATTTATATTCACCAAACCCGGTGAATTGCACAACAAGCAGAGAGATGAGGCCTCTTTTAGCCTTTAAGATTAACGGCCAGGAGCGGCGGCGTGATGCACTGATTGAAAGTCTGTATCCTACAAAACAGAGAACGGCAGGGGTCTCTGTCATAGATTTCAACTAGAACCGCCTCCTGATAGGCCGTATAACCCCTAAGTCCACAAAGTCAATAGCGAGCGCAGCATCTAAGTGGTTGACAGAGGGAGGGGCTTCTTCTGTACAATAGCAGGTTATCGCGGGGGTGCCAACGGTTGCGATGGCAACTGGAGGCCTAACAATGGCCTCGTGGCCTGCCATGTACTGAAGCCTATTAGGCCCTGCCAGAATGCAGTGTATTATACCAGCTAAGACGTGATTGGATCCTCAATTCCCCTAGTGGAACAAAAAACTAAAAAGAATGCTCTAGAAAAATAAAAAAACAAAAACTGCCACTCTCTCTTTATAAAGTCATTATTAAAAAATATATATAAAACTATACACAACTGGTATTGCCACATCCATAAAGACACAAAAATAATCACATCATTTATCCTGCGCGGTAAACGCTGTAAGAAAAATATAAAAAAAAATTACAGATATTCTGTTTTTGGTCACATCACCTCCAAAACATTGGAATATAAAGCTACCAAAAAAAGCCCTCACAGCTCTGCAGATGGAAAAAGTTATGGCTCTCAGAATATGGCGACTTTATGTAAGGCTATGTTCACACTGAGTTTTTTTACAAGTTTTTTGACGCGGAAACCGCGCCGGAAAACTCGTCAAAAACGGCCCGAAAATGCCTCCCGTTTATTTCTCGCGGGACAAAGAAGGGACATGCCCTATTTTCGGGCGTTTACGCCTCTGACCTCCCATTGACTTCAATGGGAGGCAGAGAAAGCATATTTTGCGGCGTTTTATGCCCGCGGTGCTCAAAGGCCGCGGGCAAAAACGCTGCGAAAAATGCCGCGAAAATCGGCGTGCAGGGAGAGGAAAATCTGCCTCAAACTTACAAACGAAATTTTGAGGCAGAAATTCCGCCTGCAAAAAAACTCTGTGTGAACATAGCCTTAGTGTTTTTATTGTGAAAAAGTAGTGAAACATAAAAAAAAGAATATAAATTTAGTATGGCCGTAATCATAGTTAACCGCCGAATAAAGTTAACAGGTCGTCTATGCCATGAATAGAGATGAGCGAACCGGGACAACCGAACCCGGTTTCGGTCCGAACACCGGGAAAAGTTCGGTTCGCAGCGAATCCGAACTTCACCGGGTTCGGCCGAACACGTTTTGACCGAACCTGGTCAAAAATATTATACAAATCGGCAGCCACTTATTTCTATCAATCACTGATAGAGAAAAGAGGCTGCTGATTAAAAATAAAATAAAAAGCATTTCATACGTACCCGGTCATTGTCTTGGTGACGAGTCCCTCTTCTTCCTCCAGTCCGACCTTCTTTCCTGACGCGGCAGCCTGTGATTGGCTGCAGAGGCCGCTGCAGCCTGTGATTGGCTGCAGAGGCCGCTGCAGCCTGTGATTGGCTGCAGAGGCCGCGGCAGCCTGTGATTGGCTGCAGCGGTCACATGGGCTGTAACGTCATCCAGGAATGTCGGGCCGGATGTCGAGAGGGACGCATCACAAAGGCTACGGCCGGGAGACCGGACTGGAGGAAGCAGAAAGTTCTCGGTAAGTATGAACGTCTTTTTTTTTACAGGTTACTCTATATTCTGATCGGAATTCACTGTCCAGGGTGCTGAAAGAGTTACTGCCGATCAGTTAACTCTTTCAGCACCCTGGACAATGACTATTTACTGACGTCGCCTAGCAACGCTGCCGTAATGACGGGTGCACACATGTAGCCACCCGTCATTACGGGGCCTCATGCACCCGACCGTAAAAACACCCGTTATTACGGGTCGTAATTACGACCCGAAATAGCGGGCCCATAGACTTCTGTTAGCCACGGGTACCTTCCCGTTTTCTCACGGGAAGGTGCCCGTGCCGTTAAAAAGATAGACCATGTTCTATTTTTTTTTTTTACGGGCCGTGCTCCTATACTTTATAATGGGAGCACGGCTCGGAAAAACGACCGGCTGCGCGTGGCCGGCCGTGCCCGGCCGTGCTCATCTCCTGAAATACTCTGTGCTGCCTTAAACTCTGTGGACAGGTCAGGATCCTGTTTCTTTTAAATGCTGCTGGGGAACCCGCTCGATCCACTATATAAGGCTGCGCTACAGTGCTTGGGAATAAGTGACTGGGGCAGAAGAGGATGGAGGCGCAGCCTTATATAGTGGATCGAGCGGGTTCCCCAGCAGCATTTAAAAGAAACAGGATCCTGACCTGTCCACAGAGTTTAAGGCAGCACAGAGTATTTCAGGAGATGAGCGTGCGGATCTTGTGCGGGGTGGTGACTTGACAATCATGTGAAGGTGTTATTGAGGACAGGAGTGGGGGAGAGGTAACAGACTGAGAGCTACGTAATGGTAAGAGCAGAGTTCACAGCAGCACTGAATCTGCACGCTCCTCTCCTGAAATATTCTGTGCTGCCTTAGGCCTCATTTACACGAGCGTAATATACGCGCGTGCGATGCGCGTGCTTTTCACGCGTGTCGTACGCACCTATATTACTCTATGGGGCAGTTTAGACGATGCGTGAATTTTGCGCAGCGTGAGTGCGTTGCGTAAAACTCACGACATGTTCTATAATCGTGCGTTTTTCGCGCATCACGCACCCATTGAAGTCAATGGGTGCGTGAAAACCACGCATGCCGCACGGAAGCACTTCCGTGCGAACTGCGTGATTCGCGCAAGAGCTGTCAAAAGGATGAATGTAAACAGAAAAGCACCACGTGCTTTTCTGTTTACAAACATCCAAACGGAGTGTCAAATTAGAGATGAGCGCACCGAACTTCACCGGGTTCGGCCGAACTCATTTTGACCGAACCCGGCAAAAAAATTTCCAGTACGCGACGTCGGGAGACAGTCACTCTCCACGGTGCTGAAAGAGTTAAACTGGTTCAGCACCATGGACAGTGACTTCCGATCACAATATACATGTACGTGTAAAAAAAAACAGAAGTTCTGACTTACCGAGAACTCCCGGGTTCTTCCTCCAGTCTGACCTCCCGGGATGACAATTCTGTCCAAGTGACAGCTGCAGCCAATCACAGGCCAAGCACAGGCTGCAGCCAATCACAGGCTGCAGCGGTCACTTGGACTGCCGCGTCATCCTGGGAGGTGGGGCCGGATGACAAGAGAGGGACGCGTCACCAAGGCAACGGCCGGGAGACCGGACTGGAGGAAGCAGGACGTTCTTGGTAAGTATGAACGTCTTTTTTTTATTCACAGATTGGTGTATATTTTGATCGGCATTCACTGTCGAGGGTGCTGAAAGAGTTACTGCCGATCAGTTAGCTCTTTCAGCACCCTGGACAGTGACGGACGTCGACTGGCCTCATCTCTATGATGGCGGCTGCGCGAAAATCATGCAGCCGCGCATCATACACGGATGACACACGGAGCTGTCAAGTGCCTTTTGTGCGCGCAAAACGCTGCGTTTTTTGCGCGCGCAAAACGCACACGCTCGTGTAAATCAGGCCTTAAACTCTGTGGACAGGTCGCTTTAAAAAAAATAAAAAATTCCTGTTTTATGATCACCTCTCATCCCAAGAAATTGTATAAAAAAATATCCTGATGTGCAGGCCACAAATTTTAGCTTAGGGGGACAAGCACACAGCACTGGACCAATAGTAGCTGCCCGTCCTTAACCTGTTTACCTCCACCTACGGTATAAAGGCGGCAGAGGTAAATGGGCTTTAAATTGTTAAAAGATGGCAGCTGGTTGTGTTTTCAGGTTGGGATCGTACACGCAAACTAATCCCGCTTAGGGCTTGTTCACACCTGCATCAGTGTTTATGTGGAGGCCTAAAACCACAAAATTACCGTCTGGTTTCCGTCATGGTATCCGTGATTATGCCAAAAACAAAAGCGCAGCAGGCTGCGCTATGGTTTCCGGTATTTTCGTCCAGATCTTTCACAGAGCCTCCAACGCAGATGTGAATAGGCTCTTACCTGCATAGTTACTCAATACTTCCGCTACACAATGACCACATAGTGACTGAATAATATTACCATACTGTTACTGAATCAAAACCACTGAACAAAAACCAATATCACCACCTTATAGTGACCATATAATCATAGATTCCGGTCCTACACAGGGGCTCTACAGACCATATAAGTGATTACAGTACAGTGACATGCATTGACCATATAGTGTTAGATACCGGTCCTACACAGGAACTCTACAGACCATATAAGTGATTACAGTACAATGACATCCAGTGACCATATAGTGGTAAATACTGGTCCTACACAGGAGGGTTGTAGACCATATACAGCACAGTGACTCACAGGTGACGTCTTCTCAGATTAGATTTGTTCACTTTCCCTTTTCTTCTCCATCCTGCCCAGAAACCTAAAACGACTTCTACCCATGAATCCCCTCTGCAGAATTTAAAATACAGACAAGTTGGTTTCCTGCTTTTCTTGCATTCATCCCACCTATACCCCATCCTCTAAACAAACTCGTCATCTACAGTGCGCCAGATAGTAGTAATGCCACCCACTTGGTGCCCCACACCATAATAGCGCCCCCTTTGTGCACCCATACAGTAATAGTGCCCCCTTTATGCCCCCATATACTAATGTTGCCATTAACAGACCCGCTTCTCTTCCAGGCCCAGTTGTGATTGTAGTGGTTGCTACCTGACCCAGATGGGAGACGGACCCACTGATAACAGTGGGCTGATATTTTTATCCTCAGACAGGAGACCCTGTGGGGATGGTGGCCCTGGGCATTTGCCCAGTTTGACCCCCATCCTAACACCAACCCTGTAGAAAAGTGTTCTAACAGACGCACAGGTGTAGCGCGGCCACGGGGGTGGTCATGGGAATGATGGTGTCACGTACTCTAAGCCTACGGCTCCCTCGGTCTCCAGGACATTGAGAGTTACTCGTTAGGGTGTCTCCCGGCCTGCCAGACTGAGGCAATTATTTAGTTCAGCCTGGGATAGTTGACCTTTGTCTGTAATTAGAGTTTCCTTGCCTGGTGATTTCCCTTGTCTTGAGACTCCCCTGAGCGACTTGCTTTTTGACTTTTTGTGACCTCTGACTCCTGGACTCCTGACTTGTCATTGCCTTCTGACTTTTGTTTTTCCGTACTTTCCCGGTTTGACCCTGCCTGCCTTTTGCATCCGAAAGACGAGGGGCTCCGACCCTGTATCGACTACCATCAGCTTAACAATATTACTATAAAGAACCAACACAGCTCATCCCCGATCTATTTAATCAGGTTCAGGGGGCCAAATGGTTCTCTAAGTTTGGCATGCGGGGGGGGGGGGGGGGGGCTTATGACCTGATTAGAGTTTATAAGGGGGATGAGTGGAAGACTGCCTTTAACACCCCCAAAGGGCACTTTAAGTAAATGGTGATGCCCTTCGGTCTATGTAATGTGCCGGCTGTGTTCCAGACTTTCATAAATTATATTTTTAGAGACTATCTGGGGCTCTTCTTGGTGGTATACTTAGATGACATTTTGGTGTTTTCCAAAGACTGGGACCCGCACGTCAAACATGTCTGGACTGTCCTCCACATTCTCAGGGCCAATAATTTGTTCGCTAAATTTGAAAAATGTAGTTTTGGTATTCAAGAGATGCCTTTCATGGGACGCATCCTTAGCCCTGAGGATTTCCGCATGGATCCTGCCAGGCTCCAGGCAGTATCTGACTGGGTTCGGCCTGTTCCCTGAAAGCCCTCCAAAGGTTTTTAGGGTTCGCTAATTATTACAGACGTTTTATCGAAAAATTTTCAGTAATTGCCAAACCCCTTACTGACCTCACCCGTAAAAGTGCGTATCTCCTCCACTGGTCTCTGTAGGCAGTCCGAGCCTTCGAGCTCCTTAAGGGGTGCTGTTCCTCTGCCCCAGTACTAATCCAACCGGATTATACTCAACCCTTTATTGTGGAGGTGGATGCTTCCGAGGTGGGTGTGGGAGCAGTATTGTCTCAGGGTCCTACTTCTCACTCACCTCCGACCCTGTGCCTTCTTTTCCCATAAGTTCTTTCCCTCTGAGCAAAATTATGATGTGGGTAATCGGGAACTGCTGGCCATCAAATGGGCCTTGGAGGGATGGCATAATTTTCTCGAAGGGGCAAGACATCGGGTCACAGTCCTCACTGACCATAAAAATTTAGTCTTTCTAGATTCAGCCAAGAGACTCAAACCCAGAAAGACTAGATGGGCTCTATTTTTTACCAGGTTCAATTTTGTTCTTACCTACAGGCCTGGTTCAAAGAATATTAAAGCGGATACTTTGTTCCGTAGTTTTCTGGCCACCCCTCCGCCTGAGACCAAACCCGAAGGAGTATTGCTTCCTGGTGCGGTACTGGCAACCGTAGACTCTGACCTGACCACAGAGATCACGGCCAGCCAGGACTCTGCCCCTTCCAGAGGGCAAATTGTTTGTACCCCTAGACCTCCGGCTTAGGCTCCTCCAGGAGTGTCATGACTCAGTCCAGTCAGGTCACCAGGGACCTTGTCATCCGTGGTTTCTGGTGGCCAGGGCTGCTACGGGATGTCCGAGTCTACGTGGTCTCATGTGAGACCTGCGCCCGGTCTAAAACTCCCAGATCCCGACCTGCAGGCTTGCTGTGTCCTTTGCCGGTGCCCGAAGGACCCTGGACCCATCTAGCCATGGATTTTATCACCGATCTGCCTTCATCCCAGGGCAGGTCGGTGATCTGGGTAGTTGTAGACCGGTTTAGTAAAATGGCTCACTTCATTCCCCTGAAGAAATTGCCCAATGCTAAAGAGTTAACCTCTTTATTAAACATATTTTACGTTTGCACGGGGTACCTGTTAACATCGTCTCTGACAGGGGGGTCCAATTTGTATCATTGTTTTGGAGGGCGTCCTGCAAGCAGTTTGGACTAGACTTGTCCTTTTCATCGGGCTTTCATCCAGAAACTAATGGCCAGACTGAGAGGACCAATCAGTCTCTGGAACAGTATCTCAGATGTTTCGTGGCCGACGCTCAGGATAAATGGTTCAGGTTTTTGGTGCTTGGGTAACTTGCCCTCAATAATCACATCAGCACATCGCCAGGAGTTTCTTTGCTAATTATGGTTTTAATCCCCGGTTTTCTTCATTTTCCCCATGTGTATCAGATAACCCTGAAGTGGAGCTTCTCACTGGGAAATTGAGGGTCATCTGGGACCACGTCCAGAGTAATCTCAGGGCAGCCCAGGACCACCAGCGGCTTCAAGCCAATAAAAGGCGTTCGGCTAATCCTGATTTCTCGGTGGGAGATCCGGTTTGGTTATCTTCCAAGAACCTCTGCCTGAGGGTACTCTCCTGAAAGTTCACCCCCAGGTACATCGGTCCTTATGAAGTCATGGAGAGGATCAACCCCGTCTCCTTTCGCTTAAAATTACCCCCCCACCTTCTTCGCATCCACGATATGTTTCATTCCTCCCTTCTGAAAAGATTTGTCCCCCCCCATCCTTCCCATAGGGAAACCGCCATCCCAGTTTTAACATCCGAGGGACAGGAGTTTGAGGTGGCCAGGTTGCTGGACAGTATAAAGGTTCAGGGGTCTATCCAGTACCTGGTCCATTGAAAAGGATATGGTCCAGTGGAAAGGACTTGGGTCCCAGTCCGAGATTTCCACGCTCGGACCCTTATAAATAACTTTCATAAAAAGTTTCCGAATAGACCTGGTACGGGGGTTGAGGGTCCAGTGGCCCCTCGTAAAAGGGGGGTACTGTCACGTACTCTCCAGGACATCGAGAGTTACTTGCTCGGGCGTCGCCCGGCCTGGCAGACTGAGGCAGTCTGCAGCCAATAGGAGCTCATGAGCGTCAGGCCAATCAAAGCCTGGCTGATGTTCCTGAGCTCCCGTCCTCACCTTAATTAGTTCAGCCTGGGATAGTAGGCCTTTGTCTGTAATTAGAGTTTCCTTGCCTGGTGCTTTCCCTTGTTTTCAGACTCCCCTTGCTTTTTGACATCTTGTGACCTGACCTCGGCTGGTCTCTTGATGTAAAGGATCTGCCAGACACAGCTTCTGTGTCGACCCCCATGGTTAATCAGTCTGCACCTGCTCCTAGGTCTGATAGAGTGACTCGATCTGGGCTCCTATATGACAAGGTAGATGTCGTTCATCGGGAACTGTGCATAGTATGGGCCCAGGTTCAGAAGAACCTAGAGGTGTCCCAGAGCATACAAAAGACTCAGGCAGATAAAAGACGTTCTGCTAATCCCTTGTTTGTGGGCGGGGTTCTGGTGTGGCTGTCTTCAAAAAATTTGCGCCTTAAAGTCACGTCCAAAAAATTTGCTCCCCGGTATATAGGGCCGTACAAGGTCATTGAGGTCCTTAACCCTGTCTCCTTCCGACTGGAGTTACCCCCGTCTTTTCGAATATACAACGTGTTTCATGCCTCCCTCCTGAAACGCTGCTCCCCGTCCTTGGCTACCTCGAGGAAATCTCTGGTCCCTGTTCTCACCCCTGAAGGGGTGGAATTCGAGGTGGCCAAGATTGTGGACAGCAGGATGGTCCAAGGCTCCCTCCAGTACCTGGTCCAATGGAGAGGATACAGGCCTGAGGAGAGGACTTGGGTACCCGCCCGGGATGTTCACGCTGGGGTATTGCTCAGGAGGTTCCATCTTCGGTTCCCCAATAAGCCAGGTCCACCTAGAAAGAGTCCAGTGGCCCCTCATAAAAGGCGGGGTGCTGTAAAGGATCTGCCAGACACAGCTTCTGTGTCGACGCTCACGGTTAATCAGTCTGCACCTGCTCCTAGGTCTGATAGAGTGACTCGATCTGCTAACACTCAGGCTGGTAGGCTCAGGAGTGGGAGAACCTATCACAGCCTGGCCAGACGGTTCTAGCTCCCGCCCTCGGTCTGTTTATACCTTCACTTCCTGCTTGACTTTGCCTGTGATTCTTTCCTGTTTCCTGGCTCTGCTGCTCCTTCTATTATCATTATTGACCTTGCTTCATTTTGACCCTGGCTTTTCTGACTACGCTCCTGTTTGGTACCTCTTACACTCCTGGTTTGACTCAGCTCGTTCACTACTCCTGTTGCTCACGGTGTTGCCGTGGGCAACTGCCCCATTTCCCTTAGCTTCTGTGTACCCTTGTCTGTTTGTCTGTCGTGCACATATTGAGCGTAGGGACCGTCGCCCAGGTGTACGCCGTTGCCTAAGACGGGCCGTGCAAGTAGGCAGGGACTGAGTGGCGGGTAGATTAGGGCTCACCTGTCTGTCTCCCTACCCCATCATTACACCTGACTTTTCTTTGCCTTCTGACTTTTGTTTTTCCGCATTCTCCCGGTTTGACCCTGCCTGCCTGACTCCGCCTTTTGTGCCCGGACTTGTCCGCGGCGCAATTACCCTGCCTCTCCCTACGTGTACTTCCCAGGTGACCCTTTGTTATTTCGCACTGTCTCTGTCTTATTTCTTTGTCAGTTTCACTTTTACTAGTATAGAGAACGCCGCCCAGTTGTGCGCTGTCGTTTAGGTCGGGTCGTACAAGTAGGTAGGGAAAAAGGTTTGAGAAAAACAGGGACCTCACTGTTCACTGTTCACGCCGTTAAAACAAAACCCCCCAAAATATGGCGTAATTGCTGTTTTTTTGCCTATTTCACATCACAAAAATTTTTTGATTTAGCTTCCCAGTATATTATGCTGTAGAATAAATGGTGCTATGAAAAACTACAACTTGTCCCGCAAAACACAAGCTCTCATATGGCTATGTCGACGAAAAAATACAAAAAAAGCTATGGCTTTCGGAAGACGGGAAGGAAAAGGCTAAAATGAAAACACTCAAATTGGCCGTGTCCTTAAGAGCTTAAAGTTTATTCAATATACAGTAAAAATGTCTACAACTTTCTAATATACTTATACTTTGTGTTTCATTGTTCGGTCATTTAGAGACTAAAAATCTGTGACAGGACCCATCAGGCCGTCGTGGGAATGGGTAAGGTGAGTTTTATTTTTATTGGTGCAAAGGGGGCCTAACTTATCTATGGTAAAACACAGGGGGCCTAACGTATCTATGGTAAAACACATGGGCCTAACTTATCTATGGTAAAACACAGGGGGCCTAACTTATTTATGGTAAAAAACAGGGGGCCTAACTTATCCATGATAAAACACAGGGGGCCTGACTTATCTATGGTAAAACACAGGGGCCTAACTTATTTATGGTAAAAAACAGGGGGCCTAACTTATCCATGATAAAACACAGGGGGCCTGACTTATCTATGGTAAAACACAGGGGCCTAACATATCTATGGTAAAACATAGGGGGCCTAACTTATCTATGGTAAAACACAGGGGGTCTAACTTATCTATGGTAAAACACAGGGGGCCTAACTTATCTATGGTAAAACACAGGGGGGCTTAACTTATCTATGGTAAAACACAGGGGGCCTAACTTATCTATGGTAAAACACAGGGGGTCTAGCTTATCTATGGTAAAACACGGGGGGCCTAACTTATCTATGGTAAAACACAGGGGGCCTAACTTATCTATGGTGAAACACAGGGGCCTAACTTATCTATGGTAAAACACAGGGGGCCTAACTTATCTATGGTAAAACACAGGGGGGCCTAACTTATCTATGGTAAAATACAGGGGGGGCCTAACTTATCTATGGTAAAACACAGGGGCCTAACTTATCTATGGTAAAACACAGGAGGCCTAACTTATCTATGGTAAAACACAGGGGCCTAACCAGGGCCGGCCCTAGGATAGATGGCGCCCATTGCGAAATGATCTTTCGGCGCCCCACCCCATCATTAAAAAAAAATGCCCCATAAAAACAATTATAATGCCCCTTTAGTGCCCCTAGACAGTATAATAATAATATTTAACAATATAATATATTACAACCCCTTCAAGGACACAGTATATTGCCCACAGTATTATGCCCCCTGTAGTACCCCTACACAGTATAATGTCCGCTTATTGGCCCCCACACAGTATAGTGCCCCCTGTAGATTTTGCCATATAGCCTCCCTCTAGACAGTGCCATAATCCCCCACCTCCTTTTTGTAGATCGTGCCATACAGCCCCCCCACCTCCCCCTTGTAGACAGTGCCATACAGTCCCCCACCTCCCCCTTGTAGACCGTGTCCCCAAACAAAAACAAAAATTTTACTCACCTAGACCCATGACGAACTGAGCTGCTCCACGATGGGATCCTGTGGCCTAGTACAGAGTTTCCCAACCTTTTCGGACCCGAGGCAGGACTGGAAAATTAAAATTTCCTCAGGGTCCCCCTACCAAAAATAGTTCTGAGAAAGACAGAAAAAAGGCTGAGAACAAGCACTACACTCGTAGGGCTTGTTCACACACATTTTTTTAAGGCAAAAAAATCTGCCCCAAAATTCCTTCAGGAACTGACAGCGTTGTTTGACCTTTTTTTTGTGTTTTTTCTTAAGCTGTTGAAGCGAATGCAAAAGACGCAGGAAAAAAAAGCTCCAAACGAGCGCCGCAGGTATTTTCTGCCTCCTAAAAAAAAAAAAAAAAGACGACTAAGGGGGGACATGATTAACTTATATAAATATATTAATGGCACACACAAAAAATATGGTGAAATCCTGTTCCTTGTAAAACCCCCTCAAAAAACAAGGGGGCACTCCCTCCGTCTGGAGAAAAAAAGGTTTAACCTGCAGAGGCGACAAGCCTTCTTTACCGTGAGAACTGTGAATCTATGGAATAGCCTACAGCAGGAGCTGGTCACAGCAGGGACAGTAGATGGCTTTAAAAAAGGGTTAGATAATTTCCTAGAACAAAAAAGTATTAACTCCTATGTGTAGAAATTTTTCCTTCCCTTTTCCCGTCCCTTGGTTGAACTTGATGGACATGTGTCTTTTTTCAGCCGTACTAACTATGTAACTATGTAACTATGTAACTATTAATTTCAATTGGAGGTCAGAGTCGGAAACCACTTGAAGACCATCAGCCCCCCACTCACAGTAAAATGACCATCAGCTCCCCACTCACAGTAAAATGACCATCATCCCACCACTAACAGTAAAATGACCATCAGCCCACCACTCACAGATTCCCCCTGAAGGTAGCGCCACACAGCCCCTTGTAGGTAGCGCCACACAGCCTCTTGTGGGTAGCGCCACACAGCCCCTTGTGGGTAGCGCCACACAGCCCCTTGTGGGTAGTGCCACACAGCCCCTTGTGGGTAGCATCACACAGCCCCTTGTAGGTAGCACCACACAGCCCCCTTGTGGGTAGCGCCACAAAGCCCCCTTGAGGGTAGCGCCACACAGCCCCTTGTAGATAGCGCCACACAGCCCCCTTGTAGGGAGCACCACACAGCCCCCTGTAGGGAGTGCCGCACAGCCCCATGTAGGGAGTGCCGCACAGCCCCCTGGTAGGAAGTGCCGCAGAGCCCCCCTGCTAGAGAGTGCCGCACAGCCCCCTGCTAGGTAGTGCCACACAGCCCACAGCCCCCCTGTACGTAGTGCAAGGACTACGAAATGACCCTGATAGCTGGCGGGCAATAGACATTCAAAAAAGGACAACTGTGCAGGAGCACACAAAATACCCAGCTTTCCCAGCTAACAAATAAATGTGTGGAAATAAAATAAGATATAACTTTTATTTAGTCTAGGTAAAGGATTAATCCTCTTAGCTAGATTAAATAAAAATTATATCTTAGTTTATTTCCACACATTTATTTGATAGCTGGGAAAGCTGGGTATTTTGTGTGCTCCTGCACAGTTGTCCTTTTTTGTAGGTAGTGCCACTCAGCCCACACCCCCCTGTAGATTGAAACCCCCCCCTTCCAGTATAGATAGCGCCACTGTAGCTCCCTGAAGGAGCGGAATCCCCATGTGGCCAGGGATACTGCTCCTGCAGCGCTGCTTGATGTCTCTGTTGATATATGGACAGTGACATCAGGGGAAACTCCTGAAGCGGAATCCTCGTCCACAGCGTTGCTGACGCTGTGACCTTCGCTTCCACTCCAGGAGAAGCTCCTGTCGTCTGTGTCCATGACGTCATTAGCTTCTCATGGAGTGGAATCCCCGGTCATAGCGTCTGCAACGCTGTGACCAGGGATTCCACTTCAGGAGTTTCCCCTGATGTCACTGTCCATATATGGACAGAGACATCAAGCAGCGCTCCAGGAACGGAATACACGGGGATTCCGTTCCTTCAGAGAGCTACAGTGGCGCTAGTAGATAGCAGAGCAGGGAGATACCTCTCCGCTCTGCTATAGTGCCGTCGCTACCGCTATAGCAGCCGCAGCAGCTGCTAGCGGCGCCACCGCCCTCATGCCCGGTGTCACCGCTAGCAGCTGCTATGGCTGATACAGCGGTAGCCACTAAGTGAAGAAGCGCCCGGGTGGAAAGGCGACTGTAGTTAGTGTGTGTATCCGCGCTGCTAGTTGCAACGGCGCAGGGATACACACACCCGCTGGCGCCCCCCTTGCAGTATGGCGGCTGGCGCCCTGTGCGACCGCTCTGGTCGAACGGATATAAGGTCGGCCATGGGCCTAACTTATCTATGGTAAAACACAGGGGGTCTAACTTACCTATGATAAAACACAGGGGGCCTAACTTATCTATGGTAAAACACAGGGGGCTTAACTTTTTATTTTTGGTGTCTAGTTTCTTCCATTTTACTGCCGCCGAGTAAGTTGCACCACAAAAGGGGTCACTAAGACCATGTTCACATGGTGGATTTTGCTTGGTGGGTCCTGCTGCAAAATCGGCCGAAGAATTATTCCTGCCGTCAGCCAAAAGATTCCTACTCCCATTCACTTCAGATCGGGCAGGACGCTTCTTTTGTCCACTAGTTGAAAAAATCAGCTAGTGGTAAAAAGAAGCATCCGCCTCCCACTGAAATAGAGATCTGCAGAACATTGCTTTCTCCTCTCTACCGCCTGACAGATACATAGTGATATATTCTGCAGATTATTATACCACTGATCTCTCTAGAGATCTACAGCAGAGGCTGGACGGCAGCACCGAGGTCTCAACGGGAAGCCTCCATGATTGCCGTAGGAGGGAGGGTTCAACCAATAGGAAGGACAGGTTAGGTGAGGGAGGAGGGGGAGATGCGAGGAGCCGGGGTGTGTTAACTGTTCCTCCCGCTGTTTTCGGCATTGAGCCGGAGGCAGCGGGAGGAGAAACAAGCAAAAAACTTAGGTCAGGTTAGATAGTGCTACTTTCCTGTTATGGCGTCTCCGGCCTTGCTGCTCGATCAGCTGCGGGCAGAAGCTGCTTATCACGATCCGGGCTGGCTGGAGGAGACTGTGGCATCGCTGGCCCAGATCCCTCAGGCGGGCCCGTCGTCTTGGTCGGCAGCCCGCGCTGATGCGCTCCCTTCCCCCGCCCCCCTCTCAGACGCTGGGGATATGGCGGTGGGGGGAGAGCTGTTAATGTCGGCCCCTGCTGTAATAAAGCAGAGGGCTTCGGCGGGAGCGGCGGTTGCCCAGGCTAAGTCACCCCGCCGCTCCCATAGGACTCGCCAACCAGAGCGTCTTAGTCCAGACGTGGCCCCGCGGGCCCTGCGTCGCAGGGCGAGCCCTTCTAATGACGCTGCAGGCCAGGCTGCTCGGACGGGTGCCTCTTCCTAGGGCCTGCGTCCTGGCAGGAATCCCCAGCCGCGACGGGGCTCGGCGGTTAACTGGGAGTCGCAGGCCGGGCTCCCTGTCACACCCCCGCCTTCAGACGCTGTGTTCGGAGGGCAGTATACGGCCGCCCCGCATGGTGATGTTCCGGCCAGGGGGCAGGCTTCCTCGAGAGCATCGGTGAGGACGCCAAGATCAGCGACGACGACGAGGCAACAGGTCCGGTCGGAAGTCTGGCTCCCTGCGGTCGGGCGGCAGGTTGTCGGCCCACCTGTCAGCGTGCCGGGATCCCCGTGTCGAAGATGTCGGTGCGAGTACCAGTCGGCGGCGAGAGAGGATTTGGAAGATGGAGAGCTGGATGAGTCGCAACGTGGTCAGGATTTTCCGGCTGGCGGGAATACAGCGCCTGGGCAGTCTGGTGAGTGTGTAACTCCTACGTTACCGTATCCAGCAATTTTCATGTCGGGTGTAGGGGATGGGTCAGCGAGCGGGGTAGCGGCTGTCGGTAGTGGCGTTGCCGGGCGCGATGGCTTGACAGATTTAGTGGGTTGTTTGCGCGAGCTAGTCCGGCGCTTAGATAGGGCAGCGGCGCCTGTAGTGCCGGCGGGGTCTCCGGTTGTGGTATGGGAAGGTCCTCGTGATGTACAGTCGCGGTCCATGGTGGGGGAGGTTCCGGGGGTGGCAAAAGAAGTGGTAGCAGTGTCTGTCCAAACCGAGGCGCAGAAGGATGGGGATAGGATTCGGCTTGATGATCGCGCTCGGGGCGAGGTTTACGTCTGTTTTGAGGGCCCTTTAGGGGCTCACCTTAAGCAAGAGGTACGTGAACGGATTTGGAAGGATGAATACGTGGAGATATTTTCTCTTCTGCCGCTTGCGAAATTCAAATTGGATAAGGGCAAGCGGGATGAGAGTAAGAAAGAGGAGGAAGAACGTCGGCGGTATAGGCTTATCCCGCAGACGTTCGCCAACTGGTCGCAAGCTTTCGCTATTTTGGCAAGCGTGATCGGGGACAAGGCGCCGGAAAATTGCTCGGTGTTGTTTTGTTATTTTGATGCCATCGGGAGGCCTATTGTGCGTACGGGGGCCAGGCGTGTTTGCGGTACGACGAGCAATTTCGCCAGCGGAAGGCGGTCCGGACGGCGATCCGATGGGATCAAAAGGATATTGCATTGTGATTGCGGGTTACGGCGCCGGTTAAGCAGTCCTTTCCCGGGAGCGTTGGCCAAGGGGGCCAGTCTAGTCAATCCGGGCCTTTTGCCGAGCCGCCGATTGAGAATTTAGTGGTATCACCCTTGGGAGTTGTGCCAAAGCGGGAGCCTCACAAATTCCGTTTGATCCAGCATTTGTCGTTTCCCAGGAGAGCGTCGGTGAATGATGGGATAGATCACGACTTATGTTCGGTTGTTTACACGTCATTTGACAAAGCGGTGGCGTTAGTGCGGGAGGCAGGGCCCGGTGCGTTGTTGGCAAAGACTGACATTGAGGCGGCCTTTCGCTTGCTGCCGGTACATCCAGAAAGCCAACGGCTGTTGGGTTGCTTCTGGAGCGGGGAATTTTATGTGGATAGGTGCCTTCCAATGGGTTGCTCCCTTTCTTGCGCATACTTCGAGGCGTTTAGTAGTTTCATGGAATGGGTGACGAAGGGTGTAGCTGGAGTCGATTCCTTAATACATTATCTTGATGATTTTTTGTGCGTAGGCCCTAGCGGTTCCCCGGTTTGCGGTAATTTATTGTATTCCTTGCAGAAGGTTGCGACGGATTTTGGAATCCCTTTGACGCCTGGATAAACAGAGGGCCCGGTATCTACGATCAGTTTTTTGGGGATGCAAATTGATTCGGTGGCAATGGAGTGCAGGCTTCCTGAGGATAAATTATTGCCACTACGGCAGGTCAGGCGGGCTTGCCAATTGAAGAAGATCACTTTTCGGGATCTTCAGTCGCTGCTTGGAAAGTTGAACTTTGCCTGTCGAATTATGCCAATGGGTAGAATTTTTAGTAGGAGGTTGGCGTCAGCGACGGCGTGTATCCGGGCGCCCCATCATTTTGTGAGGATTGGTGGGGATCACAGGGCGGATCTGCAGGTTTGGGACGAGTTCCTCGGGCAGTATAATGGTAGATCGTTGTGGATGTCGCAGGTACAGGAGATGGGCGAGTTGGAGCTGTTTACTGACGCGGCAGGGTCTGGTGGTTTTGGCGCGTATGCAGGAGGACAATGGTGTGCGGGGAACTGGCCGGACAGCTGGGTGACTGGTGGTCTTACGCGAAATCTGGCCCTGCTCGAGCTGTTTCCCATCGTGGTGGTGGTGACCATTTGGGGGGATAGGCTCAGGGATAAAAAGGTTCGTGTCCACTGCGATAACATGGGGGTGGTGTTAGCAATTAACAACTTATCAGCATCTTCTCCACCGGTGGTTCAGTTGTTGCGTCACCTAGTTTTGGTGTGCTTGTCTTTAAACACGTGGGTGGTTGCGGTGCATGTACCTGGGGTTTCCAATTGTATTGCTGATGCTCTTTCTCGCTCGCAGTGGGATCGTTTTCGTCAAATGGCACCGGGAGCGGAGCTGGTCGGTTTGGCTTGCCCGGAACATCTCTGGGGTCTGGTTTCGGTCCCGTGGAACTGTTGATTGAAAGGTCATTGGCTAGCGAGACTTGGAGCGCTTATTCGGCGTGTTGGCAGCAGTGGGAGGAGTGGGTAAGAGTGTTGGGTAACGTCAGCACGGCGCAAGACAGGTTGGTGCCATTATTGTACTGGTTGGGGGATGCTTGGGAGGCGGGGTTTTCCCCGGCAAAAGTGAATCGTTTTGTTGCTGGTTTGGCGTTTGAATTCAAATTACGGGGTTTTCAGGATGTGTCCAAACATTTTTTAGTGTGGCAAGCTCTAAAAGGTTTGCGTCGGGGCAGGGCGGTAGCAGATCAGAGGCAACCCGTTCTTTTTCCCTCCTTGGGTCGTTGGGAGCATCGCTGGGGGCTGTTTGTAATTCGCCTGATGAGGTAGTCTTGTTCCGTTTGGCTTTTTCCCTCGCGTTTTTCGGAGCACTCAGAATTGGGGAGTTGGTTTCTCCTAGTGCGGCTAGTGCTGGGGGATTGCGGCAGGCGGACATGGGGCTATATGAGGATAGACTCGAGTTGTTTTTGCGGCGGTCCAAGACTGATCAAGCGGGTCGGGGTAAGCGGATAGTGTTGTTTGCCCTCCCAGGGTCGGCGATGTGTCCAGTTGCTTGTATGGTGGCTTTTAAGCCACTGGTTGGGGTGCCGGAGTCGCCATTGCTCCGTCATGAGAATGGCTCGTTTTTGTCCAGGTATCAATTTGGTGTGGTGTTTAAGAAATGCTTGGCTGCGGTTGGCGTGGGGCAGGGGTATTACTCGTCTCACTCGTTTAGGATCGGCGCTGCTACTGAGGCGGGGCGTTGGGGGTTGGACGACGAGGGTGTGCGGCGCATCGGTCGGTGGGAGTCCAACAGGTTTCGGACTTATGTGCGCCCTCATTTGTTGTGAGTCGGTAAGGTAGCTTTGATTGTTTGACATGTGCGGTTTTGTTCTTTCTTTTCAGATCACCACCCTTGCTTAGTGTGGATTTTAGGACTTTCTTTTGTGCACTGGGGGGCATTGCGGGTGGACGTTCGCCCAGATGGCCGCCAGCTTCGCATTCTGCGGCACGATGCGGTTTTACACTGGCTGGGCTTCCGAGGTATGTTGTGGAGCCGGGTACTTGCTGAGTTTCAGACATACTCTCAGTTAGATAGGGTTCCGGAGGTTCTGGTGTTACATGCGGGTGGGGAATGATCTGGGGGTGCGCCCGTTTCGCGAGTTAGTGCGGGATATTAAACACGATCTGTTGTGTTTATGGGCATCTTATCCTCACCTGGTGATTGTTTGGTCGGACATCGTTCCGAGGAAGTTTTGGCGTTTGGCAAGATCGGTTGAGAGGGTCAATAAAGCCCGTATTAAGGTAAACCGGGCGGTGTCGCATTTTGTTGCTAGGAACGGGGGCATTTTTGTTCGACACAAGGATCTGGAGTCAGGAGTCGGTAATTATTGGAGGAGTGATGGAGTACATTTGACCCAGGTTGGAATTGATATGTGGAGCCTGGCTTTAGCAGAAGGAATTGAGAGGGCGGTGGTGGTTTGGAGGGACTCACAGGCTTAAGGTGGTCAAGGCCTGTTTCGCTGTGGCGGGGGGAGTCCTTGAGGTTGGTCAGTACAAAATGGTGGGGGGGTCGCATCGGGGGTATGCGTCCCCCAAAAAATGGTAGATCATTTGAAGACTTCATAGGGTGTTATCCCTTTGAAGTGGTCTTCTGGTGGTTGGAGCCATCTGCAGGGGTGAGCGGTGCTTCCGAGCTGGTTTACGGCTGGAGGTAAATAGTTGGTGGTGGTTTGCAGATGGCTAATTTAAAGGAAATCGGAAAAATGGCTTCAAGGACTTCCCCTGCTCTGTTTAGTGTTAATTGACCCATGTTGGGTCATGTGAATTATAGTAGGAATTCTCTGGTCGAATTCCTAAAAGAGTTATCCGAATGTTTCGGATTAAATTGCATTTAATTAATGTTAAATAAATAAACGGCTGCTGTGGCCATTTCACATCCAACCTCGGTTGTCACGTGTCTTTATTGGGAAGGCGAAAGAAGGGGAATAAAGGTAAAATGGTTACTCAGCACATGACTCTACTTAGGCTAGTCAAGATGGCTCTGTCCTCTCTACCTCCTGACAGATACACAAAGATATATTCTGCAGATTATTACACCACTGACCTCTCTGGAGATCTGCAGAACATTGCTCCTCTACCTCCTGACAGATACAGAGTGATATATTCTGCAGATTACTACACCACTGACCTCTCTGGAGATCTGCAGAACATTGCTCTGTCCTCTCTATCTCCTGACACATAAATAGTGATATATTCTGCAGATCATTACACCACTGACCTCTCTGGAGATTTGCAGAACATTGCTCCTCTACCTCCTGACAGATACATAGTGATATATTCTGCAGATCATTACACCACTGACCTCTCTGGAGATTTGCAGAACATTGCTCTGTCCTCTCTACCTGTTGATAGATACATAGTGATATATTCTGCAGATTATTACACCACTGACCTCTCTGGAGATCTGCAGAACATTGCTACTCTACCTCCTGACAGATACATAGTGATATATTCTGCAGATTAATACACCACTGACCTCTCTATAGATCTGCAGAACATTGCTCCTCTACTTCCTGACAGATACATAGTGATATATTCCGCAGATTATTACACCACTGACCTCTCTGGAGATCTGCAGAACATTGCTCCTCTACCTCCTGACAGATACATAGTGATATATTCCGCAGATTATTACACCACTGACCTCTCTGGAGATCTGCAGAACATTGCTCCTCTACCTCCTGACAGATACATAGTGATATATTCTGCAGATTATTACACCACTGACCTCTCTGGAGATCTGCAGAACATTGCTCCTCTACCTCCTGACAGATAAATAGTTTAAAGACTTACCGGATCTCGCTTCTGTTCTGCACATCACTGGTTCTCAGTGCTGGGGGAGTCTTCATGACAATTTCAGATGGTTTAGGTGGTAAAGACCACCATGTTGGGGTGACAAAAGATGGTGAATGGGCCCCGAGCGACAGATGGAACAGAACAGGCCTCTTTCTCTCCCGGGGGTTCGGGGCCCTGATGGTAAATGGGCCCCGAGTGTCAGATGAATTAAAATGCCCACTTTCTCTTCCGGGGGTTTGAGGCCCTGGTGGTAACGGTAACCCCCGAAAGGTCCTCCATCTCCACATCCTCTGGAAGTTTGCGTCCGCGAACTTCCTTTTTGTCTTTCTTATCCTCCATATCCTCCATCTCTATATCATCAGGAAATTGACGTCCGCCAACCTCCATTTTCTCGTCCTCCTCCACGTCCTCCATCTCTACATCATCAGGAAATTGACGTCCGCCAACCTCCATTTTCTCTACAATCCTCATCTTGAAAAACATCTTCACTATCCTCCTCTTCATCAAAGACACCTTCATGATGAGAGCCAGCAAGAGAAACCGACACCGTGGTCAATGTGTGACCCCAATTTATAGACTTGATGATGTCATAAGATGTTTACACATCCAGATTAAGAGGTGTAGAGAAAAAGAATCTGCCCGCATTCTAGATGACATCACAAGAAGCGTATCTCAGTGAACCGGTGGCCATATAAAACGTAATATGGTACAAGAATACAGACAGTAGGGTCTCACTACACCCTCTGGGGAAGTTTCTATCATCTCAAAGAATTCTCAAATCAATGTGGTCAATTCCACTGGCTTTCTTAAACGTAATCGCACCCATAAAACGTACAACACGGGCATTTACATATACAGTAAAAATGAAACAAAACCATTTTTTTCATAAAAAGTGGGTTTTATTTTGTACAAGTGGGAAAAAAAATACACATATGTGGTATCGCCACGATAGTAACGACCAGAGCAATAAAGTTAACATAGTATTTAAACAGCATGGTGAAGACCGTAATAAAAATAAAAAAAATACCCCCCACAAAAAATATAATAAAAGTTAATCAATATATCATATGTACCCAAAAATGGTGCCATTAAAGAAAATAACTTGTCTGGCAAAAAAAAAAGCCCTTATACAGCGATATTGACGAAACAATACAAAAATTACCGCTCTTGGAAAGCGGAGATGCAAAAACAAATTATTTTTAATGTGCAACTAAAATTTATATTCACCAAACCCGGTGAATTGCACAACAAGCAGAGCAGATAAGGCCTCTTTTAGCCTTTAAGGTTAATGGCCAGGAGCGGCGGCGTCATACAGTGATTGAAAGTCTGAATCCTACAAAACAGAGAACGGCAGGGGTCTCTGTCTTAGAGTTCAACTAGATCCGCGTCCTGATAGGCCGTATAAGCCCTAAGTCGACAAAGTCAATAGCGAGCGCAGCATCTAAGTGGTTGACAGAGGGAGGGGGCTTCTTCTATACAATAGCAGGTTATCGCGGGGGTGCCAACGGTTGCGATGGCAACTGGAGGCCTAACAATGGCCTCCTGGTCTGCCATGTACTGAAGCCTATTAGGCCCTGCCAGAATGCAGTATATTATACCAGCTAAGAGGTGATCGGATCCTCAAGTCCCCTAGTGGAACAAAAAACTAAAAAAAATGCTTTAGAAAAATAAATAAACAAAAACTGCCACTCTCTCTTTATAAAGTCATTATTAAAAAAATATATAAAACTATACACAACTAGTATTGCCACATCCATAAATACACAAAAATAATCACATCATTTATCCTGCGCGGTAAACGCTGTAAGAAAAATATAAAAAAAAATTACAGATATTCTGTTTTTGGTCACATCTTCTCCAAAACATTGGAATATAAAGCTACCAAAAAATGTACCCCAAGATGGTACCAATAAAAACTACAGCATGTCCCGCAAAAAAACGCCCTCACAGCTTTGCAGATGGAAAAAGTTATGGCTCTCAGAATATGGCGACTTTATGTAAGTGTTTTTATTGTGAAAAAGAAGTAAAACATAAAAAAAACTATATAAATTTGGAATGGCCGTAATCGCAGTTATCCGCCGAATAAAGTTAATATGTTGTTTATACCACCCGGTGAACGCTGTAAAAAAGACAATGCCCCAATGGCTGTTTTATGATCACCTTGAATCTCGAGAAATTGAATAAAAAAAACATCCTGATATGCAGGCCACAGGGGCTGGCTGGCACATTTTAGCCTGGGGTGCAAGCACACAGCACTGGACCAAGAGTAGCGGCCCATCCTTAACCTGTTTACCTCCACCTTCGCTATAAAGGCGGCAGAGGAAACTGGGCTTTAAATTGTTAAAAGACGGCAGCTGATTGTGTTTTCATGTTGGGATTGCACACGCAAACTAATCCTGCTTAGGGCCTGTTCACACCTGCGTCAGTGTTTCCGTTGAGCAGCAGAACAACAAAAATATCGTCTGGTTTCAAGTCATGGTGTCCGTGGTCATACCAAAAACAAAAGCGCAGCAGTCTGCGCTATTGTTTCCGGTATTTTTACCCAGATCTGTGATAGAACCTCCAAAGCAGATGTGAATCTGCTCTTACCGGCATATTGTTTCTGAATACTTCCGCCACACAATGATCATATAGTGAATAATATTACCATACTGTTACTGAATAAAAACACTGAACAAAACCAGGGGCGTAGCTAGGAAAGACTGGGCCCCATAGCAAACTTTTGACTGGCCCCCCCCCTCCCCTGAGTGTCACACAACCCCCCCTTGTAGATAGTGCCTTTTTTACAGCCCCCCCTGTAGATAACGCCATACAGCCCCCACTGTAGAGAACGCCATACAGCCCCCCTGTAGATAGCGCCATACATCCCCCTGTAGATAACGCCATACAGCCCCCCTGTAGATAACGCCATACAGCCCCCCTGTAGATAACGCCATACAGTCCCCCTGTAGATAACGCCATACAGCCCCCCTGTAGATAACGCCATACAGTCCCCCTGTAGAGAACACCATACAGCCCCCTGTAGGTAACGCCATACAGCCCCCCCTGTAGATAACGCCATACAGCCCCCCCTGTAGATAACGCCATACAGCCCCCCTGTAGATAACACCATACAGCCCCCCTGTAGATAACGCCATACAGCCCCCTGTAGATAACACCATACAGCCCCCCTGTAGATAACGCCATACAGCCCCCCTGTAGATAACGCCATACAGTCCCCCTGTAGATAACGCCATACAGCCCCCCTGTAGATAACGCCATACAGTCCCCCTGTAGAGAACACCATACAGCCCCCTGTAGGTAACGCCATACAGCCCCCCCTGTAGATAACGCCATACAGCCCCCTGTAGATAACGCCATACAGCCCCCCCTGTAGATAACGCCATACAGCCCCCCTGTAGATAACACCATACAGCCCCCCTGTAGATAACGCCATACAGCCCCCCTGTAGATAACACCATACAGCCCCCCTGTAGATAACGCCATACAGCCCCCCTGTAGATAACGCCATACAGTCCCCCTGTAGATAACGCCATACAGCCCCCCTGTAGATAACGCCATACAGCCCCCCCTGTAGATAACGCCATACAGCCCCCTGTAGATAACGCAATAGAGCCCCCCTGTAGAGAACGCCATACAGCCCCCTGTAGGTAACGCCATACAGCCCCCCCTGTAGGTAACGCTACACGGCCCCACTGTAGGTAACGCTATACAGCCCCCCACTTTAGGTAATGCCATACAGCCCCCCCCTTGTAGGTAAGGCCATACAGCCCACCTCCTTATAGGTAACGCCATACAGCCCCCCAATGTAGGTAACACCATACAGCCCCCCCTGTAGGTAACGCCATACAGCCCCCCCTGTAGGTAATGCCATACAGCCCCCCCTGTAGGTAACGCCATACAGCCCCCCCTGTAGGTAACGCCATACAGCCCCAAACCCCCAAAAATATCTGACCTATAGTGTGTCCTACAAAATACATGTATCCCCTATCCATAGGATAGGGGATACATGTGTGATCGCTGGCAGCGATAGGGAGAACGGGGGACCGAAAGTCCCCCAAGTTCTCCATGACTAACCTCAGACTTCAGGAGTCTGCGCAGCTCAATAGAAATGAAAGGAGCGCTGGTCACGCATGCGCACAAGCGCGACCGGCGCTCCATTCATTTCTACGGAGCTGCCGACACAGACCCCGGAAGTCCGAGGTTTGTGATGGAGAACTTCAGGGGACTTTCGGTCCCCCGTTCTCCCTATGGCTGCAAGCGATCACACATGTATCCCATATCCTGTGGATAGGGGATACATGTCTTTTGTAGGAACAACCCCTTTAATGGCAGAGCGGGGAGATACTTCCCTGCTCTGCCATAGTGTTTAGTGGCGTCGCGCTGTAGTAGCCATAGCGGCAGCTAGCGGAGCCTCCAGCCATAGTGGGGGCCCGTACCGGCGGGCGACACGGGCCCCCTCATGCCGCGGGCCCCGTAGCAGCCGCTACGGCCGCTACGGCGGTAGTTACGCCACTGCATATAGTCATAGATGCCGGTCCTACACAGGGGCTCTGTGTAGGACCGGTATAAGTAATTACAGCACAGTGACATCCAGTGACGATATAGGGGTAGATACCAGTCCTATACAGGAGCCCTACAGACCATATAAGTGATTACAGTACAATGACCATATAGTGGTAGACACCGGTTCTACACAGGGGCTCTACAGGCAATATAAGTGATTAAAGTATAGTGACATCCAGTGACCATATAGTGGTAAATACTGTTCCTACACAGGTCTGTAGACCATATACAGCACAGTGACATCCAGTGACTCAGAGGTGATGTCTTCTCAGATTAGATTTGTTCATTTTACCTTTTCTTCTCCATCCTGACCAGAGCGCTATGACGACTTCTTCTAGCCACGATCGCCTCTGCAGAATTTAAAATACAGACAAGTTGGTTTCCTGCTTTTCTAGCATTCATCCCACCTATGCCGCATCCTCTAAACAAACTCGTCACCCACAGTGCCCCAGATAGTAATAATGATACCCACTTTGTGCCCCACACAATAATAGTGCCCCCTTTGTGCAATCATATAGTAAACGTGCCTCCTTTATGCCCCCCATACAGTAATGCTGCCATTAACAGGCCCCCTTCTCCTCCAGGCCCAGTTGTGATTGTAGTGGTTGCTACCAGACCCAGATGGGAAAGGGACCCCCGATAACAGTGGGCTGATATTTTTATCCTCTGACAGGAGACCCTGTGGGGATGGTGGCCCTAGGCATTTGCCCAGTTTGACCCCCTCCTAACACCAGCCCAGTAGAAAAGTGTTCTAACAGACGTCACAGGTGTAGCGCAGCCATGGGGGTGGTCATGAGAATGATGGGGTCCTAAAAATCTACTGGTGGACCTGCCCAGGCCAGCTCACCCCTCGCAGGCCAGAGGGGAACATTACATTAGTTTCATGAGGTCATTATGAAGGCCCTAATATTTGGGAACCAGGTAGGGGAGGGCCCGACCACATCTGCCCGAAGCGAGGGCACCCGGTTTATACTAGCACAATATTTTCCCAGCAACGTTTTCTAAACTGTAAAGAAGGAAAGGATCTAAAAAGAAGCAGAGCGTGTCAGAAAAGAGGGATAAGAAAGGACACCATCTATCAGTGAAACACCTGCCCCATAATACCTGGCTTGTTCATACAGAATTGCATCCTATCTTGCCACACATCTATGTATTATATATATATTATTAAAGGCCCCCTAATAAAGGCCCCCTGGTCAGCCATCTTTGTACTCCTTTGAAGCCCTGCCAGAATGATGCATGTTATGGCAGCCTGGGGGCCTCTTGCAGGGCTTTAAAGGAGACTGTCAGTATAGCGATATACTGCAATACATTAGTATTGCAGTATATCATGTAAGCGATCCAATGATCGCTGGTTCAAGTCCTCTAGGGGGACTAATAAGAAAAAAAAACAGTTAAAGTTTTTCTTAAGGTTCCAAAAAAAAATGTTTAAAGTTCAAAAACCCCTTTTTCCCATTTTTATTCCATAAAGCAATGTTAAAAAAAAAATTAACGTTAACATAACTAGTGTCGCCGCGTCCATAAAAGTCTGAACTATCATAATATAGCGTTATTTAACTCGCTTGGTGAAAGCTGTAAAAAAAAAATATATATATATATATATAGAAAATGTAAAAAGCAAATTGCTGGTTCGTGGCTTAGCGCGCAGCGAGAGCGGTCGCATGTTCTAGGAGCTCCGCAGTGAGCCCGCGCTAATGTTATCCTGCAGACATCCTGAGGCTTCCTAAGGCTTTAAAAATACCGTCCAAACGATCTAGACGGTCGAGGGTGACTACCGGAGCCAGTATGAGCCCCACCAGAGGTCAGTCGGCCGCGGAGAAGCTGCAAGGCTTTGCACGGGGTGAGGGGCAAGATGGCGGCCGCCCTCCTCTGCCTCAGCGCTCTAAAGGAGGAGAAGCATGCTAAATTGGAATGACCGGGACACGATTTTACGCCTGACACGCAGGCTACCGGAAATTACTTATAATGGGGCAAAAGTCTCTATATTCCCTGACCTCGGCTGACTTGCAAAAGAGACGTGCGACATTTCTTGCTGTTAAGAGGCGCCTGAGAGATCTGGGTATTCCATACTCCATGTCATATCCAGCTAGGTTGCGAATTGTGGATGGAGAAAGATCCGGTTTTTTTCAACTCCCCGCAGGATGCTGATGAATGGGTGAGAAACAAGCGCCCACCTCGACGGAACTAATTCTGCCTGATAACACAGATGGAGTTTCGTGTAAGGATGACTGATGATGTTGGGCTATTCTGAATCACCGGACTTCCATGACTAATCGTAGGATTTCGGGAACATTCCATTCTGATGGTGATCTGGACTGGGTCTGACAGAGATCGGTTAGACCTACTGCCTGGCTAGTGCGACTTTTTGTGTCCTTGGATTTGTGGGGCGCCATACCTGAGGAGGCTGCCGCACGTCCCCTTAATGGTGGAAGCTTAACTAAGTTGCTGTTTGGCCCCCGTATACTTAAATGCCACGTTTTTGGGCACGCTCCGGCAATGTAACATGCATCTACATGCATTGTCGGTATTGTTCTACTATTTACAATCTGTTCTTTTGGGTTCTAGGTTGGAATGTGCCTTGGGTGCGGGCAGTTATGATACTACTCATGTACAAATGTAAACGCATAAGGGATGCACCGAATAATTATCAGCTGCTTCTGAGAAAGGCGGGATTGTTGATGTATATCAGGCATTGTGGATCTCTCCTACATGTGAGAAGTATATTTTATGATTGTCTTCTTTAACTGTAATGTCGTGAAATGTGAGGGGTATGGGCAGCCCGCAGAAGAGAGTAATATTGTATGGTTATATTCGCAAAGTTAACCCTCATATATTGTGCCTCCAGGAGACGCATTTAACACCTGCTAAAATGAAAACCGTTCTTAGGCCCTGGGTCCAGTGGTCTAGCCACTCATATTACACATCGTACTCGAGGGACGTGTTCATTTTGGTACTCAAATCTGTGAGATGGGAAGCTATCCATACTAAAACCGATAGTGAGGGTACATTCCTCCACCAGCATCTTTACAGATTTTGCATATGGCGGCTACCTTTGCTGCAACATATCCGACTGCTAAAGTGTTGGGCATGGGAGATTTTAACATGGTTGTGAACTGCAGTCTGGATAGGTTTAGTGCTTCTTCTGGGCAGGACCGTGTACCCCCCGCCATATCTGTACTGGGTTTACTGTTTGCTGAGATGGGATGGACAGAACTTTACCGATATAAACACCCAACAACTAAAGTGTATTCCTCCCTAGGCAGAAACTCCCTATCCTGCATAGACTATATGTTGGGAAATTCTCTCATTGTACCTTTGGTTGAATCTGTCACTTATAAATCTAGAGCGGCGTCTGATCATTCTCCTATGGTGACCAGCTTTAGTCTCCCTGGCCCCTCCTTACCTAGGAGCTGGAAAATACACCCCTTTTGGTTGACCCTGACAGGCCCTCAGGATAGGATCCCTGAACAACTTGACTTGGATATGTAGAGTCGAGTGATCAGTAATTATTCCTTACCCCCTTAAGAATAATAACACATGACACCAAGGTTGGATTTTAATGGCCACAGCAGCCGTTTATTATAAATTTTATAAAATTAGAAATTTTATAACCAAACCTTAAATAACCTAGAATTCCCCAACATTGGAATTCTTCCAGAATAAACATACCAAACCCTTAACAGGGTCAATATAAATAACACCCATAACATGACCAGGGGAAGCCCTTGAGGTTACCACAACTTAGAAAAGATAGCCATCTGCCACCACCACTTGTTTTTACCTCCAGCCGTAATCCGGCTCGAAGGCACCGCTCACTTCTTGCAGATGGCTTTGCCCATAAAGCACTTCAAAGGGGTAACACCCTAAGAAGCCTTCATATTTTGGGGGACGCATACCCCTGATGCGACCCCCCCACCAGTTTTACTGACCAACCTCAAGGACTCCCCCCGCCACTGCGACATGGACCTTGACCACCTCAAGCCCAAGAGCTCCTCCACACCAACACCCCTCTTTCAATCCCGTCTGCTAGGGCCAAACTCCACAAATCCATCCCCACCTCATTCAAATGCACCCCATCCTGTCTCCAATAACAACCTACACCCGCTTCCAGGTCCCTGTGCCTGACCACCACACCTCGATTTTTTGCCACAAATGCCGACACCGCCCTATTCACTTTTATTCTGGCCTGATTGAGCCTCTCCATGGATCGGGCAAAGCGCCATGTCTTTCTGGGCACAATATCTGACCAGACTATAATCAGGCCCGGGTGTAACGCCCATAAACACAACAAATCGTGCTTAATATCCCTCACCAAATCACGAAAAGGGCGCACACTCAAGTCATTCCCCCCAACATGTAAAACTAAAATCTCGGTAACCCGGTCTAGCTGCGTATACACCTGAAACTCTGGTAACACCCTGGACCAAACCATTCCTCGGAAACCAAGCCAATGCAGGACAGCATCCTCCCGCGGAATCCTCAGTTGTCGACCATCCGGGCGAACTTCCGCCCTTAGTGCGCCTCAATACACAAAGGAGTGCCCCAAGATCCAAACCAGCAAAGGACGCGAACCTGCGAAAGAAAGAAAACACACATCTTACAAATCCCATTCGCACTCTATCTTCCACAGGTACAACATACCCCCTAGAAACCTTTTAACAGTCTGACAGCAAATGAGGCCGAACATAAGTGCGGAAACGGTTAGACTCCCATCTCCCAATACGCCTAACCCCTGACTCATCCAAACCCCATCGCACCGCTTCAGTTGCTGCACCAATTCTAAACGAATGGGAAGAATACTCAGCTGACTTCAACCCAATTGCCAGCAAACAGCGCTTAAACACTGCCCCAAATTGGAACCTGGATAAAAAGGACCTGTCTTCATGCCGCAATAACGGAACCCCCGTTGCCCCCACCTGTACCCCAAAAGCAGACATACACTGTACCGGACACACCGCCGAACGCCCGATAGCAAACAACACAATCCGCGTCCCCTTACCCACCGTGTCAGTTTTTGACCTGCGCATCAGCAAACAACTCCACATCCTCTTGACTTATTCCCCCCGCACGCAACCCACTCGGCGACACCAATTCACCCACTCTAAAAGCCCAAAAAAAGGCTAACGAAAAAACCAAGCGAAACAATCGGACTTCAAAGGCCGAACTACAAACCACCTCCACCGCCGTACCCAACAAGCAAAGAATCCGGTAAGAAACTGGCCGCCGCCGATCTACCGACCCTCTCCCCCTGCGAATACCTTTTAATTCTTGAATCGCCAAAAATTCCTTGGTCACATCTTTTTCGCCATGCAATTTCAAACGAAACGCCACAGCGCACACAAACTTATTCACTTTTGCTACAGACACACCTGACTCATACACATCCCCCAACCAATACAAAAAGGTACAACATACCCCCTAGAAACCTTTTAACAGTCTGACAGCAAATGAGGCCGAACATAAGTGCGGAAACGGTTAGACTCCCATCTCCCAATACGCCTAACCCCTGACTCATCCAAACCCCATCGCACCGCTTCAGTTGCTGCACCAATTCTAAACGAATGGGAAGAATACTCAGCTGACTTCAACCCAATTGCCAGCAAACAGCGCTTAAACACTGCCCCAAATTGGAACCTGGATAAAAAGGACCTGTCTTCATGCCGCAATAACGGAACCCCCGTTGCCCCCACCTGTACCCCAAAAGCAGACATACACTGTACCGGACACACCGCCGAACGCCCGATAGCAAACAACACAATCCGCGTCCCCTTACCCACCGTGTCAGTTTTTGACCTGCGCATCAGCAAACAACTCCACATCCTCTTGACTTATTCCCCCCGCACGCAACCCACTCGGCGACACCAATTCACCCACTCTAAAAGCCCAAAAAAAGGCTAACGAAAAAACCAAGCGAAACAATCGGACTTCAAAGGCCGAACTACAAACCACCTCCACCGCCGTACCCAACAAGCAAAGAATCCGGTAAGAAACTGGCCGCCGCCGATCTACCGACCCTCTCCCCCTGCGAATACCTTTTAATTCTTGAATCGCCAAAAATTCCTTGGTCACATCTTTTTCGCCATGCAATTTCAAACGAAACGCCACAGCGCACACAAACTTATTCACTTTTGCTACAGACACACCTGACTCATACACATCCCCCAACCAATACAAAAAGGCCACCAGCCTGTCCCGGTCTGACCGGACGTCGCCCAAACCTCTCAACCAAAGCTCCCATTGAGCCCAGCCAGCCCTATATGCTGCCCACGTAGAACTTGCCAATGATCGCTCAATCAATGCTCCTGCCGCAGAGAAACCAACTCCCAAAGATGATCCGGGCACAACATGCCAATCTGCTCCGCTCCCGGCGCCAGCTGACGAAAACGATCCCACTGTGAGCGAGAAAGGGCATCAGCAACACAATTGTCAACCCCCGGCACATGCACCGCCACCACCCAAGCACTTAACGACAAACAAACCAGCACCAAATGCCGCAACAGTTGAACCACCAGAGGAGACGACGCCGAGATGTTATTGATAGCCAACACCACCCCCAGATTATCGCAGTGAAAATGAATCTTCTTGTCCCTGAGCATATCCCCCCAAATGGTCACAGCGACCACGATAGGAAATAGCTCGAGCAGGGCCAGGTTTTTTGTCAGACCGTTTTCCACCCAGCTAACCGGCCACCCCCCAGCACACCACTGGCCACCACAATAGGCCCCAAAACCGCCCCCCCCCAGCCGCATCTGTAAACAAGTCCAGATCCACGGAATCGAAAGCCCCAGCCATTCACAGGGACCGCACGTTGTACTGTCCCAAAAACCGATGTCACACTTCCAAGTCGGCCCGATGCTCCCCTCTCAATCTTACAAAGTGATGCGGTGCCACCACACCAGCAGTCGCCGCCGCCAAACGCCTACTAAACACTCTGCCCATGGGCATGATCCGACACGCAAAGTTTAACTTCCCTAACAATGACTGCAGACTGCGTAATGTGACCTTTTTAAGCCGAGACAACGCCTGAACCTCCAAACGAAGGGCCACCAACTTATCCTCCGGAAGCCTGCATTCCATTAAAACCGAGTCGATTTCAATGCCTAAAAAACGAATAACCGTAGCATGCCCCTCTGTTTTGTCAGGAGCCAGCGGGACTCCAAAATCCCTCAAGACTCTCTGCAACGCAAACAAAATATTGGCGCACATCGCCGATCTGCCCGGGCCAACACACAAAAATCATCAAGGTAGTGAATAACTGAATTCACACCTGCGACGTTCCGAGTTGCCCATTCCAAAAATGAACTAAATGCCTCAAAATAGGCGCAAGACAGGGAACAACCCATCGGCAAACAATGATCCACAAAAAATTCCCCTCCCAAAAACAACCCAACAACCGTTGACTCTTGGGATGAACTGGCAGGAACCGAAAAGCCGCCTCAATATCAGTTTTTGACAACAAGGCACCTGCACCCGCTTCGCGAACCAACGCCACTGCCTTATCAAACGACGCGTACACCACCGAACACAACACCGGATCAATACCATCATTAACCGATGCACCCCGGGGAAAAGAAAGATGATGTATCAACCGAAACTTGTTCGGCTCACGCTTAGGCACCACACCCAACGGGGAAACAACAAGATCCGACACAGGTGGTTCCACAAAAGGCCCTGCCATGCGACCCAAAACCACATCTTTACGAAGTTTTTCAGTCACCACCCCGGCGTGCTGATAAGCGAACCGGAGATTACGATGAGTCACTGGAATGTCATAAGGAGGAGAAGGAATTACAAAGCCCATGCTAAACCCATCCGCAATCAATTGCGCCCCAGCCCTATCCGGATATCTACTTAGAAAGGGGGCCATCCTTTCCAGCTTCACCGGCGTCACCAACTTGACCAGCTGAACCCCCTGGTCCACCTCCCTTCTTGCCTTTTCGCAAACACTTCGACGCGCCGTGAGATGACCCGCTGCAATGGGAACACACGTGCTTGAACTTGCACGCTGCCCCAAATTTACACTGGCCGTCTTTAAACTGCCAGCAGAAACCGAGTTTTGAACCGGAACCTTGACCGGACTAACCGACCTGCCCTACAGACCCTCCGCTTCCTGGAAAGGACTGTCCCGGCTTAACCGGAGCAGTCACCCTCAACCACAATGCGATATTTTTCTGATCCCATCTAATGCTGGGCCGCACCGCCTTCCGCTGCCGAAATTGCTCATCATAACGCAGCCAAGCCATACCGCCATACGCACGATGCGCCTCACCGATAGCATCCATACAACAAAAAATTGCGGAACAATTTTCCGGCGCCTTTTCCCCAACACTAGCCAAGATCGCGAAGGCCCGCAGCCAATTCACAAATTTTTGCGGAATGAGCCGATAACGCAGACGTTCCTCCTCTTCCTTCTTACTCTCATCCCTCTTCCCTTTATCCAAATTAAATTTTGCCAATGGAAGGAGAGAAAATATCTCCACATACTCGTCCTTCCAAATGCGCTCCTGAACTTCCTGTTTCAAATGCGCCCTCAACGGGCCCTCAAAACAGACATAAACCTCACCTCTTGCTCTATCATCCAACCGCACCCTGTCACCCTCTTGAGCCCCGTCTGTCTGCACCGACACAGCCACCGCCCCCGCACTTGCACCCTATATTGAGGCTGCCCTACCAACGGCGGCGCCGTCCAAACCGCAACCAGGGACACCCCCGCCGATACCGGGTCCTGCGACCTATCTAATCTGTTGACCAGCTCGCGCAAGCATCCCTCTAAGTCATCAAGACCGCTACCACCTCCTCCGGAAGACCCGTCAACAGCCGTAGAACCCGCCGCATCCCCCGCACCCCCCAACATGCGCGTATTAGGAGAAGAGAAAGAAGAAAAACACCCACCTGGCTGCTCAGGCGCTGTGATCCCGCCAGCCGGACGAACTTGAACACGCCGATGCTCAACATCGTCTCCTTCTTCTAAGTCACCCGCCGTCTGCGACCGCTGCCCGCACCCACAATGCAAGCACGGAGATCCCTGACCAGACTGTCCCGAAGGGCCGGCCTCCATACTAGCCCTGATGCTGATAGGGCCAGCCGCCTGCTGCCCGTTATGCGGTATCCAGAGCTCAGACCGCACTCCACGGCCCACCGGACTCGCCATTCTTCCGGACTCAGACCTCGAAGCAGCCAGCCCCCTGATTGGCACCTCACCAGGCGGGGCTGCCGGCACCACACCAGATGGAGGGGGGGTATTTGGGAAGGCAGGAGCCAACCCCCCCCCCCCCTAGCTGCCAAGCACCGCCGCAGCTGGGGATTTCTGCCAGGCCGGGACCACCGAGGGGATGCAGCTCTCCCTGGAGACCGGCCTGCAGCGACCCTGAAGGGGCTTCCCCTGCGGCGCCGTACCCACGGGATTTAGTCAGGGCTAAGTCTCCCTGGGGGTCTGGCACGCCGTGACCTGCGAGCAGGCACGACCTCAGGTGAACAGACATCGGGCATGATCCCTCCACTAGCCAGAGGGCTGAGCAGCAGAGGGCTGCCTAAATTTAAGTCCAGCACTACAGGGGACGACAGGGAAGAAGCCGCCCCACCCCCCTCCCTGGACACCGCGCGATGAGAGCGCCGGGGCCCAGCTGCCTGGGGCACAGTCAGCCCCACAAGTCTCGTCACCTGCTCCTCGAACCATCCGACATCCTGCTGATCAACTGCCGCCCGGAGCCGCTCCACAAGCTCACTGAAAGATGCCATCTCCAACGAGCAGGTAAGTAAATATAACACTACAACGCTGCTGCTGCTCCTCCTGTTACTGTGTTACCTCCCGCTGTCTCCCTCGCACTGAGGAAAACAGCGGGAAGCCTGAGACTCCCAGCCCCTCCCTCCTCCCTTCCAAACCACTCCGTTTCACTCCCTGCTACTCAACCTTAACCCCTTCCTCACCTGTTCCCTCCTATCCTGTCATGGCGGTCTCCCCTTATTCCCTGCAGTCGGCAGTGCGGCCGCTCATGGAGGTATTTAATATAGAAAATAGCACATTTGAAAATTCCAGCATTGCATGGGATACTGTGAAGGCCTATCTTAGAGGGTGTCTCCGGTCCACTATTTCCTATTTAAAAAAGGACTCTTCCAGAATTGAGTTGGAGAAGCAATGCGCAGCTCTAGAGGGTAAATACACTGCTGATCCCACTGACATAAATAAAGATTTATGGCTGCAAATGGGGCGGAAATACCTATTACTGCTACAGGAAAAGGCAAATAGGAAGATATTTTTGCGAAGCAATCGTATTTTGAGTTGGGTAACCAGTCCAGCAAACTCTTGGCCCACTTAATCCATCAAAACTCTAAAAGCCCGGCTATTCTCAAAATTCACAGTAGCTCTGGGGATTGTTTGATGGACTCCCAAGGAATAGCCGAGGCATTTGTGCAGTTTTACAGGGAGCTATATACCTTTCAATCCAGTTATGATATGTCTGAGTTTCAGTACTATATGGATGGTATTTCGTTCCCAACAGTGTAGAAGGTAGAGCAGCCCTGGAAGCTGATGTGACTGAGGAGAAGATACGGGAATCCTTGAAAGGTATGTCAAAATGGAAAGCATCGGGTATAGAGCAGGGGTCTCAAGCACGCGGCCCGCGGGCCGCATGCGGCCCCTGGGGCTGTCATCTGCGGCCCGCGGGACACAGAGCCGCTAGTATCGGCTCTGCTCCGAGACTCTGGAATTCCCTGACATCGCTGTCCACATATGAACAGCGATGTCTGGGGCTTCCCCAGAGCCGGAGTCCCCGGCAGAGCGCTAATACAGGCTCTGCTCCGGGACTCTGTGGAATTCCCTGACATCGCTGCTCATATATGGACAGTGTGTCAGGGTCTTGCCGAGAGCGGAGCAGAGCGCTGGTGTCGGCTCTGTTCCTGGACTCTGTGGAATTCCCTGACATCGCTGTCCACATATGAACAGCTATGTCTGGGGCTTCCCCAGAGCCGGAGTCCCGAGCAGAGCGCTGGTGTCGGATCTGCTCCGGGACTCTATGGAATTCCCTGACATCGCTGTCCACATAAGAACAGCGATGTCTGGGGCTTCCCCAGAGCCGGAGTCCCGGGCAGAGCGCTAGTACAGGCTCTGCTCCGGGACTCTGTGGAATTCCCTGACGTCGCTGCCCATATATGGACAGTGTGTCAGGGTCTTCCCCAGAGCGGAGTCCCGGGCAGAGCGCTATTATCGGCTCTGCTCCGGGACTCTGGGGGAGCCTCTGACATCGCTGTCCATACATCGACAATGATGTCAGGGGCTTCCCCAGAGCAGGAGTCCCAGTGATGTCAGGAGCACAGCTGGAGTCCCAGGAAGAGCCTCCAGCTCTGGGCAAGCCCCTGACATCACTGGGGCAGCCTCTACAGAGGGCACTGGGGCAGCCTCTACAGAGGGCACTGGGGCAGCCTCTACAGAGGGCACTGGGACAGCCTCTACAGAGGGCACTGGGGCAGCCTCTACAGAGGGCACTGGGGCAGCCTCTACAGAGGGCACTGGGACAGCCTCTACAGAGGGCACTGGGGCAGCCTCTACAGAGGGCACTGGGACAGCCTCTACAGAGGGCACTGGGGCAGCCTCTACAGAGGGCACTGGGACAGCCTCTACAGAGGGCACTGGGGCAGCCTCTACAGAGGGCACTGGGGCAGCCTCTACAGAGGGCACTGGGACAGCCTCTACAGAGGGCACTGGGGCAGCCTCTACAGAGGGCACTGGGGCAGCCTCTACAGAGGGCACTGGGACAGCCTCTACAGAGGGCACTGGGGCAGCCTCTACAGAGGGCACTGGGGCAGCCTCTACAGAGGGCACTGGGACAGCCTCTACAGAGGGCACTGGGGCAGCCTCTACAGAGGGCACTGGGGCAGCCTCTACAGAGGGCACTGGGGTAGCCTCTACCGAGGGCACTGTGGCAGCCTCTACAGAGGGCACTGGGGCAGCCTCTACAGAGGGCACTGGGACAGCCTCTACAGAGGGCACTGGGGCAGCCTCTACAGAGGGCACTGGGGCAGCCTCTACAGAGGGCACTGGGACAGCCTCTACAGAGGGCACTGGGGCAGCCTCTACAGAGGGCACTGGGGCAGCCTCTACAGAGGGCACTGGGACAGCCTCTACAGAGGGCACTGGGGCAGCCTCTACAGAGGGCACTGGGGCAGCCTCTACAGAGGGCACTGGGACAGCCTCTACAGAGGGCACTGGGGCAGCCTCTACAGAGGGCACTGGGGCAGCCTCTACAGAGGGCACTGGGGTAGCCTCTACCGAGGGCACTGTGGCAGCCTCTACAGAGGGCACTGTGGCATTATCTACAAGTGGGTGTGTGGCAGTATCTGAAGAGGACACTGGCATTATCTAGGGGTGTGTTGCATTATCTACAGAGGGCACTGTGGCCTTATCTACAGAGGGCACTGTGGCCTTATCTACAGAGGGCACTGTGGCCTTATCTACATAGGGCACTGTGGCCTTATCTACAGAGGGCACTGTGGCCTTATCTACAGAGGGCACTGTGGCCTTATCTACAGAGGGCACTGTGGCCTTATCTACAGAGGGCACTTTGGCATTATCCACAGAGGGCACTGCGGCAGCATCCACAGAGGGCACTGCGTCAGCATCCACAGAGGGCACTGCGGCAGCATCCAAAGAGGGCACTGCGGCAGCATCCAAAGAGGGCACTGCGGCAGCATCCACAGAGGGCACTGCGGCACTATCTAAAAAGGGGCTGCCCAATCTTGACATGTGTGCTAACTGAGCCGCCGGACTGCATTTAGCGACACTTAAACTGGAAAGCTGGATTGTTGAAATAAGCACGTGGAGAAATATCTCAAATTTTAAACCTAGCGCTATTATAGTAATGTATTATTATTATTCTAGTAATATAGTGTTATAGTAGTTCAAATAACTAATTGATTAACAATAATTTTGTATTGTATCAAATTTGAAAGTAATGCGGCCCGTCAACTTCCCATTTATTCTATATACGGCCCACTTACCTGGCCGAGTTTGAGACCCCTGCTATAGAGGTATACCACAAATACTCAGACCATCTCATTCCCTCACTATGCGCTATGTTTTCTTATGCCCTTGGTGTGTGGCAATTACCAGATAGCATGTATGATGCCACTATTATTGTCCTGTTAAAACCCGATAAAGACCCTATGGAATGTGGCTCCTATCGTCCGATATCGTTATTAAAAAATGACTACAAACTACTTACTAAAATTCTGGCAAACAGACTTAATAAAGTCATTTCCCAAGTTATTCATGATGACCAGTCCGGCTTTATGCCAGGGAAGTCTACCTCCGATAACATCCGGAGGGTGCAGATTCTTGCTCAGATAGGGGGTGCTATAAAGGCTGATTGGGCAATGGCGTCTCTGGACGCTGCGAAAGCCTTTGATTCCATTGAATGGGTATACCTGCTGTAGACTTTGGAGAGGTTTGGGTTTGGTCCACAGTTCCTTTGATGGATTTCGCTCCTATACAAGGCGCCGAGGGCACAAATTCTGGTGAATGGTGAACTATCCCCATATTTCAGTTTACAGAGAGGTACTAGGCAGGGATGTCCGTGCTCTCCCCATTGCTTTTCGCTCTTGCTATTGAACCATTATCTATACGTATACGACAACACCCTGCGTACAAAGGGATTTGTTTGGGGGGCAGGGAGGATAGAATTGGCTTATTTGCAGACGACATGGTTCTTTTTACGTGCCAGCCAATTGTGACATTACCCCAGGCGATTACTACTCTGGAGATATTTGGGAGATTCGCTGGACTCCATATCAACTGGACTAAGTCTTTTTTTATGCCCTTACAGGGGGTGGGATGGCCAGACTCCATACATGGCTTACGGGTGGTTTCCTCATTTAAATACCTAGGTATTATTATCAATCTGTATCATGGGGATGATCATGCCACTAATATATTGTCGCTACTGGAATACGTAAAGGTTAAGTTTAGGATCTGGAGCGCTCTTCCCCTAGCAGTGACTGGCAGAATAAACTTAATTAAAATGGTCGTTCTTCCCAAATGTCTTTATGTCCTCGAACACGCAGCGACACCAGTGTTTAAAACATTTTTCAAGCAGATACATGCCTTATTTCCAGCATTTATTTGGGGTTCCAATCGATCTAAGCTCAGTCTCACTACTTTGCAGCGTCCCAAAACATTAGGAGGAGCAGCCTTGCCAGATCTCTACCTCTATTATTTGGCGGGGCAATTAAGATATTTGAAAGTTTGGGTCGCCAACATGACCTTGCCGAATAGGGAACATCATCTGGCGTTTCATCTGCAAATGACCACTCTCTGGCCAGTATTAGAGGGGTCCCTGACTGCAATTCAAAATGTATTGCCCATTCATAGGGTGGCGTCTCAGGTGTGGATGGCTGCGAAAAGCATTTATGGGTACTCTGATGTACAAACTGATATGCCGTTATGGTTTAACCCACTCCTCTCCCAGATGTCAGATGCTTTGGCTCCCTCCTTTTGGATTCAGCACGGGGTATGCACTGTTGGGGATATGTATGAGGATAATATTCTTAAATCGTTTACACAACTGCAGTCTGGCTTTGCAATACCTAGGACTGCCTTTTACAGATACCTACAATTGTGCCATGCTCTCGGGGCCCAGTACCCTTCCTCTGACACGGCATTCTCGCAATTTCCTCTGATAGGAATTTTTAGATCCAAAGGCACCAGAGGTTTGATATCTGCCATATACACATCTCTCATATCGACCAAATTAGCCAGAACACCCCTGCAGGTAAAAGACAAATGGACTACACAGATACCTGACCTTACGGAAGGGGATTGGGACGAGATCCTATCCTCTCCACTATTTGTGTCTCCAGCCGCTAACAATAGGATGATACAAATATCCATAATCCATCAAAGTTACCTTACTCCTGTTAGATTACACAAAATGGGTAGATACCCGAGCACGGAATGTCACAGGTGCCGGTACCCTAGGTCAGACTTTTGGCACATGATCTGGGCATGTCCATTTATTTCCTCTTTTTGGGAAGAGGTAGTTGGGGCAGCTACTGGAATTCTGCATATACCAGTCCCAGTTAGTCCACAAGTTTGTTTGTTTGGTATGCTACAGGATGAACATTGGCCTCATTATTTGAAAATATTCCTCCTCCCACTATGGCTAAATGGAAATCACTTGTGAATTCTATCATTCCGTATGAGAGGATAATGTATAGACAGAGAGAATGCATTGATAAATTCTATAAGATATGGGAAGCCTGGTGTGACTCTGCGGTGACTCAGTATACCCCACACAGGTATAATGACCTCCGCCGGTCATTGACACACAATTGAAGCTACTGGGTTGTGGATCTACAGTATATAATTCATAAAATAGTGTCTTGATTTGTTTTGTTTTTTTGCCTTTGGATACATGTTAAATGTCTGAATACATGTCTGTATTTCTCCTTTATTTGAAATGTTGGTGTGTTATGTCTCACACACATCTCTGCCTTATTTTCTGTATTATGTGCATGGCATGATTGCATTTGTACTACGATTCTTCAATAAAACGAGTTTACAAAAAAAAAAAAGTAAATTGCTGTTTTTTGGTCACCTTAGCGCTCCAAACAAATAGAATAAAAAGTGATCAAAAAGTCGCTTGTACCCCAAAATGGTATCGGTGAAAACTACAGCTCGCCCCGCAAAATGTAAGCCCTCACACCGGTATAGTGACGGAAAAATAAAAAAAAGTTATGGCTCTCAGAATAAGGTGACACAAAACATTATTTTTCTTAGGGGGGATTCACACGAGCGTGTATTCGGTCCGTGCGGGCCGCGTGGTTTTAACGCGCCACGCATCGACCAATACAAGTCTATGGGGCAGTACAGACAGTCCGTGCTTTTTGAGCAGCGTTTGTTCGCTGCGTACAAAACGCGACAGGTTCAATAACTCTGCGTATTTCGCGCATCACGCACCCATTGAAGTCAATGGGTGCGTGAAAACCACGCAGGTTGCACGGAAGCACTTCCGTGCGAACCGACTGAAACAGCGCACCAGCTGTCAAAAGGATGAATGTAAACAGAAAAGCACCACGTGCTTTTCTGTTTCCGAACATCCAAACGGAGTGTCTTTGAGATGAGCGAACCCGGACAAGCGAACCGAACTTCACCGGGTTCGGCCGAACTCGTTTTGGCCGAACCCGGCAAAAAAATGTCCGGTACGCGACGTCAGGACATAGTCACTGTCCAGGGTGCTGAAAGAGTTAAACTGTTTCAGCAACATGGACAGTGACTACCGATTCCAAAAAACATGAACTTGTAAAAAAAAACGAAGTTCTGACTTACCGATAACTCCCGGCTTCTTCCTCCAGTCTAACCTCCCGGGATGACAATTCAGTCCAAGTGACAGCTGCAGCCAATCACAGGCCAAGCACAGGCTGCAGCGGTCACATGGACTGCCGCGTCATCCAGGGAGGTGGGGCCCGATGTCAAGAGAGGCGCGTCACCAAGGACGCGTCACCAAGGCAACGGCCGGGAGGGCAGATCTCGGTAAGTACTTTCTTTTTTTTTTTTTTTTTTAAACAGGTTGCTGTATATTGTGTTCGGCATTCACTGTCGAGGGTGCTGAAAGTGTTACTGCCGATCAGTTAGCTCTTTCAGCACCTTGGACAGTGACGGGCGTCGACTAGCCTCATCTCTATGATGGCGGCTGCGCGAAAATCACGCAGCCGCGCATCATACACGGATGACACACGCAGCAAATGTCAAATGGTTTTTGCGCGCGCAAAACGCAGCGTTGTTTGCGCGCGCAAAAACGCAACGTCCGTCTGTATCTGCCCTTAGGCAAATAGTTTTATTTTTTCTAAAAGTGGTAAAACATAAAACAAAACATAACAATGTGGTATCGCCGTAATCGTATCAACCTGTAGAATAAGGTAAACATGTAGTTTTTTTTACCGCCTGATGGACGCGGTTAAAACAAAACCCCCCAAAAAATGGCGTAATTGCTGTTTTTTTGCCTTTTTCACATTACAAATAATTTTTGATTCAGCTTCCCAGTATATTATGCTGTAGAATAAATGGCGCCATGAAAAACTACAACTTGTCCCGCAAAACACAAGCCCTCATAAGGCTACGTCGACGAAAAAATATAAAAAAAAGTTATGGCTTTTGGAAGGCGGGAAGGAAAAGGCTAAAATGAAAAAACTCAAATTGGCCGTGTACTTAAGGGGTTAAAGTTTATTCAGTATACAGTAAAGATTTCTACAACTTTCCAATATACTTTGTGTTTCATTGTTCGGTCATTTAGAGACTAAAAATCTGTGACAGGACCCATCAGGCCATCGTGGGAACGGGTAAGGTGAGCTTTATTTTTGTTAGTGCAAAGGGGGCCTAACTTTTCTATGGTAAAACACAGGGGCCTAACTTATCTATAGTAAAACACAGGGGGCCTAACTTATCTATGGTAAAACACAGGGGCCTAACTTATCTATGGTAAAACACAGGGGGCCTAACTTATCTATGGTAAAACACAGGGGGCCTAACTTATCTATGGTAAAACACAGGGGGCCTAACTTATCTATGGTAAAACACAGGGGCCTAACTTATCTATGGTAAAACACAGGGGCCTAACTTATCTATGGTAAAACACAGGGGGCCTAACTTATCTATGGTAAAACACAGGGGTGCCTAACTTATCTATGGTAAAACACAGGGGGCCTAACTTATCTATGGTAAAACACAGGGGGCCTAACTTATCTATGGTAAAACACAGGGACCTAACTTATCTATGGTAAAACACAGGGGCCTAACTTATCTATGGTAAAACACAGGGGACCTAACTTATCTATGGTAAAACACAGCGGGCCTAACTTTTTATTTTTGGTGTCTAGTTTCTTCCATTTTACTGCCGCTGCTGCCGAGTAAGTTGCACCGCAAAGGGGTCACTAAGACCATGTTCACACGGTGGATTTTGCTTGGTGGGTCCCGCTGCAAAATCGGCCGCAGAATTATTCCTGCCGTCAACCAAAAGATTCCTACTCCCATTCACTTCAGATCGGGCAGGACGCTTCTTTTGTCCACTAGTTGAAAAAATCAGCTAGCGGTAAAAAGAAGCATCCGCCTCACACTGAAATAGAGATCTGCAGAACATTGCTCTCTCCTCTCTACCTCCTGACAGATACATAGTGATATATTCTGCAGATTATTGCCCAACTGACTTCTCTAGAGATCTGCAGAACATTGCTCCTCTACCTCCTGACAGATACATAGTGATATATTCTGCAGATTATTACACCACTGACTTCTCTAGAGTTCTGCAGAACATTGCTCCTCTAACTCCTGACAGATACATAGTGATATATTCTGCAGATAATTACACAACTGACCTCTCTGGAGATCTGCAGCACATTGCTCCTCTACCTCCTGACAGATACATAGTGATATATTCTGCAGATTATTACACCACTGACTTCTCTAGAGATCTGCAGAACGTTGATCCTCTAACTCCTGACAGATACATAGTGATATATTCTGCAGATTATAACACCACTGACCTCTCTAGAGATCTGCAGAACATCGCTCCTCTAACTCCTGACAGATACATAGTGATATATTCTGCAGATTATTACACCACTGACCTCTCTAGAGATCTGCAGAACATCGCTCCTCTAACTCCTGACAGATACATAGTGATATATTCTGCAGATTATTACACCACTGACCTCTCTAGAGATCTGCAGGACATTGCTCCTCTACCCCTGACAGATACATAGTGATATATTCTGCAGATTATTACACCACTGACCTCTCTAGAGATCTGCAGAACATTGCTCCTCTACCTCCTGACAGATACATAGTGATATATTCTGCAGATTATTACACCACTGACCTCTCTAGAGATCTGCAGAACATCGCTCCTCTAACTCCTGACAGATACATAGTGATATATTCTGCAGATTATTACACCAGTGACCTCTCTAGAGATCTGCAGGACATTGCTCCTCTACCCCTGACAGATACATAGTGATATATTCTGCAGATTATTACACCACTGACTTCTCTAGAGATCTGCAGAACATCGCTCCTCTAACTCCTGACAGATACATAGTGATATATTCTGCAGATTATTACACCACTGACCTCTCCGGAGATCTGCAGAACATTGCTCCTCTACCTCCTGACATACATAGTGATATATTTTGCAGATTATTACACCACTGACCTCTCTAGAGATCTGCAGAACATTGCTCCTCTACCTCCTGACATACATAGTGATATATTCTGCAGATTATTACACCACTGACCTCTCTAGAGATCTGCAGAACATTGCTCCTCTACCTCCTGACAGATACATAGTGATATATTCCGCAGATTATTACACCACTGACCTCTCTAGAGATCTGCAGAACATCGCTCCTCTAACTCCTAAAAGATACATAGTGATATATTCTGCAGATTATTACACCACTGACCTCTCTAGGGATCTGCAGGACATTGCTCCTCTACCCCTGACAGATACATAGTGATATATTCTGCAGATTATTACACCACTGACTTCTCTAGAGATCTGCAGAACATCGCTCCTCTAACTCCTGACAGATACATAGTGATATATTCTGCAGATTATTACACCACTGACCTCTCTAGAGATCTGCAGAACATTGCTCCTCTACCCCTGACAGATACATAGTGATATATTCTGCAGATTATTACACCACTGACCTCTCTAGAGATCTGCAGAACATTGCTCCTCTACCTCCTGACAGATACATAGTGATATATTCTGCAGATTATTATACCACTGACCTCTCTAGAGATCTGCAGAATATTGCTCCGCTACCTCCTGACAGATACATAGTGATATATTCTGCAGATTATTACACCACTGACCTCTCTATAGATCTGCAGGACATCGCTCCTCTACCTCCTGACAGATACATAGTGATATATTCTGCAGATTACTACACCACTGACCTCTCTGGAGATCTGCAGAACATTACTCCTCTACCTCCTGACAGATACTTAGTGATATATTCTGCAGATTATTACACCACTGACCTCTTTGGAGATCTGCAGAACATCGCTCCTCTACCTCCTGACAGATACATAGTGATATATTCTGCAGATTATTACACCACTGACCTCTCTAGAGATCTGCAGAACATTGCTCCTGTACCTCCTGATAGATACAGAGTGATATATTCTGCAGATTATTACACCACTGACTTCTCTGGAGATCTGCAGAATATTGCTCTGTCCTCTCTACCTGCTGATAGATACTTATTGATATATTCTGCAGATTATTACACCTATGACTTTTCCACAACCTTATGATCCCTGTAGATAAAAGGCTCCCTGGATAAATTCCCCAATATATATATGAAAACACTGAAAATTGTAAAGAAAATATATGTTTATTCCAGAATCCAGTAGAATTGCTGTGCGGTTTTCTCCGGCCCTTTAACATGTGATGATCTGTGACATGAAGAAGAGGAGGGTCCTTCTTCACACGTGGATATGGCCGCCAGTCCACCCTTACACAGCTCAGTCCTGGATCATAAGACAGCGTAAAACATTTTTCTATTTTTTCACAGTTGTATCCTAGAAAAGACAAAAAAATCTGAATTAGCCCAAAAATTCACAAAACCTTCACCACAAGGATATGAAGACGGAGCAGAAGACGTCGGACTTACCGGATCTCGCTTCTGTTCTGCACGTCACTGGTTCTCAGCGCTGGGGGAGTCTTCATGACAATTTCAGATGGTTTAGGTGGTAAAGACCACCATGTTGGGGTGACAAAAGATGGTGAATGGGCCCCGAGCGACAGATGGAACAGAACAGGCCTCTTTCTCTCCCGGGGGTTCGGGGCCCTGATGGTAAATGGGCCCCGAGTGGCAGATGGAATTAAAATGCCCACTTTCTCTTCCGGGGGTTTGAGGCCCTGGTGGTAACGGTAACCCCCGAAAGGTCCTCCATCTCCACATCCTCTGGAAGTTTGCGTCCGCGAACTTCCTTTTTGTCTTTCTTATCCTCCATATCCTCCATCTCTATATCATCTGGAAATTGGCGTCCGCCAACCTCCATTTTCTCATCCTCCTCCACGTCCTCCATCTCTATATCATCGGGAAATTGACGTCCGCCAACCTCCATTTTCTCTACAATCCTCATCTTGAAAAACATCTTCACTATCCTCCTCTTCATCAAAGACACCTTCATGATGAGAGCCAGCAAGAGAAACCGACACCGTGGTCAATGTGTGACCCCAATTTATAGACTTGATGATGTCATAAGATGTTTACACATCCAGATTAAAAAGTGTAGAGAAATAGAATCTGCCCACGTTCTAGATGACATCACAAGAAGCGAATCTCAGTGATCCGGTGGCCATATAAAACGTAATATGGTACAAGAATACAGACAGTAGGGTCACACTACACCCTCTGGGGAAGTTTCTATCATCTCAAAGAATTCTCAAATCAATGTGGTCAATTCCACTGGTTTCTTAAACGTAAACGCACCCATAAAACGTACAACACGGGCATTTACATATACAGTGAAAATTAAACAAAACCATTTTTTTCATAAATATTGATTTTATTTTGTACAAGTGGGAAAAAAAATACACATATGTGGTATCACCACGATCGTAACGACCAGAGCAATAAAGTTAACACATTATTTAAACAGCATGGTGAAGACCGTAAAAAAATAAAAAAAATTCAAAAAACACGGCAAAAGTGTTGTTTTTTTGAACTTATCCGGCCAAAAAGAAAAAAAATCCCTTATACAGTGATATTGACGACACAATACAAAAATTACCGCTCTTGGAAAGCGGAGATGCAAAAACAAATTATTTTTGTTTAAAAATATTTTTAATGTGCAACTAAAATTTATATTCACCCAACCCGGTGAATTGCACAACAAGCAGAGCAGATGAGGCCTCTTTTAGCCTTTAAGGTTAACGGCCAGGAGCGGCGGCGTGATGCAGTGATTGAAAGTCTGTATCCTACAACGGCAGGGGTCTCTGTCATAGATTTCAACTAGATCCGCATCCTGATAGGCCGTATAAGCCCTAAGTCGACAAAGTCAATAGCGAGCGCAGCATCTAAGTGGTTGACAGAGGGAGGGGGCTTCTTCTATACAATAGCAGGTGATCGCGGGGGTGCCAATGGTTGCTATGGCAACTGGAGGCCTAACAATGGCCTCCTGGTCTGCCATGTACTGAAGCCTATTAGGCCCTGCCAGAATGCAGTATATTATACCAGCTAAGAGGTGATCGGATCCTCAATTCCCCTAGTGGAACAAAAAACTAAAAAGAATGCTCTAGAAAAATCAAAAAACAAAAATTGCCACTCTCTCTTTATAAAGTCATTATTAAAAAAATATATAAAACTATACACATCTGGTATTGCCACATCCATAAATACACAAAAATAATCACATCATTTATCCTGCGCGGTAAACGCTGTAAGAAAAATATTTAAAAAAATTACAGATATTCTGTTTTTTGGTCACATCACCTCCAAAACATTGGAATATAAAGCTACCAAAAAAATGTACCCCAAGATGGTACCAATAAAAACTACAGCATGTCCCGCAAAAAACGCGCCCTCACAGCTCTGTGGATGGAAAAATAAAAAGTTATGGCTCTCAGAATATGGCGACTTTATGTAAGTGTTTTTATTGTGAAAAAGAAGTAAAACATTAAAAAAAACTATATAAATTTGGAATGGCCGTAATCGCAGTTATCCGCCGAATAAAGTTACATGTCGTTTATACCACCCGGTGAACGCTGTAAAAAAGACAATGCCCCAATTGCTGTTTTATGATCACCTTGAATCTCGAGATTTAATAAAAATAATATCCTGATGTGCAGGCCACAGGGGCTGGCTGGCACATTTTAGCCTGGGGTGCAAGCCCACAGCACTGGACCAAGAGTAGCGGCCCATCCTTAACCTGTTTACCTCCACCTTCGCTATAAAGGCGGCAGAGGAAACTGGGCTTTAAATTGTTAAAAGACGGCAGCTGGTTGTGTCTTCATGTTGGGATTGCACACGCAAACTAATCCCGCTTAGGGCCTGTTCACACCTCCGTCAGTGTTTCCGTTGAGCAGCAGAACAACAAAAATATTGTCTGGTTTCAAGTCATGGTGTCCGTGGTCATACCAAAAACAAAAGCGCAGCAGGCTGCGCTATTGTTTCCGGTATTTTTACCCAGATCTGTGATAGAACCTCCAAAGCAGATGTGAATCTGCTCTTACCGGCATATTGTTTCTGAATACTTCCGCCACACAATGATCATATAGTGAATAATATTACCATACTGTTACTGAATAAAAACACTGAACAAAACCAGGGGCGTAACTAGGAAAGATTGGGCCCCATAGCAAACTTTTGACTGGGCCCCCCCTCCCCTGAGTGTCACATAACCCCCCCTTGTAGATAGTGCCTTTTTTACAGCCCCCCCTGTAGATAACGCCATACAGCCCCCACTGTAGAGAACGCCATACAGCCCCCCTGTAGATAGCGCCATACATCCCCCTTTAGATAACGCCATACAGCCCCCCTGTAGATAACACCATACAGCCCGCCTGTAGATAACGCCATATAGCCCCCTGTAGATAACGCCATACAGCCCCCCTGTAGATAGCGCCATACATCCCCCTGTAGATAACGCCATACAGCCCCCCTGTAGATAACGCCATACAGCCCCCCCCTGTAGATAACGCCATACAGCCCCCACTGTAGAGAACGCCATACAGCCCCCTGTAGATAACGCCATACAGCCCCCCCTGTAGATAACGCCATACAGCCCCCCTGTAGATAACGCCATACAGCCCCCCTGTAGATAACGCCATACAGCCCCCACTGTAGAGAACGCCATACAGCCCCCTGTAGGTAACGCCATACAGCCCCCCCTGTAGGTAACGCTATACAGCCCCACTGTAGGTAACGCTATACAGCCCCACTGTAGGTAACGCTATACAGCCCCCCCTTTAGGTAACGCCATACAGCACCCCCTTGTAGGTAACGCCATACAGCCCCCCAATGTAGGTAACGCCATACAGCCCCCCCTGTAGGTAACGCCATACAGCCCCCCCTGTAGGTAATGCCATACAGCCCACCCCCTTGTAGGTAACGCCATACAGCCCCCCAATGTAGGTAACGCCATACAGCCCCCCCTGTAGGTAACGCCATACAGCCCACCCCCTTGTAGGTAACGCCATACAGCCCCCCAATGTAGGTAACGCCATACAGCCCCCCCTGTAGGTAACGCCATACAGCCCCCCCCTGTAGGTAACGCCATACAGCCCACCCCCTTGTAGGTAACGCCATACAGCCCCCCAATGTAGGTAACGCCATACAGCCCCCCCTGTAGGTAACGCCTTACAGCCCCCCCCCTGTAGGTAATGCCATACAGCCCCCCCTGTAGGTAACACCATACAGCCCCCCCTGTAAATAACGCCATACAGCCCCAACCCCCCAAAACTATCTGACCTATAGTGTGTCCTACAAAAGACATGTATCCCCTATCCACAGGATAGGGGATGCATGTGTTATCGCTGGCATCGATAGGGAGAACGGGGGACCAAAAGTCCCCCAAGTTCTCCGTGACTAACCTCAGACTTCAGGAGTCTACGCAGCTGAATAGAAATTAAAGGAGCGCTGGTCACGCATGCGCACAAGCGCGACCGGCGCTCCATTCATTTCTACGGAGCTGCCGACACAGACCCCGGAAGTCCGAGGTTTGTGATGGAGAACTTCAGGGGACTTTCGGTCCCCCGTTCTCCCTATGGCTGCAAGCGATCACACATGTATCCCCTATCCTGTGGATAGGGGATACATGTCTTTTGTAGGAACAACCCCTTTAATGGCAGAACGGGGAGATACCTCCCTGCTCTGCCATAGTGTTTAGTGGCGTCGCGCTGTAGTAGCCATAGCGGCAGCTAGCAGAGCCTCCGGCCATGGTGGGGCCCCGTACCGGCGTGCGACACGGGCCCCCTCATGCTGCGTGCCCCGTAGCAGCCGCTACGGCCGCTACGGCGGTAGTTACGCCACTGAATATAGTCATAGATGCCGGTCCTACACAGGGGCTCTGTGTAGGACCGGTATAAGTAATTACAGCACAGTGACATCCAGTGACGATATAGGGGTAGATACCAGTCCTATACAGGAGCCCTACAGACCATATAAGTGATTAAAGTACAATGACCATATAGTGGTAGATACCGGTTCTACACAGGGGCTCTACAGACCATATAAGTGATTAAAGTACAGTGACATCCAGTGACCATATAGTGGTAAATACTGGTCCTACACATGAGGTCTGTAGACCATATACAGCACAGTGACATCCAGTGACTCAGATGTGACGTCTTCTCAGATTAGATTTGTTCATTTTCCCTTTTCTTCTCCATCCTTCCTAGAGCGCTATGACGACTTCTTCTAGCCACGATCGCCTCTGCAGAATTTAAAATACAGACAAGTTGGTTTCCTGCTTTTCTAGCATTCATCCCACCTATGCCCCATCCTCTAAACAAACTCGTCACCCACAGTGCCCCAGATAGTAATAATGATACCCACTTTGTGCCCCACACAATAATAGTGCCCCTTTGTGCAATCATATAGTAAACGTGCCTCCTTTATGCCCCCCATACAGTAATGCTGCCATTAACAGGCCCCCTTCTCCTCCAGGCCCAGTTGTGATTGTAGTGGTTGCTACCAGACCCAGATGGGAAAGGGACCCCCCGATAACAGTGGGCTGATATTTTTATCCTCTGACAGGAGACCCTGTGGGGATGGTGGCCCTGGGCATTTGCCCAGTTTGACCCCCTCCTAACACCAGCCCAGTAGAAAAGTGTTCTAACAGACGTCACAGGTGTAGCGCAGCCATGGGGGTGGTCATGGGAATGATGGGGTCCTAAAAATCTACTGGTGGACCCGCCCAGCCCAGCTCACCCCTGGCAGGCCAGAGGGGAACATTACATTAGTTTCATGAGGTCATTATGAAGGCCCTAATATTTTGGAACCAGGTAGGGGAGGGCCCGACCACATCTGCCCGAAGCGAGGGCGCCCGGTTTATACTAGGACAATACTTTCCCAGCAACGTTTTCTAAACTGTAAAGAAGGAAAGGATCTAAAAAGAAGCAGAGCGTGTCAGAAAAGAGGGATAAGAAAGGACACCATCTATCAGTGAAACACCTGCCCCATAATACCTGGCTTGTTCACACAGAATTGCATCATAACTTGCCACACATCTATGTATTATATATATTATTAAAGGCCCCCTAATAAAGGCCCCCTGGTCAGCCATCTTTGTACTCCTTTGAATCCCTGCCTCTTGCAGGGCTTTAAAGGAGACTGTCAGTATAGCAATATACTGCAATACATTAGTATTGCAGTATATCATGTAAGCGATCCAATGATCGCTGGTTCAAGTCCTCTAGGGGGACTAATAAGAAAAAAAAACAGTTAAAGTTTTTCTTAATGTTCCAAAAAAAAAAATGTTTAAAGTTCAAACACCCCTTTTTCCCATTTTTTCCATAAAGCAATGTTAAAAAAAAAATTAACGTTAACATAACTAGTGTCGCCGCGTCCATAAAAGTCTGAACTATCATAATATAGCGTTATTTAACTCGCTTGGTGAAAGCTGTAAAAAAAAAATATATATATATATATATATAAAATGTAAAAAGCAAATTGCTGGTTCGTGGCTTAGCGCGCAGCGAGAGCGGTCGCATGTTCTAGGAGCTCCGCAGTGAACCCGCGCCAATGTTATCCTGCAGACATCCTGAGGCTTCCTAAGGCTTTAAAAATACCGTCCAAACGATCTAGACGGTCGAGGGTGACTACTGGAGCCAGTATGAGCCCCACCAGAGGTCAGTCGGCCGCGGAGAAGCTGCAAGGCTTTGCACGGGGTGAGGGGCAAGATGGCGGCCGCCCTCCTCAGCCTCAGCGTTCTAAAGGAGGAGAAGCATTCTAAATTGCAATGACCGGGACACGATTTTACGCCTGACACGCAGGCTACCGGAAATTACTTATAATGGGGCAAAAGTCTCTATATTCCCTGACCTCGGCTGACTTGCAAAAGAGACGTGCGACATTTCTTGCTGTTAAGAGGCGCCTGAGAGATCTGGGTATTCCATACTCCATGTCATATCCAGCTAGGTTGCGAATTGTGGATGGAGAAAGATCCGGTTTTTTTCAACTCCCCGCAGGATGCTGATGAATGGGTGAGAAACAAGCGCCCACCTCGACGGAACTAATTCTGCCTGATAACACAGATGGAGTTTCGTGTAAGGATGACTGATGATGTTGGGCTATACTGAATCACCGGACTTCCATGACTAATCATAGGATTTCGGGAACATTCCATTCTGATGGTGATCTGGACTGGGTCTGACAGAGATCGGTTAGACCTACTGCCTGGCCAGTGCGACTTTTTGTGTCCTTGGATTTGTGGGGCGCCATACCTGAGGAGGCTGCCGCACGTCCCCTTAATGGCGGAAGCTTAACTAAGTTGCTGTTTGGCGCGGGTATTACCCCCGTATACTTAAATGCCACGTTTTTGGGCACGCTCCGGCAATGTAACATGCATCTACATGCATTGTCGGTATTGTTCTACTATTTACAATCTGTTCTTTTGGGTTCTAGGTTGGAATGTGCCTTGGGTGCGGGCAGTTATGATACTACTCATGTACAAATGTAAACGCATAAGGGATGCACCGAATAATTATCAGCTGCTTCTGAGAAAGGCGGGATTGTTGATGTATTTCAGGCATTGTGGATCTCTCCTACATGTGAGAAGTATATTTTATGAATGTCTTCTTTAACTGTAATGTCGTGAAATGTGAGGGGTATGGGCAGCCCGCAGAAGAGAGTAATATTGTATGGTTATATTCGCAAAGTTAACCCTCATATATTGTGCCTCCAGGAGACGCATTTAACACCTGCTAAAATGAAAACTGTTCTTAGGCCCTGGGTCCAGTGGTCTAGCCACTCATATCACACATTATACTCGAGGGACGTGTTCATTTTGGTACACAAATCTGTGAGATGGGAAGCTATCCATACTAAAACCGATAGTGAGGGCAGATATGTATTTGTGTATGCTCTCATAGAAAATGTTCCTTATGTTTTATTGGGCATGTACATTCCTCCACCAGCATCTTTACAGATTTTGCAAATGGCGGCTACCTTTGCTGCAACATATCCGACCGCTAAAGTGTTGGGCATGGGAGATTTTAACATGGTTGTGAACTGCAGTCTGGATAGGTTTAGTGCTTCTTCTGGGCAGGACCGAGTACCCCCGCCATATCTGTACTGGGTTTTACTGTTTGCTGAGATGGGATGGACAGAACTTTACCGATATAAACACCCAACAACTAAAGTGTATTCCTCCCTAGGCAGAAACTCCCTATCCTGCATAGACTATATGTTTGGAAATTCTCTCATTGTACCTTTGGTTGAATCTGTCACTTATATATCTAGAGCGGCGTCTGATCATTCTCCTATGGTGACCAGCTTTAGTCTCCCTGGCCCCTCCTTACCTAGGAGCTGGAAAATACACCCCTTTTGGTTGACCCTGACAGGCCCTCAGGATAGGATCCCTGATTAACTTGACTTGGATATGTAGAGTCGAGTGATCAGTAATTATTCCTTACCCCCTTAAGAATAATAACACATGACACCAAGGTTGGATTTTAATGGCCACAGCAGCCGTTTATTATAAATTTTATAAAATTAGAAATTTTATAACCAAACCTTAAATAACCTAGAATTCCCCAACATTGGAATTCTTCCAGAATAAACATACCAAACCCTTAACCCCTTCCCGACATCCGCCGTATATATACGGCGCTGTCGGGAGGTGCTTCCCGCAAAGCGCCGTATATATACGGCGCAGTGATGGTGCGGGCTCAGGAGCAGAGCCGGCACCATCACCGCGGGGTGACAGCTGTATTATACAGCTGGCACCCTCCTGTAACTGCCAGGACCGGAGCTATTCTCCGATCCGGCAGATTAACCCCTCAGATGCTGCGCTTCACCCGATCGGCAACCCAGTGATGCAATCGCTGGGTTGCTGTGGCAATCGGACGCCAGAAAATGGCGTCCGAGTCTGCCTTGTACGGGAGCCGATGAGGACCCGCCTGCGGCGTGTCCTCATAGGCTTGCTGTCAGTGAATAACTGACAGCGCTAATACACTGCACTACGTATGTAGTGAAGTGTATTAGAGTAGCGATCGGGGCATCAGGCCCTCATGTCCCCTAGTGGGACAAGTAAAAAAAGTAAAAAAAAGTTAATAAAAATGTGGTAAAACAATAAAAACACACACATTTCAAATAAAAATAAAGCTAAACTGACTTTTTTCCCATAGTAAGTCTTTTATTTTTTTTAAATCAATAAATTTTTATTGAAAAATTTTTACAACTTTTTCAAACAATATAAACCATCCTTGGTCCCAGAACATGGACCTGCGTACAATAATACATACAAGTGATATGTCATTGAAGGATATACATAATCATAACCAGAAAACAACCACAAAGAACTTAAGAACTTTACTATGCCATTTTCAAACCAATGTTAATATTAACTATGTCATAGTACCATCGAACTTTCTGCATTTAAGTGTAATACTTTGAATTTACCCAAAGCTCCCAATAACGTGAACTCTTGGCATACCCAGAGGGAGATTGCAAAAGCATGGATTCATGATGACATGCTATATTTACCCTGCCTATCACCTCTGATAAAGAAGGGGAGATAAATGATTTCCATGACTTAGCTATTGCCATTCTAGCAGCAATGAAGACATGGTGTATCAGTACCCGATGCTCCGCCATTATGTCTTCCAAGCCAATGTCTAAAATAGCCAATTCCGGGCAGAACGGTATAGATTCTCCTAAAATTTCAAGTATGATGCGAAAAACCTCCCTCCACAATACCTCCACCTTAGGGCAGGACCACCACATATGCAATGTGGAACCCAGGGAGCCACATCCTCTCCAGCAGCCATTAGAACTGCCTTGGAATATGTGTGCACATCTGGAAGGTGTTAGGTACCATCTCATGTGGATTTTACGGGTGAGCTCAATATGGTTAACACATTTGGAGTGACGAGTAATCCAACTAGAGGCCTTCATCCATTGTGCCATGGAAAACGTAGAGCCCATCTCCCGTTCCCATCGTAATATGTGACCTGTCTTCCCCGAGGACTGTTTTTTCAAAATTAGATCATAGCTACAAGCTAGACCCTTACTATGACCTTGCCATTTGAACAGGAATTTATGGTATGGAGAAAGAATTGTGGGTTGAGCTGGGATGGCTATTGTTTGTATCATATGTCGTATCTGGAGATACTGGTAAAACATGGATTTATTTACATCATATTCCCTTACCAACTGCTCAAAGGATTTGAAGAGTTTTCCCTCATATAAATCTGAGAGGGCTGTTACGCCCAGCGATTCCCAAGTCTGCAAAAATACATGTGGGACCAAAGGTTGAAGCGCTTGCAATGGTATATGATCATTAGATAAGTACACCCAGCGATTTGCACATACCTCCAATTTCCAGCATTTCAGTGCATCAGATGTGGTTACCAAGAACACCTTAGACCTATCTGTCCCCACATATGTCGCGGCCATCAAATTACGTATGGAGGAACGGGGAAACATCTCATTTTCCAACTGGGCCCAAAGTGACGGAGCCGAGGAGTTCCATAATGAACCTAACTGGTCTAGGATGGCTGCTACGTTATATGCCACTACCTCTGGGACTCCCAAACCCCCTTCCTTGACCTTCTGAAATAATAAAGATTTGGCTACCCTTGCTCTTTTATTATTCCAAATGAATTGGAGAAACATACGTTGAATTTGAGAGGTGATGCTAGTAGGTATTAACAGTGGAATAGTCCTACAAAAATACAAGTATTTGGGAAGCAGTAACATTTTAACCAAATTGACTCTAGCAATCCAGGACAACTGGAATTTGTTCAGTCTTTCACACTCCAGTCTTAAATCTGCTATTAGCCCTGAGTAATTCTCCTGCAGAACCAGTGACAACGAGGAGTAGAGTTTTATCCCCAGGTATACCAACCCTGATTCTGCCCATGCCAAATCAAAGTTGGACATAGTGCGTTTCAATTGAGGATCTACATGAATTGGTAACATCATGGACTTTGAAACATTTAATTTATAATATGATACCTCTGAAAACTTAGAAATGATGCTGAGTAGTTCTGTCAGAGATATGAGGGGAGAAGTACAGGTCACAATAACATCATCTGCATATAAACCGATTTTGTGTTCTCTTCCTCCTACCCTTATACCCGAGATTTTTGTAGAATTTCGAATCATTTCTGCAAATGGTTCCATACATAGGGTAAAAATTAGTGGGGAAAGCGGGCAGCCCTGCCTAGTCCCATTAGTGATGCTAAAAGATCTAGAAAGAATCCCGGAAGACAGAACCCTAGCCGAGGGCGAGGAGTATAGTGAAAGTATGGCTGATTTTATAAATGAATGGAAACCAAATTTGTCTAATGTGCTTTCCAGGTATTGCCAGTTAACACGATCAAATGCCTTTTCGGCGTCTAGAGAAATAAAGAGGGAGGCACTTTTAGATTCTCCGGCAATCTGTATAAGATCTAACATCCTGCGCGTCCCGTCACAAGCTTGCCGGCCCTTGACAAACCCTACTTGTTCTAGCGCTATTAGGGATGGTAAGCAATCATTTACTCTATTCGCCAATATTTTAGCATATAATTTTATATCACAGTTTAATAGGGATATTGGACGAAAGTTGGCCGGGGAATCAGGGGATTTACCCGGCTTAGGGAGTGTGACTATCGTGGCCTGTAACATCTCACGGGGAGGTGCCTGCTTATTCGCGATACTCATAAAAGTAGATTGCAAATATGGAATCAGCGAGTCTGCGAAAGTTTGGTAGTACTCATTTGGCAACCCATCCGGTCCCGGGGATTTATTTTGTTTAGATCGCAGAATGGTCAGTTTAATTTCTTCGACCGTAATAGGAGAATTTAATTGACTAATTTGGGCCTCTGATAACGTTGGCAATTGAATTTGCCTTAAAAAATCATTCACCCCCGCTTCGGATACCTCAGGGAGGTGCTTGTCCTGATTTAGATTATAAAGGGTACTATAGTAAGACGCAAATGCGTCGGTAATCTCCTGAGGATCATACACTTTTGTCCCTTCTGAAGTGTTCAACCATGAAATTTTGGATTTAGCAACATGCTGTTTCACTCTTTTTGCCAGAATTTTACTGGGTCTGTCCCCTTGGATATAGAAGTTCCATTTGAGTTTTTTTAAAGTTTTCTCATATAGGAAAAGTTGGTGATTGCGCAGTTTGTCCCTAAAGTGTCTTAGCTCGTCACGTAATGTGGGAGACGGAGAAACTTTTAATTTTGCCTCTATATTCTGTATGTTGTCGATAAGGAATTCAAATTCTTTATTTCTTGCCCTTTTTGCCTTAGCCGCAGCCTGAATAAACAGGCCTCTTACAAACGCCTTATGTGTACACCAGAGGAGTTCAGGTGATGAGGCCGATGGGCCATTAATCTCAAAAAATTCTTTCAAAGCTAAGTCTATTTTGGCTTGGAGATCTGGGGAATTTAATAAAAATGTGTTCAACCTCCAAGATGAGCTCTGAGGTGTAATATAATGATCTGAGAGTTGAAGCATAATTGGTGCATGGTCTGACCAGGTTATCAGGCCAAGGGAGGAGTTCACCGAATTTGTTAACACTTCTCTATCCACTAGAAAATAGTCAATCCTAGAGTACACCTTGTGTGGGGAAGAATAGAACGTGTAATCCCTTTCAGAAGCATGCTGGTATCGCCATACGTCATGTAAGTCTTCCTCCTGCACCCAGGAACTCAAGTCATGAGACAATCTGTTATTTCCCCCAGAGCGATCTATATCCTTGTTTACCACTATATTAAAATCCCCACATAATATTAAACCCCCTTTCTGCACCGATTTAGCTTTTGACAGTACCTTTTTAAGGAAGGGAAGTTGTCGTACATTAGGGGCATAAACAGATACCAACGTGTATGAGAGGTTATCAATTTCACATACTAAAATAATAAATCTACCCTGTGGATCAGAAACAACAGAAATACATTTAAAAGCAAGTGACTCTTTTACCGCAATAATTACCCCCGCCTTCTTTCCGCTATTAGAGGCATAGTACACATGGGGAAATTTTTTATGTTTAAATAGATGGCAGTCTTTAGAGGACAAATGTGATTCCTGCACACATATTACATCTCCCTTAGACTTGAATGCTTCTTTCCAAAGTAAAGATCTCTTGAAGGGAGAATTCAAGCCATGAGCATTTACAGAAAGTATTGTAAGACCCATTAAGACATAAAAGAAAAGTAGTTATGATTATGGCATAGCAAAGGAGAACCAACATAGAACATCCTACAACAGGAAACTTGGAAAAACCACCGAAATGAATATGCTATATAGCACATTCACTGCAACCAGGAAATTCCCTCTTGCAGGGAAAAGAAAAATGGAGGCAAAAGTTCAGCCTAAGAACTGTAGACAGAAAAGAACCGTCCACCTGAGAACTCTGAAAGCCTTGAAGTGCCGTTCATACCCTAGAAGCCTCAATTTTCAATCAGGCGGTCTCCGATCTGGTTTACTCCTTGCGTCCGACCACAATGGCGAAATCATCTCCGGTTTAGAAGGATTCCTAGGACGGGGATTTGAAGACGGGGACGCCATGAGCCCCCAAGAAATCAACAGGTCTTTTGCTGAGGTTGGAGAGAGGCAGACATGATGCGTGCCATTCCTGGTGATTATTAGTTTTACTGGGAATCCCCATTTGTACAATATGCCGTTATCTCTCAGAAGTTTTGTCATCACAGCAAATTCTTTTCGGCGTAGCATAGTCGCCGCTGATAAATCCGGGAATAAAGTAATGTCCTTAAAACGGTCAGTTAGGTCAGGAGAGTTCTTCAAACCTCTGAGAAATTCATCCTTTATATGAAAGAAGTGGATTCGGGCAATTGTATCTCTTTGTAGGTGAGCGGCAATGTGCTTAGGTTTAGGGATTCTGTGAATTCTATCTATGGTGAGATCCATGGCCGATTTTTGCGGTAACACGATTCCCATAAGATCCGTGAGAAATGTCGCTAGTAGATCTGGTGTGACCGATTCAGGTATACCTCTGATACGGACATTATTTCTTCTGGATCTGTCCTCCAGATCCAAGACTTTGGTGGATAAACGCAAAACTTCTTCCTCCAGAGTGTAGTTCGCATCTATGAGCGAGTTATGAGATTTCACAAATTCCTCCAATTTATGCTCCACATGGTCGGTCCGCGAGGCAATGGCTTGTATATCTCCTCTTAAATCTCCAATAACTTGCCGTAAATCTGATTGGATTGAGTCTCTCAAAGAATTCAGAAGACGTTTTATCATATGCTCCGAAACCGGCTGAGAGTCCGTGTCATCCTGCGGGTCACGGTCTACAGAAGCATCCCTAGAAGATGGAGTTGGGGAGGAGGGAGGGAGGGAAATTCGGCGGTTCACCCCCTCTTGTTGAGAAGAGGACGAGGGAAAAAACTCTGTGAGCTTAGACGGCTTTGCTTTAGTATTCCTTTTAGATGTGCCCCCCATTGTGACACGGGAAATCTCTGTTTGATTCTAAGCTGCAACAATACTGAAATATCTTCCACAGAAGACCAATGTAATATAAGTAAATCTTCAGGTAGTCTCTTCTTGGAAGCGTAGAATTACTCCCACAGGTTTTAATCAGTGTCAGGGGAAAAGCAGTGCAGTGTCTCACTCTCTGTACTGTACCGATACACTTTTGTTGTTGCCACTCCCAGCCCTGTGGTTTTCTGCTGCTGACAAACTGAGTTAAGATGGCCGCTGGGGGAGGGGGGGTCGCTTTTCCTACAGGAGATTTAGCTGTAAATCCTCTCCCTGTACTTTACTCCTCAATACTGTCGGCCAGCACCTCAAGATGTGCCCTTCTCCCTCCTCACTCACCCTGTCAAGACGCCGTTTACTGCCTTCCCAGCCGTTCCTGCACTTTCGCGCCGTTAGGAGGAGGGGAAGAAGAAGGAGAAGATGGCCGCCACCTTCCTCGGCCTCCACAATACAAGGGCCAGACCTTTCACCGGAGCCGCTCCCCGACACGCTGGACGGGACTCTGAGCACTGCCACGATCCACTCCACCGACCAGGGAACAGATAAGACAGCTTTACCAGGTTTATTTGAGCCGGATTTGGCTTTCACCTCAGGAGCTCAGCGTTTATGCGACTCCTTCCATGTCCGTCCAGGCCACGCCCCCCATAGTAAGTCTTTTATTATGGGAAAAACAGTAAAAATGTAAAAAACTATACATAATTGGTATCGCCGCGTCCGTAACGACCCAAACTACAAAACTATTATGTAATTTATCCCGCACGGTGAACGCCGTAAAAAAAAAACATGAAAAACAACATTTACTCCAAAATAGTACTAATAAAAACGGCAATCCGTCCCGCAAAAAATAATCCCTGACACCGCTTTGTGCACGCAAAAATAATAAAGTTATGGGTCTTAGAATGTCGACACAGAAAACAAATGATTTTATAAAAAAAGTGATTTTATTGTGCAAAAGCCGCAATACATAAAAAAAACTATATAAATTTGGTATCGCCGTAATCGTATCGACCCGCAGAATAAAGCTAACATGTAATTTAGGGCACACTGTGGATGCCAATAAAAAAAACAATAAAAAACTATTCCAGAATTGCTTGTTTTTGGTAATTTCCTTTACCAAAAAATGAAATAAAAAGTGATCAAAAAGTCGTATGTGTTCTAAAATGATACCAATAAAATCTACAGCCCGTCTCGCAAAAAACAAGCCCGCACACCACTCAATCAACTGAAAAATAAAAAAGTTACGGCACTAGTAATGCGGTGATGAAATAACATCTCAATGCCCAGGCCGGAGGGGAACATTCCTGCAGTTTCAGGGCCCCAGGATTTAGGAACTAGGAAAGGGAAGGGACATAGCACATCCGCTGGAAGCGAGGGCGCCCATATTATACCAGCGCAAAACTTTCCCAGTAATATTTCCCAAACTACGAAGGAGAAAAAGTCCCCAAAAGGTGCAGTGTAAAGAGTGTTACAAAAGGGGGATAAGAAAGAAAACCGTTTATCAGTGTGACACCGGCCTGTGCATAACGGATCGCTTCACATCGTAACCCACATCTATGGATAATTGTATTATTTACCCCATTATTATACCCTCTTATTATATACCCTGATGTTCTCCGCACAGATTACATATACCCTGATATACTCCGCACAGATTACATATACCCTGATGAACTCCGCACAGATTACATATACCCTGATGTACTCCGCACAGATTACATATACCCTGATGTACTCCGCACAGATTACATATACCCTGATGTACTCCGCACAGATTACATATACCCTGATGTACTCCGCACAGATTACATATACCCTGATGTACTCCGCACAGATTACATATACCCTGATGTACTCCGCACAGATTACATATACCCTGATGTACTCCGCACAGATTACATATACCCTGATGTACTCCGCACAGATTACATATACCCTGATGTACTCCGCACAGATTACATATACCCTGATGTACTCCGCACAGATTACATATACCCTGATGTACTCCGCACAGATTACATATACCCTGATATACTCCGCACAGATTACATATGCCACCACATTATAAACGGAAATACCAGCAAAACCCCAAACAGAACTATTACCAAGCAAAATCCATGCTCAAAATGGCGGTCTTTCCCTTCTTAGCCCTACAGCGTGCCCAAACAGCAATTTATGGCCACAAGTAAGGCATTACCATACCCGGGAGAACCTGCTTAACAATTTATGGGGTAAGATTCTCTAGGGACACAACATCTTGTGCGGTGAATGGGCAGATCAGTGGAGAAATTGAAATTTCACTTTGCACAATCCACTGCGTATTCATTTCTGAAAAACACCTGTGGAGTCTAAATTCTCACTACACCCCTTCATAAATGCCTTTAGGGGTGTAGTTTCTAAAACGGGGTCACTTTTGTTTGGTACATCAGTGGTTTTGCAAATGCAACATGGCGTCCGCAAACCATTCCAGCAAAATCTACGCTCCAAATGATAAATACCGCTCCTTTTCTTCTGAATGCTCCCATATACGTAAACAGCCGATTATAACCACATATGGGGCGTTACTGTACTCGGGAGAAATTTCTTTACAAATGTTGGGGTGCTTTTTCTTCTCTATTCCTTGCAAAAATGAAAAATGTGTATCTAAAACGACATCTTGTTGCAAAAATTTTTTTTTTTCATTTTCATGGCTTAATTCTAATTAATTCAGCAAAAAACCTTTGGGATCAAAATTTTCACTATACCCCTAGATGATTCCTCAGGGGGTGCAGTTTCTCAAATTGAGTCACTTTTGGGGTGTTTCCACTGTACTAGTACTACACTCCTTCTGCAGCATTCTTTGACCCGTCTGCGTCCTGATGGGAACGGGTTTTCACCCACCCACCTACCTAGTGAGTATGGCCTTTTTTGTGGTTTTGATATTTATGTCCCATTTTTTCTGTTTGTGTTTTTAAATTAGGAACGAAAAGTTCTGGTTAGGGACTCGCAAGGCACTGGGGACCCTTGACGTTGGGTTGCGAGCTTTGCGTATTTTGGCCAAAATAACAACTAATACCCCATGTTTCATGGATATTTCTTACTACGTATACTACACTTTTTTTCAGGACGCAGCCGGGTCTTATATGCTGGGAGGGCATGATGTGCTGGCGTTTGGTTTGGAATGCAGAGCAGCCCGCTTTAGCTAACACTAGCGGCGTTACAAATAGGCTGTTATTCGGCAAGATACGCCATGCCTGACGACCAGCACATTATCCCTCCACGTATTACACATAGTACTGACACCCCATGTACTATTCACAGCACTGACCCCTATTCATCACATTTATTTTATTTATTTTTATTACATTATTACACAGTTCTGACACTTTCATACATACATATTTATTTTTTACCATCCATTCACACCCTAGCACTACACTGACACACATTTATCGCACACCTTTGAGCACTTAGTCCGCCACTCCCCTCAAGACTAGTGGGAGGGGCTATCACTATTTAATGCACACTCCTTCTGCAGCATTCTTTGACCCGTCTGCGTCCTGATGGGAACGGGTTTTCACCCACCCACCTACCTAGTGAGTATGGCCTTTTTTGTGGTTTTGATATTTATGTCCCATTTTTTCTGTTTGTAGTACTACAGGGGCTCAGCAAATATGACATGACACCCAGAAACCATTCCAAAATCCAAATGGTGCTCCTTCAATTCTGAGCCCTACCGTGTTTCCAAACAGATGTTTGTGACCACATGTGGGGTATTGTTTTACTCGGGAGAAGTTGCTTTACAAATGTTGCAGTGCTTTTTCTCCTTCAGTCCTTGTGGAAATTAAAAAAAAATACCTAAACCTACATTTTCTTTGAAAAAATGTAGATTTTCATTTTTACGGCCTACTTACAATAAGTTCTGTAAAAAAACTGGCTGGTCAAAATGCTTGCTACACCCCTAGATAATTTCCTCAAGGGGTATAGTTTCCAAAATGGGGTCACTTGTTGGGGGTTTCCACTGTTTTGTCCCCTCAGGGGCTTTGTAAATGTGACATGGCCTCCGCAAACCATTCCTGCTAAATTTGAGCTCCAAGAGCCAAATGGCGCACTTTCCATTCTAAGCCCTGCCGTGTGTCCAAACAATCGTTTATTACCACATGTGGGGTATTGTTTTACTCGGGAGAAATTGCTCTACAAATGTTGTGGTGCTTTTTCTACTTTAGTTCTTTTGGAAATGAAAAAAAATTAGCTAAACCTACATTTTATTTGAAAAAATGTAGATTTTCATTTTCATGGCCTAGTTCCAAAAATTTTTGCAAAAAAACTGGCCGGTCAAAATGCTTGCTACACCCCTAGATAAATTCCTCGAGGGGTGTAGTTTCCAAAATGGAGTCACTTTTGGGGGGTTTCCACTGTTTTAGTTCCACTAGACCTGTTCAAAGCGGATATGGTGCCTAAAATATATTCTAATAAAAAGGAGGCCCAAAATCCACTAGGTGTTCCTTTGCTTCGGAGGCCGGTGCTTCAGTCCATTAGCGCCCTAGGGCCATATGTGGGATATTTCCTAAAACTGCAGAACCTGGGCAATAAATATTGAGTTGCATTTCTTGGGTAAAACATTCCGTGGTACAAAAAAAATGGATTCAAAATGAATTTCTGGAAAAAAATAATGAACTTTGTAAATTTCACCTCTACTTTGCCTTAATTCCTGCGCAACGTCTAAAGGGTTAAGAAACTTTCTAAATGCTGTTTTGAATACTTTGATGGGTGCAGATTTTAAAATGGGGTGACTTATTGGGGGTTTCTAATATCTAAGGACCTTAAAGCCACTTCACAACTAAACTGGCCCCTGTAAAAATAGCATTTTGAAATTTTCTTGAAAATGTGAGAAATTGCTGCTAAAGTTCTAAGCCTTGTAACGTCCTAGAAAAATAAAATGATGATCAAAATACGATGCCAATCTAAAGTAGACATATGGGGGATGTTAGTTAGCAACATTTTTGTGTGGTATAACTGCCTGTCTTACAAGCAGATACATTTAAATTGAGAAAAATGCTAATTTTTGCAATTTTTCGCTACATTTTGGTGTTTTTCACAATTAAATACTGAATGTATCGGGCAAATTTTGCCAGTAACATAAAGTCCAATGTGTCACGAGAAAACAATCTCAGAATCGCTTGGATAGGTAAAAGCATTCCGGAGTTATTACCACATAAAGTGAAACATGTCAGATTTGAAAAATGAGGCTCTGTCAGGAAGGTCAAAAGTGGCCAAAGAGGGAAGGGGTTAACAGGGTCAATATAAATAACACCCATAACATGACCAGGGGAAGCCCTTGAGGTTACCACAACTTAGAAAAGATAGCCATCTGCCACCACCACTTGTTTTTACCTCCAGCCGTAACCCGGCTCGAAGGCACCGCTCACTTCTTGCAGATGGCTTTGCCCATAAAGCACTTCAAAGGGGTAACACCCTAAGAAGCCTTCATATTTTGGGGGACGCATACCCCTGATGCGACCCCCCCACCAGTTTTACTGACCAACCTCAAGGACTCCCACCGCCACTGCGACATGGACCTTGACCACCTCAAGCCCATGAGCTCCTCCACACCAACACCCCTCTTTCAATCCCGTCTGCTAGGGCCAAACTCCACAAATCCATCCCCACCTCATTCAAATGCACCCCATCCTGTCTCCAATAACAACCTACACCCGCTTCCAGGTCCCTGTGCCTGACCACCACACCTCGATTTTTTGCCACAAATGCCGACACCGCCCTATTCACTTTTATTCTGGCCTGATTGAGCCTCTCCATGGATCGGGCAAAGCGCCATGTCTTTCTGGGCACAATATCTGACCAGACTATAATCAGGCCCGGGTGTAACGCCCATAAACACAACAAATCGTGCTTAATATCCCTCACCAAATCACGAAAAGGGCGCACACTCAAGTCATTCCCCCCAACATGTAAAACTAAAATCTCGGGAACCCGGTCTAGCTGCGTATACACCTGAAACTCTGGTAACACCCTGGACCAAACCATTCCCCGGAAACCAAGCCAATGCAGGACAGCATCCTCCCGCGGAATTCTCAGTTGTCGACCATCCGGGCGAACTTCCGCCCTTAGTGCGCCCCAATACACAAAGGAGTGCCCCAAGATCCAAATCAGCAAAGGACGCGAACCTGCGAAAGAAAGAAAACACACACATCTTACAAATCCCATTCGCACTCTATCTTCCACAGGCACAACATACCCCCTAGCAACCTTTTAACAGTCTGACAGCAAATGAGGCCGAACATAAGTGCGGAAACGGTTAGACTCCCATCTCCCAATACGCCTAACCCCTGACTCATCCAAACCCCATCGCACCGCTTCAGTTGCTGCACCAATTCTAAACGAATGGGAAGAATACTCAGCTGACTTCAACCCAATTGCCAGCAAACAGCGCTTAAACACTGCCCCAAATTGGAACCTGGATAAAAAGGACCTGTCTTCATGCCGCAATAACGGAACCCCCGTTGCCCCCACCTGTACCCCAAAAGCAGACATACACTGTACCGGACACACCGCCGAACGCCCGATAGCAAACAACACAATCCGCGTCCCCTTACCCACCGTGTCAGTTTTTGACCTGCGCATCAGCAAACAACTCCACATCCTCTGGACTTATTCCCCCGCACGCAACCCACTCTGCGACACCAATTCACCCACTCTAAAAGCCCAAAAAAAGGCTAACGAAAAAAACAAGCGAAACAATCGGACTTCAAAGGCCGAACTACAAACCACCTCCACCGCCGTACACAACAAGCAAAGAATCCGGTAAGAAACTGGCCGCCGCCGATCTACCGACCCTCTCCCCCTGCGAATACCTTTTAATTCTTGAATCGCCAAAAATTCCTTGGTCACGTCTATTTCGCCATGCAATTTCAAACGAAACGCCACAGCGGACACAAACTTATTCACTTTTGCTACAGACACACCTGACTCATACACATCCCCCAACCAATACAAAAAGGCCACCAGCCTGTCCCGGTCTGACCGGACGTCGCCCAAACCTCTCAACCAAAGCTCCCATTGAGCCCAGCCAGCCCTATATGCTGCCCACGTAGAACTTGCCAATGATCGCTCAATCAATGCCCCTGCCGCAGAGAAACCAACTCCCAAAGATGATCCGGGCACAGCATGCCAATCTGCTCCGCTCCCGGCGCCAGCTGACGAAAACGATCCCACTGTGAGCGAGAAAGCGCATCAGCAACACAATTGTCAACCCCCGGCACATGCACCGCCACCACCCAAGCATTTAACGACAAACAAACCAGCACCAAATGCCGCAACAGTTGAACCACCGGAGGAGACGACGCCGAGATGTTATTGATAGCCAACACCACCCCCAGATTATCGCAGTGAAAATGAATCTTCTTGTCCCTGAGCCTATCCCCCCAAATGGTCACAGCGACCACGATAGGAAATAGCTCGAGCAGGGCCAGGTTTTTTGTCAGACCGTTTTCCACCCAGCTAACCGGCCACCCCCCAGCACACCACTGGCCACCACAATAGGCCCCAAAACCGCCCCCTCCAGCCGCATCTGTAAACAAGTCCAGATCCACGGAATCGACAGCTCCAGCCATCCACAGGGACCGCCCGTTGTACTGTCCCAAAAACCGATGTCACACTTCCAAGTCGGCCCGCTGCTCCCCTCTCAATCTTACAAAGTGATGCGGTGCCACCACACCAGCAGTCGCCGCCGCCAAACGCCTACTAAACACTCTGCCCATAGGCATGATCTGACACTCAAAGTTTAACTTCCCTAACAATGACTGCAGACTGCGTAATGTGACCTTTTTAAGCCGAGACAACGCCTGAACCTCCAAACGAAGGGCCACCAACTTATCCTCCGGAAGCCTGCATTCCATTAAAACCGAGTCGATTTCAATGCCTAAAAAACGAATAACCGTAACATGCCCCTCTGTTTTGTCAGGAGCCAGCGGGACTCCAAAATCCCTCATGACTCCCTGCAACGCAAACAAAATATTGGCGCACACCGCCGATCTGCCCAGGCCAACACACAAAAAAATCATCAAGGTAGCGAATAACTGAATTCACACCTGCGACGTCCCGAGTTGCTCATTCCAAAAATGAACTAAATGCCTTAAAATAGGCGCAAGACATGGAACAACCCATCGGCAAACAATGATCCACAAAAAATTCCCCTCCCAAAAACAACCCAACAACCGTTGACTCTTGGGATGAACCGGCAGTAACCGAAAAGCCGCCTCAATATCAGTTTTAGACAACAAGGCACCTGCACCCGCTTCGCGAACCAACGCCACTGCCATATCAAACGACGCGTACACCACCGAACACAACACCGGATCAATACCATCATTAACCGATGCACCCCGGGGAAAAGAAAGATGATGTATCAACCGAAACTTGTTCGGCTCACGCTTAGGCACCACACCCAACGGGGAAACAACAAGATCCGACACAGGTGGTTCCACAAAAGGCCCTGCCATGCGACCCAAAACCACATCTTTACGAAGTTTTTCAGTCACCACCCCGGCGTGCTGATAAGTGGACCGGAGATTCCGACGAGTCACTGGAATGTCATAAGGAGGAGAAGGAATTACAAAGCCCATGAAAAACCCATCCGCAATCAATTGCGCCCCAGCCCTAGCCGGATATCTACTTAGAAAGGGGGCCATCCTTTCCAGCTTCACCGGCGTCACCCCCTGACCAGCTGAACCCCCTGGTCCACCTCCCTTCTTGCCTTTTCGCAAACACTTCGACGCGCCATGAGATGACCCGCTGCAATGGGAACACACGTGCTTGAACTTGCACGCTGCCCCAAATTTACACTGGCCGTCGTTAAACTGCCAGCAGAAACCGAGTTTTGAACCGGAACCTTGACCGGACTAACCGACCTGCCCTACAGACCCTCCGCTCCCTGGAAAGGACTGTCCCGGCTTAACCGGAGCAGTCACTCTCAACCACAATGCAATATTTTTCTGATCCCATCTAATGCTGGGCCGCACCGCCTTCCGCTGCCGAAATTGCTCATCATAACGCAGCCAAGCCATACCGCCATACGCACGATGCGCCTCACCGATAGCATCCATATAACAAAAAATCGCGGAACAATTTTCCGGCGCCTTTTCCCCAACACTAGCCAAGATCGCGAAGGCCTGCAGCCAATTCACAAATGTTTGCGGAATGAGCCGATAACGCAGACGTTCCTCCTCTTCCTTCCTACTCTCATCCCTCTTCCCTTTATCCAAATTAAATTTTGCCAATGGAAGGAGAGAAAATATCTCCACATACTCGTCCTTCCAAATGCGCTCCTGAACTTCCTGTTTCAAATGCGCCCTCAACGGGCCCTCAAAACAGACATAAACCTCACCTCTTGCTCTATCATCACCCTGTCACCCTCTTGAGCCCCATCTGTCTGCACCGACACAGCCACCGCCCCCGCACTTGCACCCTATATTGAGGCTGCCCTACCAACGGCGGCGCCGTCCAAACCGCAACCGGGGACACCCCCGCCGATACCGGGGCCTGCGAGCTATCTAATCTGTTGACCAGCTCGCGCAATCATCCCACTAAGTCATCAAGACCGCTACCACCTCCTCCGGAAGACCCGTCAACAGCCGTAGAACCCGCCGCATCCCCCGCACCCCCCAACATGCGCGTATTAGGAGAAGAGAAAGAAGAAAAACACCCACCTGGCTGCTCAGGCGCTGTGATCCCGCCAGCCGGACGAACTTGAACACGCCGATGCTCAACATCGTCTCCTTCTTCTAAGTCACCCGCCGTCTGCGAGCGCTGCCCGCACCCACAATGCAAGCACGGAGATCCCTGACCAGACTGTCCCGAAGGGCCGGCCTCCATACTAGCCCTGATGCTGATAGGGCCAGCCGCCTGCTGCCCGTTATACGGTATCCAGAGCTCAGACCGCACTCCACGGCCCACCGGACTCTCCATTCTTCCGGACTCAGACCTCGAAGCAGCCAGCCCCCTGATTGGCACCTCACCAGGCGGGGCTGCCGACATCCCCGCATCTTGCACCACACCAGATGGAGGGAGGGTATTTGGGAAGCCAGGAGCCAACCCCCCCCCCCCTAGCCGCCAAGCACCCCCGCGGCTGGGGATTTCTGCGAGGCCGGGACCACCGAGGGGATGCAGCTCTCCCTGGAGACCGGCCTGCAGCGACCCTGAAGGGGCTTCCCCTGCGGCGCCGTACCCACGGGATTTTGTCAGGGCTAAGTCTCCCTGGGGGTCTGGCACGCCGTGACCTGCGAGCAGGCACGACCTCAGGTGAACAGACATCGGGCATGATCCCTCCACTAGCCAGAGGGCTGAGCAGCAGAGGGCTGCCTAAATTTAAGTCCAGCACTACAGGGGACGACAGGGAAGAAGCCGCCACACCCCCCTCCCTGGACACCGCGCGATGAGAGCGCCGGGGCCCAGCTGCCTGGGGCACAGTCAGCCCCACAAGTCTCGTCACCTGCTCCTCGAACCATCCGACATCCTGCTGATCAGCTGCCGCCCGGAGCCGCTCCACAAGCTCACTGAAAGATGCCATCTCCAACGAGCAGGTAAGTAAATATAACACTACAACGCTGCTGCTGCTCCTCCTGTTGCTGTGTTACCTCCCGCTGTCTCCCACCCCTGAGACTCCCACCCCCTCCCTCCTCCCTTCCAAACCACTCCCCTTCACTCCCTGCTACTCAACCTTAACCTCTTCCTCACCTGTTCCCTCCTATCCTGTCATGGCGGCCTCCCCTTATTCCCTGCAGTCGGCAGTGCGGCCGCTCCTGGAGGTATTTAATATAGAAAATAGCACATTTGAAAATTCCAGCATTGCATGGGATACTCTGAAGGCCTATCTTAGAGGGTGTCTCCGGTCCACTATTTCCTATTTAAAAAAGGACTCTTCCAGAATTGAGTCAGAGTTGGAGAAGCAATGCGCAGCTCTAGAGGGTAAATACACTGCTGATCCCACTGACATAAATAAAGATTTATGGCTGCAAATGGGGCGGAAATACCTATTACTGCTACAGGAAAAGGCAAATAGGAAGATATTTTTGCGAAGCAATCGTATTTTGAGTTGGGTAACCAGTCCAGCAAACTCTTGGCCCACTTAATCCATCAAAACTCTAAAAGCCCGGCTATTCTCAAAATTCACAGTAGCTCTGGGGATTGTTTTCATGGACTCCCAAGGAATAGCCGAGGCATTTGTGCAGTTTTACAGGGAGCTATATACCTTTCAATCCAGTTATGATATGTCTGAGTTTCAGTACTATATGGATGGTATTTCGTTCCCAACACTGAGTGTAGAAGGTAGAGCAGCCCTGGAAGCTGATGTGACTGAGGAGAAGATACGGGAATCCTTGAAAGGTATGTCAAAATGGAAAGCATCGGGTATAGAGCAGGGGTCTCAAGCACGCGGCCCGCGGCCCCTGGGGCTGTCATCTGCGGCCCGCGGGACACAGAGCCGCTAGTATCGGCTCTGCTCCGAGACTCTGGAATTCCCTGACTTCGCTGTCCACATATGAACAGCGATGTCTGGGGCTTCCCCAGAGCCGGAGTCCCCGGCAGAGCGCTAGTACAGGCTCTGCTCCGGGACTCTGTGGAATTCCCTGACATCGCTGCCCATATATGGACAGTGTGTCAGGGTCTTGCCAAGAGCGGAGCAGAGCACTGGTGTCGGCTCTGTTCCTGGACTCTGTGGAATTCCCTGACATCGCTGTCCACATATGAACAGCTATGTCTGGGGCTTCCCCAGAGCCGGAGTCCCGAGCAGAGCGCTGGTGTCGGCTCTGCTCCGGGACTCTATGGAATTCCCTGACATCGCTGTCCACATATGAACAGCGATGTCTGGGGCTTCCCCAGAGCCGGAGTCCCGGGCAGAGCGCTAGTACAGGCTCTGCTCCGGGACTCTGTGGAATTCCCTGACGTCGCTGCCCATATATGGACAGTGTGTCAGGGTCTTCCCCAGAGCGGAGTCCCGGGCAGAGCGCTATTATCGGCTCTGCTCCGGGACTCTGGGGGAGCCTCTGACATCGCTGTCCATACATCGACAATGATGTCAGGGGCTTCCCCAGAGCAGAAGTCCCAGTGATGTCAGGAGCACAGCTGGAGTCCCAGGAAGAGCCTACAAGCGCTCTGCCTGGGACTCCAGGTCTGGGGTTGCCCCTGACATCTCTGTCCATATATGGACAGTGATGTCAGGAGCAGAGCTGGAATCCCAGGCAGAGTGCCAGAAGCGGCTCTGCTCCGGGACTCCAGCTCTGGGCAAGCCCCTGACATCACTGGGGCAGCCTCTACAGAAGGCACTGGGGCAGCCTCTACAGAGGGCACTGGGGCAGCCTCTACAGAGGGCACTGGGTCAGCCTCTACAGAGGGCACTGGGTCAGCCTCTACAGAGGGCACTGGGGCAGCCTCTACAGAGGGCACTGGGGCAGCCTCTACAGAGGGCACTGGGGCAGCCTCTACAGAGGGCACTGGGACAGCCTCTACAGAGGGCACTGGGGCAGCCTCTACAGAGGGCACTGGGGCAGCCTCTACAGAGGGCACTGGGGCAGCCTCTACCGAGGGCACTGTGGCAGCCTCTACAGAGGGCACTGTGGCATTATCTACAAGTGGGTGTGTGGCAGTATCTGAAGAGGACACTGGCATTATCTAGGGGTGTGTTGCATTATCTACAGAGGGCACTGTGGCCTTATCTACAGAGGGCACTGTGGCCTTATCTACAGAGGGCACTGTGGCCTTATCTACAGAGGGCACTGTGGCCTTATCTACAGAGGGCACTGTGGCCTTATCTACAGAGGGCACTGTGGCCTTATCTACAGAGGGCACTGTGGCCTTATCTACAGAGGGCACTGTGGCATTATCCACAGAGGGCACTGCGGCAGCATCCACAGAGGGCACTGCGGCAGCATCCACAGAGGGCACTGCGGCAGCATCCAAAGGTATGTCAAAGGGGAAAGCATCGGGTCCTGATGGGAACCCTATAGAGGTATACCACAAATACTCAGACCATCTCATTCCCTCACTATGCGCTATGTTTTCTTATGCCCTTGGTGTGGGGCAATTACCAGATAGCATGCATGATGCCACTATTATTGTCCTGTTAAAACCCGATAAAGACCCTATGGAATGTGGCTCCTATCGTCCGATATCGTTATTAAAAAATGACTACAAACTACTTACTAAAATTCTGGCAAACAGACTTAATAAAGTCATTTCCCAAGTTATTCATGATGACCAGTCCGGCTTTATGCCAGGGAAGTCTACCTCCGATAACATCCGGAGGGTGCAGATTCTTGCTCAGATAGGGGGTGCTATAAAGGCTGATTGGGCAATGGCGTCTCTGGACGCTGCGAAAGCCTTTGATTCCATTGAATGGGTATACCTGCTGTAGACTTTGGAGAGGTTTGGGTTTGGTCCACAGTTCCTTTGATGGATTTCGCTCCTATACAAGGTGCCGAGGGCACAAATTCTGGTGAATGGTGAACTATCCCCATATTTCAGTTTACAGAGAGGTACTAGGCAGGGATGTCCGTGCTCTCCCCATTGCTTTTCGCTCTTGCTATTGAACCATTAGCTATACGTATACGACAATACCCTGCGTACAAAGAGATTTGTTTGGGTGGCAGGGAGGATAGAATTGGCTTATTTGCAGACGACATGGTTCTTTTTACGTCCCAGCCAATTGTGACATTACCCCAGGCGATTACTACTCTGGAGATATTTGGGAGGTTCGCTGGACTCCATATCAACTGGACTAAGTCTTTTTTTATGCCCTTACAGGGGGTGGGATGGCCAGACTCCATACATGGCTTACGGGTGGTTTCCTCATTTAAATACCTAGGTATTATTATCAATCGGGATCATGGGGATGATCATGCCACTAATATATTGCCGCTACTGGAATACGTAAAGGTTACGTTTAGGATCTGGAGCGCTCTTCCCCTAGCAGTGACTGGCAGAATAAACTTAATTAAAATGGTCGTTCTTCCCAAATGTCTTTATGTCCTCGAACACGCAGCGACACCAGTGTTTAAAACATTTTTCAAGCAGATACATGCCTTATTTCCAGCATTTATTTGGGGTTCCAATCGATCTAAGCTCAGTCTCACTACTTTGCAGCGTCCCAAAACATTAGGAGGAGCAGCCTTGCCAGATCTCTACCTCTATTATTTGGCGGGGCAATTAAGATATTTGAAAGTTTGGGTCGCCAACATGACCTCGCCAAATAGGGAACATCATTTGGCGTTTCATCTGCAAATGACCACTCTCTGGCCAGTATTAGAGGGGTCCCTGACTGCAATTCAAAATGTATTGCCCATTCATAGGGTGGCGTCTCAGGTGTGGATGGCTGCAAAAAGCATTTATGGGTACTCTGATGTACAAACTGATATGCCGTTATGGTTTAACCCACTCCTCTCCCAGATGTCAGATGCTTTGGCTCCCTCCTTTTGGATTCAGCACGGGGTATGCACTGTTGCGGATATGTATGAGGATAATATTCTTAAATCGTTTACACAACTGCAGTCTGACTTTGCAATACCTAGGACTGCCTTTTACAGATACCTACAATTGCGCCATGCTCTCGGGGCCCAGTACCCTTCCTCTGACACTGCATTCTCGCAATTTCCTCTGATAGGAATTTTTAGATCCAAAGGCACCAGAGGTTTGATATCTGCCATATACACATCTCTCATATCGACCAAATTAGCCAGAACACCCCTGCAGGTAAAAGACAAATGGACTACACAGATACCTGACCTTACAGAAGGGGATTGGGACGAGATCCTATCCTCTCCACTATTTGTGTCTCCAGCCGCTAACAATTGGATGATACAAATATCCATAATCCATCAAAGTTACCTTACTCCTGTTAGATTACACAAAATGGGTAGATACCCGAGCACGGAATGTCACAGGTGCCGGTACCCTAGGTCAGACTTTTGGCACATGATCTGGGCATGTCCATTTATTTCCTCTTTTTGGGAAGAGGTAGTTGGGGCAGGTACTGGAATTCTGCATATACCAGTCCCAGTTAGTCCACAAGTTTGTTTGTTTGGTATGCTACAGGATGAACATTGGCCTCATTATTTGAAAATATTCCTCCTCCCACTACGGCTAAATGGAAATCACTTGTGAATTCTATCATTCCGTATGAGAGGATAATGTATAGACAGAGATGATGCATTGATAAATTCTATAAGATATGGGAAGCCTGGTGTGACTCTGCGGTGACTCAGTATACCCCACACAGGTATAATGACCTCCGCCGGTCATTGACACACAATTGAAGCTACTGGGTTGTGGATCTACAGTATATAATTCATAAAATAGTGTCTTGATTTGTTTTGTTTTTTGCCTTTGGATACATGTTAAATGTCTGAATACATGTCTGTATTTCTCCTTTATTTGAAATGTTGGTGTGTTATGTCTCACACACATCTCTGCCTTATTTTCTGTATTATGTGCATGGCATGATTGCATTTGTACTACGATTCTTCAATAAAACGAGTTTACAAAAAAAAAAGTAAATTGCTGTTTTTTGGTCACCTTAGCGCTCCAAACAAATAGAATAAAAAGTGATCAAAAAGTCGCTTGTACCCCAAAATGGTATCGGTGAAAACTACAGCTCGCCCCGCAAAATGTAAGTCCTCACACCGGTATAGTGACGGAAAAATAAAAAAAAGTTATGGCTCTCAGAATAAGGTGACACAAAACATTATTTTTCTTAGGGGGGATTCACACGAGCGTGTATTCGGTCCGTGCGGGCCGCGTGGTTTTCACGCGCCACGCATCGACCAATACAAGGCTATGGGGCAGTACAGACAGTCCGTGCTTTTTGCGCAGCGTTTGTCCAGCTGCGTACAAAACGCGACAGGTTCAATAACTCTGCGTATTTCGCGCATCACGCACCCATTGAAGTCAATGGGTGCGTGAAAACCACGCAGGTTGCACGGAAGCACTTCCGTGCGAACCGACTGAAACAGCGCACCAGCTGTCAAAAGGATGAATGTAAACAGAAAAGCACCACGTGCTTTTCTGTTTCCGAACATCCAAACGGAGCGTCTTTGAGATGAGCGAACCCGGACAAGCGAACCGAACTTCACCGGGTTCGGCCGAACTCGTTTTGGCCGAACCCGGCAAAAAAATGTCCGGTACGCGACGTCATGACATAGTCACTGTCCACGGTGCTGAAAGAGTTAAACTGTTTCAGCACCGTGGACAGTGACTACCGATCCCAAAAAACATGAACCTGTAAAAAAAAACGAAGTTCTGACTTACCGATAACTCCCGGCTTCTTCCTCCTGTCTGACCTCCCGGGATGACAATTCAGTCCAAGTGACAGCTGCAGCCAATCACAGGCCAAGCACAGGCTGCAGCGGTCACATGGACTGCCGCGTCATCCAGGGAGGTGGGGCCCGATGTCAAGAGAGGCGCGTCACCAAGGACGCGTCACCAAGGCAACGGCCGGGAGGGCAGATCTCGGTAAGTACGAACTTTTTTTTTTTAACAGGTTGCTGTATATTGTGTTCGGCATTCACTGTCGAGGGTGCTGAAAGAGTTACTGCCGATCAGTTAGCTCTTTCAGCACCTTGGACAGTGACGGGCGTCGACTAGCCTCATCTCTATGATGGCGGCTGCGCGAAAATCACGCAGCCGCGCATCATACACGGATGACACACGCAGCAAATGTCAAATGGTTTTTGCGCGCGCAAAACGCAGCGTTGTTTGCGCGCGCAAAAACGCAACGTCCGTCTGTATCTGCCCTTAGGCAAATAGTTTTATTTTTTCTAAAAGTGGTAAAACATAAAACAAAACATAACAATGTGGTATCGCCGTAATCGTATCAACCTGTAGAATAAGGTAAACATGTAGTTTTTTTTACCGCCTGATGGACGCGGTTAAAACAAAACCCCCCAAAAAATGGCGTAATTGCTGTTTTTTTGCCTTTTTCACATTACAAATAATTTTTGATTCAGCTTCCCAGTATATTATGCTGTAGAATAAATGGCGCCATGAAAAACTACAACTTGTCCCGCAAAACACAAGCCCTCATAAGGCTACGTCGACGAAAAAATATAAAAAAAAGTTATGGCTTTTGGAAGGCGGGAAGGAAAAGGCTAAAATGAAAAAACTCAAATTGGCCGTGTACTTAAGGGGTTAAAGTTTATTCAGTATACAGTAAAGATTTCTACAACTTTCCAATATACTTTGTGTTTCATTGTTCGGTCATTTAGAGACTAAAAATCTGTTACAGGACCCATCAGGGTAAGGTGAGTTTTCTTTTTATTGGTGCAAAGGGGACCTAACTTATCTATAGTAAAACACAGGGGGCCTAACTTATCTATGGTAAAACACAGGGGCCTAACTTATCTATGGTAAAACACAGGGGGCCTAACTTATCTATGGTAAAACACAGGGGGCCTAACTTATCTATGGTAAAACACAGGGGCCTAACTTATCTATGGTAAAACACAGGGGCCTAACTTATCTATGGTAAAACACAGGGGCCTAACTTATCTATGGTAAAACACAGGGGGCCTAACTTATCTATGGTAAAACACAGGGGGGCCTAACTTATCTATGTTAAAACACAGGGGGCCTAACTTATCTATGGTAAAACACAGGGGGCCTAACTTATCTATGGTAAAACACAGGGGACCTAACTTTTCTATGGTAAAACACAGGGGGCCTAACTTATCTATGGTAAAACACAGGGACCTAACTTATCTATGGTAAAACACAGGGGCCTAACTTATCTATGGTAAAACACAGGGGACCTAATTTATCTATGGTAAAACACAGCCTAACTTTTTATTTTTGGTGTCTAGTTTCTTCCATTTTACTGCCGCTGCTGCCGAGTAAGTTGCACCGCAAAGGGGTCACTAAGACCATGTTCACACGGTGGATTTTGCTTGGTGGGTCCCGCTGCAAAATCGGCCGCAGAATTATTCCTGCCATCAACCAAAAGATTCCTACTCCCATTCACTTCAGATCGGGCAGGACGCTTCTTTTGTCCACTAGTTGAAAAAATCAGCTAGCGGTAAAAAGAAGCATCCGCCTCCCACTGAAATACAGATCTGCAGAACATTGCTCTCTCCTCTCTACCTCCTGACAGATACATAGTGATATATTCTGCAGATTATTATACCACTGATCTCTCTAGAGATCTGCAGATCATTACTCCTCTACATCCTGACAGATACATAGTGATATATTCTGCAGATTATTACACCACTGACTTCTCTAGAGATCTGCAGAACTTTGCTCCTCTACCTCCTGACAGATACATAGTGATATATTCTGCAGATTATTACACCACTGACTTCTCTAGAGATCTGCAGAACGTTGCTCCTCTAACTCCTGACAGATACATAGTGATATATTCTGCAGATTATTACACCACTGACCTCTCTAGAGATCTGCAGAACATCGCTCCTCTAACTCCTGACAGATACATAGTGATATATTCTGCAGATTATTACACCAGTGACCTCCCTAGGGATCTGCAGAACATTGCTCCTCTACCTCCTGACATACATAGTGATATATTCTGCAGATTATTACACCACTGACCTCTCTAGAGATCTGCAGAACATTGCTCCTCTACCTCCTGACAGATACATAGTGATATATCCTGCAGATTATTACACCACTGACCTCTCTACAGATCTGCAGAACAATGCTCCTCTACCTCCTGACATACATAGTGATATATTCTGCAGATTATTACACCACTGACCTCTCTAGAGATCTGCAGGACATTGCTCCTCTACCCCTGACAGATACATAGTGATATATTCTGCAGATTATGACACCACTGACCTCTCTAGGGATCTGCAGAACATTGCTCCTCTACCTCCTAACAGATACATAGTGATATATTCTGCAGATTATTACACCATTGACCTCTCTAGAGATCTGCAGAACATTGCTCCTCCACCTCGTAACATATATATAGTGATATATTCTGCAGATTATTACACCACTGACCTCTCTAGAGATCTGCAGAACATCGCTCCTCTACCCCTGACAGATACATAGTGATATATTCTGCAGATTATTACACCACTGACCTCTCTAGAGATCTGCAGGACATCGCTCCTCTACATCCTGACAGATACATACTGATATATTCTGCAGATTATTACACCACTGACCTCTCTAGAGATCTGCAGAACATTGCTCCTCTACCCCTGACAGATACATACTGATATATTCTGCAGATTATTACACCACTGACCTCTCTAGAGATCTGCAGAACATTGCTCCTCTACCCCTGACAGATACATAGTGATATATTCTGCAGATTATTACACCACTGACCTCTCTAGAGATCTGCAGAACATTGCTCCTCTACCTCCTGACAGATACATAGTGATATATTCTGCAGATTATTATACCACTGACCTCTCTAGAGATCTGCAGAACATTGCTCCGCTACCTCCTGACAGATACATAGTGATATATTCTGCAGATTATTACACTACTGACCTCTCTATAGATCTGCAGGACATCGCTCCTCTACCTCCTGACAGATACATACTGATATATTCTGCAGATTATTACACCACTGACCTCTCTAGAGATCTGCAGAACATTACTCCTCTACCTCCTGACATATACATAGTGATATATTCTGCAGATTATTACACCACTGACTTCTCTGGAGATCTGCAGAATATTGCTCTGTCCTCTCTACCTGCTGATAGATACTTATTGATATATTCTGCAGATTATTACACCTATGACTTTTCCACAACCTTATGATCCCTGTAGGTAAAAGGCTCCCTGGATAAATTCCCCAATATATATATGAAAACACTAAAAATTGTAAAGAAAATATATGTTTATTCCAGAATCCAGTAGAATTGCTGTGCGGTTTTCTCCGGCCCTTTAACATGTGATGATCTGTGACATGAAGAAGAGGAGGGTCCTTCTTCACACGTGGATATGGCCGCCAGTCCACCCTTACACAGCTCAGTCCTGGATCATAAGAGAGCGTAAAACATTTTTTCTATTTTTTCAGAGTTGTATCCTAGAAAAGACAAAAAATCTGAATTAGCCCAAAAATTCACAAAACCTTCACCACAAGGAGATGAAGACGGAGCAGAAGACTTCGGACTTACCGGATCTCGCTTCTGTTCTGCACGTCACTGGTTCTCAGCGCTGGGGGAGTCTTCATGACAATTTCAGATGGTTTAGGTGGTAAAGACCACCATGTTGGGGTGACAAAAGATGGTGAATGGGCCCCGAGCGACAGATGGAACTGAACAGGCCTCTTTCTCTCCCGGGGGTTCGGGGCCCTGATGGTAAATGGGCCCCGAGTGGCAGATGGAATTAAAATGCCCACTTTCTCTTCCGGGGGTTTGAGGCCCTGGTGGTAACAGTAACCCCTGAAAGGTCCTCCATCTCCACATCCTCTGGAAGTTTGCGTCCGCGAACTTCCTTTTTGTCTTTCTTATCCTCCATATCCTCCATCTCTATATCATCTGGAAATTGGCGTCCGCCAACCTCCATTTTCTCATCCTCCTCCTTGTCCTCCATCTCTATATCATCGGGAAATTGACGTCCGCCAACCTCCATTTTCTCTACAATCCTCATCTTGAAAAACATCTTCACTATCCTCCTCTTCATCAAAGACACCTTCATGATGAGAGCCAGCAAGAGAAACCGACACCGTGGTCAATGTGTGACCCCAATTTATAGACTTGATGATGTCATAAGATGTTTACACATCCAGATTAAAAAGTGTAGAGAAATAGAATCTGCCCACATTCTAGATGACATCACAAGAAGCGTATCTCAGTGATCCGGTGGCCAAAGAAAACGTAATATGGTACAAGAATACAGACAGTAGGGTCACACTACACCCTCTGGGGAAGTCTCTATCATCTCAAAGAATTCTCAAATCAATGTGGTCAATTCCACTGGGTTCCTAAAACGTAATCGCACCCATAAAACGTACAACACGGGCATTTACATATACAGTAAAAATTAAACAAAACCATTTTTTTCATAAAAAGTGGGTTTTATTTTGTACAAGTGGGAAAAAAATGCACATATGTGGTATCGCCACGATCGTAACGACCAGAGCAATAAAGTTAACACATTATTTAAACAGCATGGTGAAGACCGTAAAAAACTAAAAAAAATTAAAAAAACATGTCAAAAGTGGTTTTTTTTTACCCCCCACAAAAAATATAATAAAAGTTAATCAATATATCATATGTACCCAAAAATGGTGCCATTAAAGAAAATAACTCGTTTGGCAAAAAAAAAAAAAGCCCTTATACAGCGTTATTGACGGAACAATGCAAAAATTACGGCTCTTAGAAAGCGGAGATGTAAAAACAAATTATTTATGTTTAAAAATATTTTTAATGTGCAACTAAAATTTATATTCACCCAACCCGGTGAATTGCACAACAAGCAGAGCAGATGAGGCCTCTTTTAGCCTTTAAGGTTAACGGTCAGGAGCGGCGGCGTGATACAGTGATTGAAAGTCTGTATCCTACAAAACATAGAGCGACAGGGGTGTCTGTCATAGATTTCAACTAGAACCGCCTCATGATAGGCCGTATAACCCCTAAGTCCACAAAGTCAATAGCGAGCGCAGCATCTAAGTGGTTGACAGAGGGAGGGGCTTCTTCTGTACAATAGCAGGCGATCGCGGGGGTGCCAATGGTTGCTATGGCAACTGGAGGCCTAACAAAGGCCTCGTGGCCTGCCATGTACTGAAGCCTATTAGGCCCTGCCAGAATGCAGTGTATTATACCAGCTAAGAGGTGATCGGATCCTCAATTCCCCTAGTGGAACAAAAAACTAAAAAGAATGCTCTAGAAAAATAAAAAAACAAAAATTGCCACTCTCTCTTTATAAAGTCATTATTAAAAAAATATATAAAACTATACACAACTGGTATTGCCACATCCATAAATACACAAAAATAATCACATCATTTATCCTGCGCGGTAAACGCTGTAAGAAAAATATAAAAAAAAATTACAGATATTCTGTTTTTGGTCACATCACCTCCAAAACATTGGAATATAAAGCTACCAAAAAAATGTACCCCAAGACGGTACCAATAAAAACTACAGCATGTCCCGCAAAAAAACGCCCTCACAGCTCTGCAGATGGAAAAAGTTATGGCTCTCAGAATATGGCGACTTTATGTAAGGCTATGTTCACACTGAGTTTTTTTACAAGTTTTTTGACGCGGAAACCGCTCCGGAAAACTCGTCAAAAACGGCCCGAAAATGCCTCCCGTTTATTTCTCGCGGGACAAAGAAGGGACATGCCCTATTTTCGGGCGTTTACGCCTCTGACCTCCCATTGACTTCAATGGGAGGCAGAGAAAGCGTATTTTGCGGCGTTTTATGCCCGCGGCGCACAAAGGCCGCGGGCAAAAACGCAGCGAAAAATGCCGCGAAAATCGGCGTGCAGGGAAAGGAAAATCTGCCTCAAACTTACAAACTAAATTTTGAGGCAGAAATTCCGCCTGCAAAAAACTCTGTGTGAACATAGCCTTAGTGTTTTTATTGTGAAAAAGTAGTGAAACATAAAAAAAAGAATATAAATTTAGTATGGCCGTAATCATAGTTAACCGCCGAATAAAGTTAACAGGTCGTCTATGCCATGACTAGAGATGAGCGAACCGGGACAACCGAACCCGGTTTCAGTCCGAACATCGGGAAAAGTTCGGTTCGCAGCGAATCCGAACTTCACCGGGTTCGGCCGAACACGTTTTGACCGAACCCGGTCAAAAATATTATTCAAATCGGCAGCCACTTATTTCTATCAATCACTGATAGAGAAAAGAGGCTGCTGATTAAAAATAAAATAAAAAGCATTTCATACGTACCCGGTCGTTGTCTTGGTGACGAGTCCCTCTTCTTCCTCCAGTCCGACCTTCTTTCCTGACGCGGCAGCCTGTGATTGGCTGCAGAGGCCGCTGCAGCCTGTGATTGGCTGCAGAGGCCACTGCAGCCTGTGATTGGCTGCAGAGGTCGCGGCAGCCCGCTCGATCCACTATATAAGGCTGTGCTACAGTGCTTGGGAATAAGTGACTGGGGCAGAAGAGGATGGAGGCGCAGCCTTATATAGTGGATCGAGCGGGTTCCCCAGCAGCATTTAAAAGAAACAGGATCCTGACCTGTCCACAGAGTTTAAGGCAGCACAGAGTATTTCAGGAGATGAGCGTGCGGATCTTGTGCGGGGTGGTGACTTGCCAATCATGTGAAGGTGTTATTGAGGACAGGAGTGGAGGAGAGGTAACAGACTGAGAGCTACGTAATGGTAAGAGCAGATATCACAGCAGCACTGAATCTGCACGCTCCTCTCCTGAACTATTCTGTGCTGCCTTAGGCCTCATTTACACGAGCGTAATATACGCGCGTGCAATGCTTGTGCTTTTCACGCGTGTCGTATGCACCTATATTACTCTATGGGGCAGTTTAGACGATGCGTGAATTTTGCGCAGCGTGAGTGCGTTGCGTAAAACTCACGACATGTTCTATAATCGTGAGTTTTTCGCGCATCACGCACCCATTGAAGTCAATGGGTACCACGCATGCCGCACGGAAGCACTTCCGTGCGAACTGCGTGATTCGCGCAAGAGCTGTCAAAAGGATGAATGTAAACAGAAAAGCACCACGTGCTTTTCTGTTTACAAACATCCAAACGGAGTGTCAAATTAGTGATGAGCGCACCGAACTTCACCGGGTTCGGCCAAACTCGTTTTGACCGAACCCGGCAAAAAAATTTCCGGTACGCGACGTCGGGAGACAGTCACTGTCCACGGTGCTGAAAGAGTAAAACTGGTTCAGCACCATGGACAGTGACTTCCGATCACAATATACATGTACGTGTAAAAAAAAACAGAAGTTCTGACTTACCGAGAACTCCCGGGTTCTTCCTCCAGTCTGACCTCCCGGGATGACAATTCTGTCCAAGTGACAGCTGCAGCCAATCACAGGCCAAGCACAGGCTGCAGCCAATCACAGGCTGCAGCGGTCACTTGGACTGCCGCGTCATCCTGGGAGGTGGGGCCGGATGACAAGAGAGGGACGCGTCACCAAGGCAACGGCCGGGAGACCGGACTGGAGGAAGCAGGACGTTCTTGGTAAGTATGAACGTCTTTTTTTTGTTCACAGATTGGTGTATATTTTGATCGGCATTCACTGTCGAGGGTGCTGAAAGAGTTACTGCCGATCAGTTAGCTCTTTCAGCACCCTGGACAGTGACGGACGTCGACTGGCCTCATCTCTATGATGGCGGCTGCGCGAAAATCACGCAGCCGCGCATCATACACGGATGACACACGGAGCTGTCAAGTGCATTTTGCGCGCGCAAAACGCACACACAAGTGTAAATCAGGCCTTAAACTCTGTGGACAGGTCGCTTTAAAAAAAATAATAAATTCCTGTTTTATGATCACCTCTCATCCCAAGAAATTGTATAAAAAATATCCTGATGTGCAGGCCACAAATTTTAGCTTAGGGGGACAAGCACACAGCACTGGACCAATAGTAGCTGCCCGTCCTTAACCTGTTTACCTCCACCTACGGTATAAAGGCGGCAGAGGTAAATGGGCTTTAAATTGTTAAAAGATGGCAGCTGGTTGTGTTTTCAGGTTGGGATCGTACACGCAAACTAATCCCGCTTAGGGCTTGTTCACACCTGCATCAGTGTTTATGTGGAGGCCTAAAACCACAAAATTACCGTCTGGTTTCCGTCATGGTATCCGTGATTATACCAAAAACAAAAGTGCAGCAGGCTGCGCTATGGTTTCCGGTATTTTCGTCCAGATCTTTCACAGAGCCTCCAACGCAGATGTGAATAGGCTCTTACCTGCATAGTTACTCAATACTTCCGCTACACAATGACCACACAGTGACTGAATAATATTACCATACTGTTACTGAATCAAAACCACTGAACAAAAACCAATATCACCACCTTATAGTGACCATATAATCATAGATTCCGGTCCTACACAGGGGCTCCACAGACCATATAAGTGATTACAGTACAGTGACATGCATTGACCATATAGTGTTAGATACCGGTCCTACACAGGAACTCTACAGACCATATAAGTGATTACAGTACAATGACATCCAGTGACCATATAGTGGTAAATACTGGTCCTACACAGGAGGGTTGTAGACCATATACAGCACAGTGACTCACAGGTGACGTCTTCTCAGATTAGATTTGTTCACTTTCCCTTTTCTTCTCCATCCTGCCCAGAAACCTAAAACGACTTCTACCCATGAATCCCCTCTGCAGAATTTAAAATACAGACAAGTTGATTTCCTGCTTTTCTTGCATTCATCCCACCTATACCCCATCCTCTAAACAAACTCGTCATCTACAGTGCGCCAGATAGTAGTAATGCCACCCACTTGGTGCCCCACACCATAATAGCGCCCCCTTTGTGCACCCATACAGTAATAGTGCCCCCTTTATGCCCCCATATACTAATGTTGCCATTAACAGGCCCGCTTCTCTTCCAGGCCCAGTTGTGATTGTAGTTGTTGCTACCTGACCCAGATGGGAGACGGACCCACTGATAACAGTGGGCTGATATTTTTATCCTCAGACAGGAGACCCTGTGGGGATGGTGGCCCTGGGCATTTGCCCAGTTTGACCCCCATCCTAACACCAACCCTGTAGAAAAGTGTTCTAACAGACGTCACAGGTGTAGCGCGGCCACGGGGGTGGTCATGGGAATGATGGTGTCACGTACTCTATGCCTACGGCTCCCTCGGTCTCCAGGACATTGAGAGTTACTCGTTAGGGCGTCTCCCGGAATGGCAGACTGAGGCAATTATTTAGTTCAGCCTGGGATAGTTGACCTTTGTCTGTAATTAGAGTTTCCTTGCCTGGTGATTTCCCTTGTTTTGAGACTCCCCTGAGCGACTTGCTTTTTGACTTTTTGTGACCTAACCTCGGCTGGACTCCTGACTTGTCTTTGCCTTCTGACTTTTGTTTTTCCGTACTTTCCCGGTTTGACCCTGCCTGCCTTTTGCATCTGAAAGACGAGGGGCTCCGACCCTGTATCGACTACCATCAGCTTAACAATATTACTATAAAGAACCAACACAGCTCATCCCCGATCTATTTAATCAGGTTCAGGGGGCCAAATAGTTCTCTAAGTTTGGCATGCGGGGGGGGGGGGGCTTATAACCTGATTAGAGTTTATAAGGGGGATGAGTGGAAGACTGCCTTTAACACCCCCAAAGGGCACTTTAAGTACATGGTGATGCCCTTCGGTCTATGTAATGTGCCAGCTGTGTTCCAGACTTTCATAAATTATATTTTTAGAGACTATCTGGGGCTCTTCTTTTTTTGCAAAATCTATTTTTATTAAACAAATAAACATGACGTACAAGGGTAGACATCAAACAATTCAATACAAGTCAAATATCAGGGTATGCGATTTTAAAACAGAGCATGAGTAAAAAAAAAATAATGGGTTTAAATACTTCTTCTGATGAAGATGTCTAATAGACATCGCGAAGGAAACAACATCCTCACTAAACAAGCGAAACCCCCCAAAATCTCCTGATCTGACATATATCTCAGTAAAAGTACAAGATAGCAAATATTTAACACAGGGGTAGATAACAAGATGGTGGCATCCTCCGATTTCACGCCTCAATGTTACATTACACAATTATCTTGGTCAAGAATATGCAAACAGGACTCAACTCAACTGGGCAGGCCTCTAAATGCATAACATAGTGTGGATAATAAAATAAAATAAAATATGCTATAATAAAGACTCAGTATGTATAATTTATAGATACCGTGTAGGCCAGACTCAATAAATGCATAGAGAAAACATACCGCACTTGGTGTACAACTTCCTCATGTACATAATTCGTATGACATACCCCTTCATGTCCACTTCCCATACCATCCCCAAGAATACATATCCCACCTAACCCACCCGTATAAAGGGTCTGGTAAGCAGGGCATGTTTGTTCTAGCATCCCCCCCCACCCCCCTGACCAGCCATGGTTTCCATATCTTCAGATATTTTTCCCTTGAGTGATTAATCCAAGCAGCCATTTCCTTCAATCTACATATCTGCTGTACTTTATCTAGCCATAGCTCCAACGTCGGCGGGACAGGCTGTCTCCAAAAGGTGGGTATCAGCAATTTGGCGGCAGAGATCATGTGGGTCGGGAGACTATGTGCAGACGGAGTAAAGTCAGGTATGGGCAACCAGATCAGTACCAGTGCAGGTGTTAGTGTAATGTTTGTAGAGCAGGTAGAATTTATCATGTCTTCAACCCCCCTCCAATAGCTTAACATTTTGGGGCACGACCACCATATGTGGAGGAATGAGCCCGGGCCCTCTCGGCACCTCCAACAAGAACTCTCAGTCACCAGACCTATAGAGGACAGAAAGTCCGGGGTCCGATACCAGCGCGTAACCAACTTGTAGGAATTCTCTCGTATGCGCACACACGGAGAAAACCCCTGGGCGGCTTTCAATATAAACCCCACTTCCTCTGTGGAGAATGACAATTTCAACTCCCTTTCCCACTGTCTCACAAAGTGAGGTTTTTGCGAGAATGTCTCTAATAGAATGCCTCTATATAGTTTAGACAGAACTTTAGTCAGGGTGGCCGGTAATAATATATAATTTTTTAACCAGGTCGGATCTATTTTTAAAAGAGTTGACCGAGCTTTAAACATAGCAACGGTGGCTGCATAGTCTGCTAATTGTAGTGTGTTTGGTTGCTTCAGGTCTAGTCCCATAAAGACCGAGCATAAGTCAGGTGGCCCCCCCCCGGCCCCCATAATTCAGCTATTTGTACCTTGTTTAAGCGCCTCCAAAAATCCGCTGTTCTATCGGGCGGTCTGCCCAAATATGAGGGCAGGACGCTCAGGGGAGCAAGGGGCGAAAGGAGCTTTTTTGACATATTTAAGGCTCTTGCTTTTTGACACACCGCTATCGTTCCCCTGGTGGTTGGGCTCAAGTGTCCCTTTGGAGAATGCGAGGCAGAGCAAACCCAAAGCAAGCCAAGCATCTCTGGACCCATGAGGGTTCTTTCCATAACCACCGACAGAGAGGTGTTACCCCCATCTGCCAACTGCGTCCAACGGGCTAAATGATTTGCTATAAAATATGTTTCTAGGTCAGGTAAGGAAATGCCCCCTTGCTCCTTCTTTTGTATTAGGGAGGAGTATGCTAATCTGGACCGTTTAGAGTCCCAAAGGAAGGTGATGAACAGGGTTTTAAAGTTCCTGAAGTAACTCTTTGGAACTTCTATTGGTAGAGCACACAACAGATACGTAATCTGCGGGAGTATGTATGTAGCGAGTAAGTTCTTTCTGCCAAACCACGACAGAAAAGGCAGCCTTATAGCTAACAAGTGCTTACGGATCTTGGCAAAGAGGACCTTATAGTTGAGATTGAAAAGCTCCCTCAGGTCAGCGGGTATCATAACCCCCAGGAATTTTATAGCCCTGTATGGCCACTTAAAGGGGGTACAACTTTGTAATTTAAGAATGGTTCTGGGAGAGACATTAATATTTAACGCTTCCGATTTGCTGAGATTTATTTTGAAATTGGAGACAAAACTGAACTCGTCGAACAACGTCAGTATATGCGGCAGGGCCGACAACGGGTTAGTGATGAATAGAAGGAGGTCATCGGCGAACGCTGCAATTTTGTGCTCTACTGCCCCAACCTGCAAACCTTTAACTTCTTCATGTTGCCTAATATGCAACAGTAGTGGCTCCAGGGCCAAAATAAAAAGAACCGGGGAAAGGGGACAACCCTGCCTCGTACCATTTTTTATGAGGAAGGGGGCGGACAAAATACCGTTTACTCTAATTTTAGCCGAGGGCTTTGAGTATAGGGAGAATATAGCCCGTATAAAGGGTAAGGGAAACCTAAATCTTTGTAAGGCACTCTGGATAAACCTCCAGTCGACCCTATCAAAGGCCTTTTCCGCGTCAGTTCCCAAGAGGACAAGAGGAATCCCCTTCCCCCTCGCAAGATGAATCACATTTATTACTCTAGTGACATTGTTCTTCTCTTCCCGCCGCGGGACAAAACCTACCTGCTCCTCTGCTATCAATTTCGTTAGGAATTTAGCTATTCTGCTAGCCAATATTTTGGCCCACCACTTCAGGTCAGTGTTTAATAGTGAAATCGGCCTATAGCTTGCACAATCGTCAGGACTCTTTCCTTCTTTTGGAATGAGGGTAATGAAGGCTTCCAGAGCCTGCGGCGGGAGGGAAGCACCATTTAGGAGAGAATTACACACCTCCAGAAATTGTGGGATAAGTAAGCTACTAAATTTTTTGTAGTACGTAATGGGCAGCCCGTCCGGCCCTGGACATTTCCCCGAAGGGATACTAGTTAAACTGGTCTGCAATTCTTCTATCGTAAGGGGAGCCAACAAGGATGCATTTTCACTGTCTGATAAATGGGGGAAAGTCAGCTTGCTAAGAAAGGACCGCACCGCCGCTTCTCTGTCTTCGTGTGCTGAGTCTAAAGGGCTCGCTAGTCCTTGGGCATCCAAGTTGTATAAGTTAGCGTAGAATTGTCTAAAGGCTTCGGCCACCTGTGGAGTGGTAGAGACCCGCTGACCTGAGGCAGTTCTAACTGAGGACACTAAGGATTTTTCCGTCTGTGTCTTAAGCATTTTGGACATCAATTTTGAGCCCCTATCCCCATGTAAGTATATACGACATTTGAGTCTCTGAAAGGATCTTGCCACTTGTATGTTTAGCATATCCTTAAGTTTATGACGAAGGGAGTCTAAATCCGTGAGGCTGTCAAAGTTAGTTGGTGCAATCGTTCAAGAGCCGAGATCTGCGCCAGCAAAGACTGCATTTTCTTATTCCTGTCCTTCTTCAAACTAGAACATAAGGCAATAAACTCCCCTCGGATAAACGCTTTATGTGCTTCCCATACCACTGGCACTGCAACATCAGGTGTACTATTCAGACGAAAATACTCCTCTAATCTTGTCCCCATGACCCCCGCGTGAACCTCATCTGAGAGTATGGTGTCATTGAGCCGCCACGACCAGGATCGGACTGGCAAGTCTCGAACGTGTATTTTAGCTAGCACTGGGGCATGATCTGATACTGTAATGTGTCCTATAGAGGACGACTGTAAATTCGACAGGTACGATGAAGACATAAAGATGTAGTCTAGTCTGCGATATACTTTATGTCGATGGGAATAAAAAGTATAATCTCTCTCCTGTGGATGCGAAAGTCGCCATACATCAGTTAGCTGACAATTGTATAACATCAGTTTAAGTTTGTGCATAGCTCGCTGAGTGTTCACGCGGGCGGCCGAGGAAGAATCAAGATCAGGTTCTAGCGCCACATTTAAATCACCTCCCACAACTACCATCCCTTCCCCAAAACCCTTAAGTGTACGTAATGTCCTTAGCAACCACGGAATCTGTTTATCATTTGGGGCATAGAGACATGCTAAAGTCATCCCGGTGTTGCAGAGAGACCCGTTAAGAAAAATATAGCGGCCTTCTGTATCCACCTTTGAGTTTTCTACTTTAAGTGGGAAATCTTTATGAATACCTACAGACACACCCCTGGAGGCCGATGTATGGGTACTATGAAACCACTGACTGTATGAAGACAGAGGTAAGCGGGGTATCCGCCCTTGGCGAAAATGAGTCTCCTGTAACATCAAGACGTCTGGCCTGTCCTGTCTAAGCATTTTGAAAACCTGAGACCTCTTTTGCGGCGTACCGAACCCGTTTACATTTAGTGTTAGGAAGTAATCGGGGCCATGACCCAATAAGGAAACAGTTAGCTTCATAATACACTATAGGCGTGAATACCGGATGAATGCAGAACACACATAGAACTATATACAAATGAGATAACAAATAGAGATATAGTGAGACAGCGACATTCCATAGGAGAAAAAGGGCTAAAGGGGGACCTCCCATCCCATAGAGGTTGTCCCTTATCTTAAAATGTCGCGGCTCAACTGAAGAGTTGCAGGGGGAGGGGTGAAACAATGAAACCAACCTTATTCAATGTTAGGAGAGAACACAAACTTCTATGTAAGCTACAAATTATGTGCAATAGAAGGAGGGCGAACATAGTGCTGAGCACCAAAATAACACAATGGTAGAGCATAAATCTGACCACATTTCTGCCAACAATTAAAGGATATACAGTGAACAAGTCCCTTCTAGCGGGGTCCTCTTTCGTGCTCAGGGGGCTTCCGGGTGACGTTCAAACCCTCTCCTTGTGTTATTCCGCTGAGCCTTACATTTCTGGGGTCTCTGCCAGGCGTGTGGATCAGAAATCTCGCATGCCGGGATATCTCATTGTATCAGCATCCAGTCCGGTATGTCAATTTTCTCCATGCCTATTTTCGGCCAGGCTTTTTCTAAATCTTCTGGCGTTCTAATGGTAATCTGTCGGCCCTCCCGCAGAATCGCCAAGCCAAACGGAAATAGCCAACGTATAGGTATCTTCCTTAGCCTCAGGGCCTCGGTCAAGGGCTTCATCAGCCGTCGCTTGGCCAAGGTGCTGGCAGCCAGGTCTTGAAAGACCAGTATCTTGTGGTCCTCAAATGCCAAGTCGGGAATTCCTCTTGCGGCCGAAAGAATGGCAGCCGTGTCTAAAAAATTGAGCAGGCCGCAAATAACGTCTCTGGGAGGTTCGTCTCTAGACGGCTTAGGTCGTAATGCTCGATGGGCCCTCTCAATGACAACCTGCGCCGCTTTTTCTTGTCCCAAAATGATCGAGAAGATGGTCTTTACCGTTGGCAGGATCTCCTCCGTAAGGACCGTCTCGGGGATGCCTCGCAGCCTAACATTTTTCCGCCTGCTACGATTCTCCTGATCCTCCAGCTGTATGTAAGTGTGGTTTAAGTGGGAGAAATGCGAAGCTACGGCGCCTTGCACGGCCTCAACCTGTTGAATAATGGCAGATTGAGTGTCCTCCAATACTGCTACTCTTTGCCCCACTTGCTGTATGTCCGTTTTAATGGAAGACAATTCCTTTAGAACTGGGGACATCGCGCTAGCCAAAGCTTTTTTCAGGAAAGCTCTAGTTATGGGTAAGGGATCTGACCCACCTCCAGCATCCGAGTGCGTACAGGAGCTTTCCTCATCAGAGTCGTGTTTCTGGCGGGATTGCTTTCTCCGGCGCCATCTTGCTTTTCCCGGCCGGGGAGAAGTGCTTTTTATGGAGGAATTTCTCCATTTCCGATTGCGCTTTGCCGGTTTTCGATGTCCCCCGGGAGTCACTTGACTTATCCCGATTCGTACGGACCATTTTCGTGCGATTAACAGCCCTCCAGCCGTGGAAATCTGTGTCTCAGTGAGGAGCGCCGGGATCAAGCGACCATCTCACAGTGCGGTTAGCTCCGCCCCCCTATCTGGGGCTCTTCTTGGTGGTATACTTAGATGACATTTTGGTGTTTTCCAAAGACTGGGACTCGCACGTCAAACATGTCAGGACTGTCCTGCACATTCTCAGGGCCAATAATTTGTTCGCTAAATTTGAAAAATTTAGTTTTGGTATTCAAGAGATACCTTTCATGGGACGCATCCTTAACCCTGAGGATTTCCGCATGGATCCTGCCAGGCTCCAGACGGTATCTGACTGGGTTCGGCCTGTTCCCTGAAAGCCCTCCAAAGGTTTTTAGGGTTCGCTAATTATTCCAGACGTTTTATCAAAAAATTTTCAGTAATTGCCAAACACCTTACTGACCTCACCCGTAAAAGTGCGGATCTCCTCCACTGGTCTCTGTAGGCGGTCCGAGCCTTCGAGCTCCTTAAGGGGTGCTGTTCCTCTGCCCCGGTACTAATTCAACCGGATTATACTCAACCCTTTATTGTGGAGGTGGATGCTTCCGAGGTGGGTGTGGGAGCAGTATTGTCTCAGGGTCCTACTTCTCACTCACCTCCGACCCTGTGCCTTCTTTTCCCATAAGTTCTTTCCCACTGAGCAAAATTATGATGTGGGTAATCGGGAACTGCTGGCCATCAAATGGGCCTTGGAGGGATGGCACCATTTTCTCGAAGGGGCAAGACATCGGGTCACAGTCCTCACTGACCATAAAAATGTAGTCTTTCTAGATTCAGCCAAGAGACTCAAACCCAGACAGACTAGATGGGCTCTATTTTTTACCAGGTTCAATTTTGTTCTTACCTACAGGCCTGGTTCAAAGAATATTAAAGCGGATACTTTGTTCCGTAGTTTTCTGGCCACCCCTCCGCCTGAGACCAAACCCGAAGGAGTATTGCTTCCTGGTGCGGTACTGGCAACCGTAGACTCTGACCTGACCACAGAGATCACGGCCAGCCAGGACTCTGCCCCTTCCAGAGGGCAAATTGTTTGTACCCCTAGACCTCCGGCTGAGGCTCCTCCAGGAGTGTCATGACTCAGTCCAGTCAGGTCACCCAGGCATCTCTGGTACCAGGGACCTTGTCATCCGTGGTTTCTGGTGGCCAGGGCTGCTACGGGATGTCCGAGTCTACGTGGTCTCATGTGAGACCTGCGCCCGGTCTAAAACTCCCAGATCCCGACCTGCAGGCTTGCTGTGTCCTTTGCCGGTTCCCGAAGGACCCTGGACTCATCTAGCCATGGATTTTATCACCGATCTGCCTTCATCCCAGGGCAGGTCGGTGATCTGGGTAGTTGTAGACTGGTTTAGTAAAATGGCTCACTTCATTCCCCTGAAGAAATTGCCCAATGCTAAAGAGTTAACCTCTTTATTAAACATATTTTACGTTTGCACGGGGTACCTGTTAACATCGTCTCTGACAGGGGGGTCCAATTTGTATCATTGTTTTGGAGGGCGTCCTGCAAGCAGTTAGGACTAGACTTGTCCTTTTCATCGGGCTTTCATCCAGAAACTAATGGCCAGACTGAGAGGACCAATCAGTCTCTGGAACAGAATCTCAGATGTTTCGTGGCCGACGCTCAGGATAAATGGTTCAAGTTTTTGGTGCTTGGGTAACTTGCCCTCAATAATCACATCAGCACATCGTCAGGAGTTTCTTTGCTAATTATGGTTTTAATCCCCGGTTTTCTTCATTTTCCCCATGTGTATCAGATATCCCTTAAGTGGAGCTTCTCACTGGGAAATTGAGGGTCATCTGGGACCACGTCCAGAGTAATCTCAGGGCAGCCCAGGACCACCAGCGGCTTCAAGCCAATAAAAGGCGTTCGGCTAATCCTGATTTCTTGGTGGGAGATCCGGTTTGGTTATCTTCCAAGAACCTCTGCCCGAGGGTACCCTCCTGAAAGTTCACCCCCAGGTACATCGGTCCTTATGAAGTCATGGAGAGGATCAACCCTGTCTCCTTACGCTTAAAATTACCCCCCCCCCCTTCTTCGCATCCATGATGTGTTTCATTCCTCCCTTCTGAAAAGATTTGTTCCCCCCCATCCTTCCCATAGGGAAACCGCCATCCCAGTTTTAACATCCGAGGGACAGGAGTTTGAGGTGGCCAGGTTGCTGGACAGTAGAAAGGTTCAGGGGTCTATCCAGTACCTGGTCCATTGAAAAGGATATGGTCCAGTGGAAAGGACTTGGGTCCCAGTCCGAGATTTCCACTCTCGGACCCTTATAAAAAACGTTCATAAAAAGTTTCCGAATAGACCTGGTACGGGGGTTGAGGGTCCAGTGGCCCCTCGTAAAAGGGGGGTACTGTCACGTACTCTCCAGTACATCGAGAGTTACTTGCTCGGACGTCGCCCGGCCTGGCAGACTGAGGCAGTCTGCAGCCAATAGGAGCTCATGAGCGTCAGGCCAATCAAAGCCTGGCTGATGTTCCTGAGCTCCCGTCCTCACCTTATTTAGTTCAGCCTGGGATAGTAGGCCTTTGTCTGTAATTAGAGTTTCCTTGGTGCTTTCCCTTGTTTTCAGACTCCCCTTGCTTTTTGACATCTTGTGACCTGACCTCGGCTGGTCTCTTGATGTAAAGGATCTGCCAGACACAGCTTCTGTGTCGACTCCCGTGGTTAATCAGTCTGCACCTGCTCCTAGGTCTGATAGAGTGACTCGATCTGCTACCACTCAGGTTGGTAGGCTCAGGAGTGGGAGAACCTATCACAGCCTGGCCAGACGGTTCTAGCTCCCGCCCTCGGTCTATTTATACCTTCATTTCCTGCTTGACTTTGCCTGTGATTCTCTCCTGTTTCCTGGTTCTGCTGCTCCTGCTATTATTATTGACCTTGCTTCATTTTAACCCTGGCTTTACTGACTACACTCCTGATCTGCGTTTGGTACCTTGTACACTCCTGGTTTGACTCGGCTCGTTCACTACTACTGTTGCTCATGGTGTTGCCGTGGGCAACTGTCCCATTTCCCTTAGCTTCTGTGTACCCTTGTCTTTTTGTCTGTCGTGCACATATTGAGCATAGGGACCGTCGCCCAGTTGTACGCCGTCGCCTAGGACGGGCCGTGCAAGTAGGCAGGGACTGAGTGGCGGGTAGATTAGGGCTCAACTGTCTGTCTCCCTACCCCGTCATTACATAATCACAGGCCCATATACCTTTTCTACCCTGGTCCCTGACACAACTATGGACCCCCTTGAGACCCTGGCTCAGCAAATGCAGGGCCTCTCCCTACAGGTCCAAGCCCTGGCTCAGAGGGGCAACCAGCGTGGTGCTACCCTTGTAGTGCCACCCACCTCACCTCTTCAACCCCAGCTCAAGTTGCCTGACCGGTTCTCAGGGCACCGGAAGACTTTTTTCTCCTTTTGGGAGAGTTGTAGGCTCTATTTTCGTCTAAGGCCCCACTCCTCAGGTTCTGAGAGCCAGTGAGTGGGTAAAATTATGTCCCGGCTCCAGGACGGGCCCCAAGAATGGGCCTTTTCCTTGGCTCCTGACGCCCCTGAACTTTCCTCTGTTGATCTTTTTTTTCTGCTCTTGGGCTCCTATATGACGAGGTAGATGTCGTTCATCGGGAACTGTGCATAGTATGGGCCCAGGTTCAGAAGAACCTAGAGGTGTCCCAGAGCATACAAAAGACTCAGGCAAATAGAAGACATTCTGCTAACCCCTTGTTTGTGGGCGGGGTTCTGGTGTGGCTGTCTTCAAAAAATTTGCGCCTTAAAGTCACGTCCAAAAAATTTGCTCCCCGGTATATAGGGCCGTACAAGGTCATTGAGGTCCTTAACCCTGTCTCCTTCCGACTGGAGTTACCCCAGTCTTTTCGAATACACAACGTGTTTCATGCCTCCCTCCTGAAACGCTGCTCCCCGTCCTTGGCTACCTCGAGGAAATCTCTGGTCTCTGTTCTCACCCCTGAAGGGGTAGAATTCGAGGTGGCCAAGATTGTGGACAGCAGGATGGTCCAAGGCTCCCTCCAGTACCTGGTCCAATGGAGAGGATACGGGCCTCAGGAGAGGACTTGGGTACCCGCCCGGGATGTTCACGCTGGGGTATTGCTCAGGAGGTTCCATCTTCGGTTCCCCAATAAGCCAGGTCCACCTAGAAAGAGTCCAGTGGCCCCTCATAAAAGGCGGGGTACTGTAAAGGATCTGCCAGACACAGCTTCTGTGTCGACGCTCGCGGTTAATCAGTCTGCACCTGCTCCTAGGTCTGATAGAGTGACTCGATCTGCTAACACTCAGGCTGGTAGGCTCAGGAGTGGGAGAACCTATCACAGCCTGGCCAGACGGTTCTAGCTCCCGCCCTCGGTCTGTTTATACCTTCACTTCCTGCTTGACTTTGCCTGTGATTCTTTCCTGTTTCCTGGCTCTGCTGCTCCTTCTATTATTATTATTGACCTTGCTTCATTTTAACCCTGGCTTTACTGACTACACTCCTGATCTGCGTTTGGTACCTCGTACACTCCTGGTTTGACTCGGCTCGTTCACTACTACTGTTGCTCACGGTGTTGCCGTGGTCAACTGTCCCATTTCCCTTAGCTTCTGTGTACCCTTGTCTTTTTGTCTGTCGTGCACATATTGAGCATAGGGACCGTCGCCCAGTTGTACGCCGTCGCCTAGGACGGGCCGTGCAAGTAGGCAGGGACTGAGTGGCGGGTAGATTAGGGCTCAACTGTCTGTCTCCCTACCCCGTCATTACATAATCACAGGCCCATATACCTTTTCTACCCTGGTCCCTGACACAACTATGGACCCCCTTGAGACCCTGGCTCAGCAAATGCAGGGCCTCTCCCTACAGGTCCAAGCCCTGGCTCAGAGGGGCAACCAGCGTGGTGCTACCCTAGTAGTGCCACCCACCTCACCTCTTCAACCCCATGTCAAGTTGCCTGACCGGTTCTCAGGGGACCGGAAGACTTTTTTCTCCTTTTGGGAGAGTTGTAGGCTCTATTTTCGTCTAAGGCCCCACTCCTCAGGTTCTGAGAGCCAGTGAGTGGGTAAAATTATGTCCCGGCTCCAGGACGGGCCCCAAGAATGGGCCTTTTCCTTGGCTCCTGTCGCCCCTGAACTTTCCTCTGTTGATCTTTTTTTTTCTGCTCTTGGGCTCCTATATGACGAGGTAGATGTCGTTCATCGGGAACTGTGCATAGTATGGGCCCAGGTTCAGAAGAACCTAGAGGTGTCCCAGAGCATACAAAAGACTCAGGCAAATAGAAGACGTTCTGCTAACCCCTTGTTTGTGGGCGGGGTTCCGGTGTGGCTGTCTTCAAAAAATTTGCGCCTTAAAGTCACGTCCAAAAAATTTGCTCCCCGGTATAAAGGGCCGTACAAGGTCATTGAGGTCCTTAACCCTGTCTCCTTCCGACTGGAGTTACCCCCGTCTTTTCGAATACACAACGTATTTCATGCCTCCCTCCTGAAACGCTGCTCCCCGTCCTTGGCTACCTCGAGGAAATCTCTGGTCCCTGTTCTCACCCCTGAAGGGGTAGAATTCGAGGTGGCCAAGATTGTGGACAGCAGGATGGTCCAAGGCTCCCTCCAGTACCTGGTCCAATGGAGAGGATACGGGCCTGAGGAGAGGACTTGGGTACCCGCCCGGGATGTTCACGCTGGGGTATTGCTCAGGAGGTTCCATCTTCGGTTCCCCAATAAGCCAGGTCCACCTAGAAAGAGTCCAGTGGCCCCTCATAAAAGGCGGGGTACTGTAAAGGATCTGCCAGACACAGCTTCTGTGTCGACGCTCGCGGTTAATCAGTCTGCACCTGCTCCTAGGTCTGATAGAGTGACTCGATCTGCTAACACTCAGGCTGGTAGTCTCAGGAGTGGGAGAACCTATCACAGCCTGGCCAGACGGTTCTAGCTCCCGCCCTCGGTCTGTTTATACCTTCACTTCCTGCTTGACTTTGCCTGTGATTCTTTCCTGTTTCCTGGTTCTATTATTATTATTGACCTTGCGTCATTTTGACCCTGGCTTTACTGACTACGCTCCTGCTCTGCGTTTGGTACCTCTTACACTCCTGGTTTGACTCGGCTCGTTCACTACTCCTGTTGCTCACGGTGTTGCCGTGGGCAACTGCCCCATTTCACTTAGCTTCTGTGTACCCTTGTCTGTTTGTCTGTCGTGCACATATTGAGCGTAGGGACCGTCGCCCAGTTGTACGCCGTCGCCTAGGACGGGCCGTGCAAGTAGGCAGGGACTGAGTGGCGGGTAGATTAGGGCTCAACTGTCTGTCTCCCTACCCCGTCATTACATCTGACTTTTCTTTGCCTTCTGACTTTTGTTTTTCCGCATTCTCCCGCTTTGACCCTGCCTGCCTGACTCCGCCTCTTGTGCCCGGACTTGTCCGCTGCGCAATTACCCTGCCTCTCCCTACGTGTACTTCCCAGGTGACCCTTTGTTATTTCGCACTGTCTCTGTCTTATTTCTTTGTCAGTTTCAATTTTACCAGTATAGGGAACGCCGCCTTTACTGACTACACTCCTGATCTGCGTTTGGTACCTCGTACACTCCTGGTTTGACTCGGCTCGTTCACTACTACTGTTGCTCATGGTGTTGCCGTGGGCAACTGTCCCATTTCCCTTAGCTTCTGTGTACCCTTGTCTTTTTGTCTGTCGTGCACATATTGAGCATAGGGACCGTCGCCCAGTTGAACGCCGTCGCCTAAGACGGGCCGTGCAAGTAGGCAGGGACTGAGTGGCGGGTAGATTAGGGCTCATCTGTCTGTCTCCCTACCCCATCATTACACCTGACTTTTCTTTGCCTTCTGACTTTTGTTTTTCCGCATTCTCCCGCTTTGACCCTGCCTGCCTGACTCCGCCTCTTGTGCCCGGACTTGTCCGCTGCGCAATTACCCTGCCTCTCCCTACGTGTACTTCCCAGGTGACCCTTTGTTATTTCGCACTGTCTCTGTCTTATTTCTTTGTCAGTTTCAATTTTACCAGTATAGGGAACGCCGCCCAGTTGTGCGCTGTCGTTTAGGTCGGGTCGTACAAGTAGGTAGGGAAAAAGGTTTGAGAAAAACAGGGACCTCACTGTTCACTGTTCACGCCGTTAAAACAAAACCCCCCAAAATATGGCGTAATTGCTGTTTTTTTGCCTATTTCACATCACAAAAAATTTTTGATTCAGCTTCCCAGTATATTATGCTGTAGAATAAATGGTGCTATGAAAAGCTACAACTTGTCCCGCAAAACACAAGCTCTCATATTGCTATGTCGACGAAAAAATACAAAAAAAGTTATGGCTTTCGGAAGACGGGAAGGAAAAGGCTAAAATGAAAACACTCAAATTGGCCGAGTCCTTAAGAGGTTAAAGTTTATTCAATATACAGTAAAAATGTCTACAACTCTCTAATATACTTTGTGTTTCATTGTTCGGTCACTTAGAGGCTAAAAATCTGTGACAGGACCCATCAGGCCGTCGTGGGAATGGGTAAGGTGAGTTTTATTTTTATTGGTGCAAAGGGGGCCTAACTTATCTATGGTAAAACACAGGGGGCCTAACGTATCTATGGTAAAACACATGGGCCTAACTTATCTATGGTAAAACACAGGGGGCCTAACTTATTTATGGTAAAACACAGGGGGCCTAACTTATCCATGATAAAACACAGGGGGCCTGACTTATCTATGGTAAAACACAGGGGCCTAACTTATCTATGGTAAAACACAGGGGGCCTAACTTATCTATGGTAAAACACAGGGGGTCTAACTTATCTATGGTAAAACACAGGGGGCCTAACTTATCTATGGTAAAACACAGGGGGCCTAACTTATCTATGGTGAAACACAGGGGCCTAACTTATCTATGGTAAAACACAGGGGGCCTAACTTATCTATGGTAAAACACAGGGGCCTATCTTATCTATGGTAAAACACAGGGGGCCTAACTTATCTATGGTAAAACACAGGGGGCCTAACTTATCTATGGTAAAACACAGGGGGCCTAACTTATCTATGGTACAACACAGGGGCCTAACTTATCTATGTTAAAGCACAGGGGGCCTAACTTATCTATGGTAAAACACAGGGGCCTAACTTATCTATGGTAAAACACAGGGGGCCTAACTTATCTATGGTAAAACACAGGGGCCTAACTTATCTATGGTAAAATACAGGGGCCTAACTTATCTATGGTAAAACACAGGGGCCTAACTTATCTATGGTAAAACACAGGGGGGCCTAACTTATCTATGGTAAAACACAGGGGGCCTAACTTATCTATGGTAAAACACAGGGGCCTAACCAGGGCCGGCCCTAGGATAGATGGCGCCCATTGCGAAATGATCTTTCGGCGCCCCACCCCATCATTAAAAAAAAATGCCCCATAAAAACAATTATAATGCCCCTTTAGTGCCCCCAGACAGTATAATAATAATATTTAACAATATAATATATTACAACCCCTTCAAGGACACAGTATATTGTCCTCTAATTGTGCCCACAGTATTATGCCCCCTGTAGTACCCCTACACAGTATAATGTCCGCTTAGTGGCCCCCACACAGTATAGTGCCCCCCTGTAGATTTTGCCATATAGCCTCCCTCTAGACAGTGGCATAATCCCCCACCTCCTTTTTGTAGATCGTGCCATACAGCCCCCCCACCTCCCCCTTGTAGACAGTGCCATACAGTCCCCCACCTCCCCCTTGTAGACCGTGTCCCCAAACAAAAACAAAAATTTTACTCACCTAGGCCCCGTTCCCATGACGAACTGAGCTGCTCCACGATGGGATCCTGTGGCCTAGTACAGAGTTTCCCAACCTTTTTGGACCCGAGGCAGGACTGGAAAAATAAAATTTCCTCAGGGTCCCCCTACCAAAAATAGTTCTGAGAAAGACAGAAAAAAGGCTGAGAACAAGCACTACACTCGTAGGGTTTGTTCACACACATTTTTTTAAGGCAAAAAATTTGCCCCAAAATTCCTTCAGGAACTGACAGCGTTGTTTGACCTTTTTTTTGTGTTTTTTCTTAAGCTGTTGAAGCGAATGCAAAAGACGCAGGAAAAAAAAGCTCCAAACGAGCGCCGCAGGTATTTTCTGCCTCCTATTAATTTCAATTGGAGGTCAGAGGCGGAAACCACTTGAAGACCATCAGCCCCCCACTCACAGTAAAATGACCATCAGCCCCCCACTCACAGTAAAATGACCATCATCCCACCACTCACAGTAAAATGACCATCAGCCCACCACTCACAGATTTCCCCTGTAGGTAGCGCCACACAGCCCCTTGTAGGTAGCGCCACACAGCCTCTTGTGGGTAGCGCAACACAGCCCCTTGTGGGTAGCGCCACACAGCCCCTTGTGGGTAGTGCCACACAGCCCCTTGTGGGTAGCATCACACAGCCCCTTGTAGGTAACACCACACAGCCCCCTTGTGGGTAGCGCCACAAAGCCCCCTTGTGGGTAGCGCCACACAGCCCCTTGTAGATAGCGCCACACAGCCCCCTTGTAGGGAGCACCACACAGCCCCCTGTAGGGAGTGCCGCACAGACCCCTGTAGGGAGTGCCGCACAGCCCCCTGGTAGGAAGTGCCGCACAGCCCCCTGGTAGGAAGTGCCGCAGAGCCCCCCTGCTAGAGAGTGCCGCACAGCCCCCTGCTAGGGAGTGCCACACAGCCCACAGCCCCCCTGTACGTAGTGCAAGGACTACGAAATGACCCTGATAGCTGGCGGGCAATAGACATTCAAAAAAGGACAACTGTGCAGGAGCACACAAAATACTCAGCTTTCCCAGCTAACAAATAAATGTGTGGAAATAAACTAAGATATAACTTTTATTTAGTCTAGCTAAAGGATTAATCCTCTTAGCTAGATTAAATAAAAATTATATCTTCGTTTATTTCCACACATTTATTTGATAGCTGGAAAAGCTTGGTATTTTGTGTGCTCCTGCACAGTTGTCCTTTTTTGTAGGTAGTGCCACTCAGCCCACACCCCCCTGTAGATTGAAACCCCCCCCTTCCAGTATAGATAGCGCCACTGTAGCTCCCTGAAGGAGCGGAATCCCCATGTGGCCAGGGATACTGCTCCTGCAGCGCTGCTTGATGTCTCTGTTCATATATGGACAGTAACATCAGGGGAAACTCCTGAAGCGGAATCATCGTCCACAGCGTTGCTGACGCTGTGACCTTCGCTTCCACTCCAGGAGAAGCTCCTGTCGTCTGTGTCCATGACGTCATTAGCTTCTCATGGAGTGGAATCCCCGGTCATAGCGTCTGCAACGCTGTGACCGGGGATTCCACTTCAGGAGTTTCCCCTGATGTTACTGTCCATATATGGACAGAGACATCAAGCAGCGCTCCAGGAGCGGAATCCCCGGCCACACGGGGATTCCGTTCCTTCAGAGAGCTACAGTGGCGCTAGTAGATAGCAGAGCAGGGAGATACCTCTCTGCTCTGCTATAATGCCGTCGCTACCGCTATAGCAGCCGCAGCAGCTGCTAGCGGCGCCACTGCCCTCATGCCCGGTGTCACCGCTAGCAGCTGCTATGGCTGATACATCGGTAGCGACGGCCACTAAGCGAAGAAGCGCCCGGGTGGAAAGGCGACTGTAGTTAGTGTGTGTATCCGCGCTGCTAGTTGCAACGGCGCAGGGATACACACACCCGCTGGCGCCCCCCTTGCAGTGTGGCAGCTGGCGCCCTGTGCGACCGCTCTGGTCGAACGTATATAAGGCCGGCCATGGGCCTAACTTATCTATGGTAAAACACAGGGGGTCTAACTTATCTATGATAAAACACAGGGGGCTTAACTTTTTATTTTTGGTGTCTAGTTTCTTCCATTTTACTGCCGCTGCCGCCGAGTAAGTTGCACCACAAAAGGGGTCACTAAGACCATGTTCACACGGTGGATTTTGCTTGGTGGGTCCTGCTGCAAAATCGGCCGAAGAATTATTCCTGCCGTCAGCCAAAAGATTCCTACTCCCATTCACTTCAGATCGGGCAGGACGCTTCTTTTGTCCACTAGTTGAAAAAATCAGCTAGCGGTAAAAAGAAGCATCCGCCTCCCACTGAAATAGAGATCTGCAGAACATTGCTCTCTCCTCTCTACCGCCTGACAGATACATAGTGATATATTATGCAGATTATTATACCACTGATCTCTCTAGAGATCTACAGCAGAGGCTGGACGGCAGCACGGAGGGCTCAACGGGAAGCCTCCATGATTGCCGTAGGAGGGAGGGTTCAACCAATAGGAAGGACAAGTTAGGTGAGAGAGGAGGGGGAGATGCGAGGAGCCGGGGTGTGTTAACTGTTCCTCCCGCTGTTTTCGGCATTGAGCCGGAGGCAGCGGGAGGAGAAACAAGCAAAAAACTTAGGTCAGGTTAGATAGTGCTACTTACCTGTTATGGCGTCTCCGGCCTTGCTGCTCGATCAGCTGCGGGCAGAAGCTGCTTATCACGATCCGGGCTGGCTGGAGGAGACTGTGGCATCGCTGGCCCGGATCCCTCAGGCGGGCCCGTCGTCTTGGTCGGCAGCCCGCGCTGATGCGCTCCCTTCCCCCGCTCCCCTCTCAGACGCTGGGGATATGGCGGTGGGGGGAGAGCTGTTAATGTCGGCCCCTGCTGTAATAAAGCAGAGGGCTTCGGCGGGAGCGGCGGTTGCCCAGGCTAAGTCACCCCGCCACTCCCATAGGACTCGCCCACCAGAGCGTCTTAGTCCAGACGTGGCCCCGCGGGCCCGGCGTCGCAGGGGGAGCCCTTCTAAGGACGCTGCAGGCCAGGCTGCTGGGACGGGTGCCTCTCCCTAGGGCCTGCATCCTGGCAGGAATCCCCAGCCGCGACGGGGCTCGGCGGTTAACTGGGAGTCGCAGGCCGGGCTCCCTGTCACACCCCCGCCTTCAGACGCTGTGTTCGGAGGGCAGTATACGGCTGCCCCGCATGGTGATGTTCCGGCCAGGGGGCAGGCTTCCTCGAGAGCATCGGTGAGGACGCCAAGATCAGCGACGACGACGAGGCAACAGGTCCGGTCGGAAGTCTGGGTCCCTGCGGTCGGGCGGCAGGTTGTCGGCCCACCTGTCAGCGTGCCGGGATCCCCGTGTCGAAGATGTCGGTGCGAGTACCAGTCGGCGGCGAGAGAGGATTTGGAAGATGGAGAGCTGGATGAGTCGCAACGTGGTCAGGATTTTCCGTCTGGCGGGAATACAGCACCTGGGCAGCCTGGTGAGTGTGTAACTCCTACGTTACCGTATCCAGCAATTTTCATGTCGGGTGTTGGGGGTGGGTCAGCGAGCGGGGTAGCGGCTGTCGGTAGTGGCGTTGCCGGGCGCGATGGCTTGACAGATTTAGTGGGTTGTTTGCGCGAGCTAGTCCGGCGCTTAGATAGGGCAGCGGCGCCTGTAGTGCCGGCGGGGTCTCCGGTTGTGGTATGGGAAGGTCCTCGTGATGTACAGTCGCGGTCCATGGAGGGGGAGGTCCCGGGGGTGGCAAAAGAAGCGGTAGCAGTGTCTGTCCAAACCGAGGCGCAGAAGGATGGGGATAGGATTCGGCTTGATGATCGCGCTCGGGGCGAGGTTTACGTCTGTTTTGAGGGCCCTTTAGGGGCTCACCTTAAGCAAGAGGTACGTGAACGGATTTGGAAGGATGAATACGTGGAGATATTTTCTCTTCTGCCGCTTGCGAAATTCAAATTGGATAAGGGCAAGCGGGATGAGAGTAAGAAAGAGGAGGAAGAACGTCGGCGGTATAGGCTTATCCCGCAGACGTTCGCCAACTGGTCGCAAGCTTTCGCTATTTTGGCAAGCGTGATCGGGGAAAAGGCGCCGGAAAATTGCTCGGCATTGTTTTGTTATTTTGATGCTATCGGGGAGGCCTAGTGGGCGTACAGGGGCCAGGCGTGTTTGCGGTACGACGAGCAATTTCGCCAGCGGAAGGCAGTCCGGTGGGATCAAAAGGATATTGCATTGTGGTTGCGGGTTACGGCGCCGGTTAAGCAGTCCTTTCCCGGGAGCGTTGGCCAAGGGGGCCAGTCTAGTCAATCCGGGCAAGGTTCCGGGTCAAAACTGGGGTTCTGCTGGCAATTCAATGATGGCCGTGTAAGTTCAGGGCCACCTGTAAATTTAAACATGTCTGTTCGGAGTGCAATGGCTCCTCACACGGGGCCTCAAAATGTATGCGGAAAGGGAGGCGGTCAGGCCCTCAGTCCTCTTCAGTTGGTCAAGGGGCGGTCGCCGGTGAGGGTAGAAAGGATGGCCCCGTATCTAAGTGAATATCCGGATAGGGTTGCGGCCAAGTTAATTTATGAGGGGTTTTTGTTTGGTTTTGGGTAGGATGTCCGGGCCTTTTGCCGAGCCGCCGATTGAGAATTTAGTAGTATCACCCTTGGGAGTTGTGCCAAAGCGGGAGCCTCACAAATTCCGTTTGATCCAGCATTTGTCGTTTCCCAGGAGAGCGTCGGTGAACGATGGGATAGATCACGACTTATGTTCGGTTGTTTACACGTCATTTGACAAAGCGGTGGCGTTAGTGCGGGAGGCAGGGCCCGGTGCGTTGTTGGCAAAGACTGACATTGAGGCGGCCTTTCGCTTGCTGCCGGTACATCCAGAAAGCCAACGGCTGTTGGGTTGCTTCTGGAGCGGGGAATTTTATGTGGATAGGTGCCTTCCAATGGGTTGCTCCCTTTCTTGCGCATACTTCGAGGCGTTTAGTAGTTTCGTGGAATGGGTGACGAAGGGTGTAGCTGGGGTCGATTCCTTAATACATTATCTTGATGATTTTTTGTGCGTAGGCCCTAGCGGTTCCCCGGTTTGCGGTAATTTATTGTATTCCTTGCAGAAGGTTGCAACGGATTTTGGAATCCCTTTGGCGCCTGGATAAACAGAGGGCCCGGTATCTACCATCAGTTTTTTGGGGATCCAAATTGATTCGGTGGCAATGGAGTGCAGGCTTCCTGAGGATAAATTATTGCCACTACGGCAGGTCAGGCGGGCTTGCCAATTGAAGAAGATCACTTTTCGGGATCTTCAGTCGCTGCTTGGAAAGTTGAATTTTGCCTTCGAATTATGCCAATGGGTAGAATTTTTAGTAGGAGGTTGGCGTCAGCGACGGCGGGTATCCGGGCGCCGCATCATTTTGTGAGGATTGGTGAGGATCACAGGGCGGATCTGCAGGTCTGGGACGAGTTCCTCGGGCAGTATAATGGTAGATCGTTGTGGATGTCGCAGGTACAGGAGATGGGCGAGTTGGAGCTGTTTACTGACGCGGCAGGGTCTGGTGGTTTTGGTGCGTATGCAGGAGGACAATGGTGTGGCCGGACAGATGGGTGACTTGTGGTCTTACGCGAAATCTGGCCCTGCTCGAGCTGTTCCCCATCGTGGTGGCGGTGACCATTTGGGGGGATAGGCTCAGGGATAAAAAGGTTTGTGTCCACTGCGATAACATGGGGGTGGTGTTAGCAATTAACAACTTATCAGCATCTTCTCCACCGGTGGTTCAGTTGTTGCGTCACCTAGTTTTGGTGTGCTTGTCTTTAAACACGTGGGTGGTTGCGGTGCATGTACCTGGGGTTTCCAATTGTATTGCTGATGCTCTTTCTCGCTCGCAGTGGGATCGTTTTCGTCAAATGGCACCGGGAGCGGAGCTGGTCGGTTTGGCTTGCCCGGAACATCTCTGGGGTCTGGTTTCGGTCCCGTGGAACAGTTGATTGAAAGGTCATTGGCTAGCGTGACTTGGAGCGCTTATTCGGCGTGTTGGCAGCAGTGGGAGGAGTGGGTAAGAGTGTTGGGTAATGTCAGCACGGCGCAAGACAGGTTGGTGCCATTATTGTACTGGTTGGGGGATGCTTGGGAGGCGGGGTTTTCCCCGGCAAAAGTGAATCGTTTTCTTGCTGGTTTGGCGTTTGGATTCAAATTACGGGGTTTTCAGGATGTGTCCAAACATTTTTTAGTAAGGCAAGCTCTAAAAGGTTTGCGTCGGGGCAGGGCGGTAGCAGATCAGAGGCAACCCGTTTCTTTTTCCCTCCTTGGGTCGTTGGGAGCATCGCTGGGGGCTGTTTGTAATTCGCCTGATGAGGTAGTCTTGTTCCGTTTGGCTTTTTCCCTCGCGTTTTTCGGAGCACTCAGAATTGGGGAGTTGGTTTCTCCTAGTGCGGCTAGGGCTGGGGGATTGCGGCAGGCGGACATGGGGCTATATGAGGATAGACTCGAGTTGTTTTTGCGGCGGTCCAAGACTGATTAAGCGGGTCGGGGTAAGCGGATAGTGTTGTTTGCCCTCCCAGGGTCGGAGATGTGTCCAGTTGCTTGTATGGTGGCTTTTAAGCCACTGGTTGGGGTGCCTGAGTCGCCATTGCTCCGTCATGAGAATGGCTCGTTTTTGTCCAGGTATAAATTTGGTGCAGTGTTTAAGAAATGCTTGGCTGCGGTTGGTGTGGGGCAGGGGTATTACTCGTCTCACTCGTTCAGGATCGGCGCTGCTACTGAGGCGGGGCGTTGGGGGTTGGACGACGAGGGTGTGCGGTGCATCGGCCGGTGGGAGTCCAACAGGTTTCGGACTTATGTGCGCCCTCATTTGTTGTGAGTCGGTAAGGTAGCTTTGATTGTTTGACATGTGCGGTTTTGTTCTTTCTTTTCAGATCACCACCCTTGCTTAGTGTGGATTTTAGGACTTTCTTTTGTGCACTGGGGGCATTGCGGGCGGACGTTCGCCCAGATGGCCGCCAGCTTCGCATTCTGCGGCACGATGCGGTTTTACACTGGCTGGGCTTCCGAGGTATGTTGTGGAGCCGGGTACTTGCTGAGATTCAGACATACTCTCAGTTAGATAGGGTTCCGGAGGTTCTGGTAATACATGCGGGTGGGGAATGATCTGGGGGTGCGCCCGTTTCGCGAGTTAGTGCGGGATATTAAACACGATCTGTTGTGTTTATGGGCATCTTCTCCTCACCTGGTGATTGTTTGGTCGGACATCGTTCCGAGGAAGTTTTGGCGTTTGGCAAGATCGGTTGAGAGGGTCAATAAAGCCCGTATTAAGGTAAACCGGGCGGTGTCGCGTTTTGTTGCTAGGAACGGGGGCATTTGTGTTCAACACAAGGATCTGGAGTCAGGAGTCGGTAATTATTGGAGGAGTGATGGAGTACATTTGACCCAGGTTGGAATTGATATGTGGAGCCTGGCTTTAGCAGAAGGAATTGAGAGGGCGGTGGTGGTTTGGAGGGACTCACAGGCTTAAGGTGGTCAAGGCCTGTTTCGCTGTGGCGGGGGGAGTCCTTGAGGTTGGTCAGTACAAAATGGTGGGGGGGTCGCATCGGGGGTATGCGTCCCCCAAAAAATGGTAGATCATTTGAAGACTTCATAGGCTGTTATCCCTTTGAAGTGGTCTTCTGGTGGTTGGAGCCATCTGCAGGGGTGAGCGGTGCTTCCGAGCTGGTTTACGGCTGGAGGTAAATAGTTGGTGGTGGTTTGCAGATGGCTAATTTAAAGGAAATCGGAAAAATGGCTTCAAGGACTTCCCCTGCTCTGTTTAGGGCATGACCACACGTGGCGGATTTCCTCCGCAACTGTCCGCATCAATGCCGCACAGAATCTGCGTTGCAGATTCTGCTGCGGATCTGCACAAAATGTGCAGTAAATTGATGCGGACTAGCTGCTGCGGACTGCGGTAAAAGTACTTCCCTTCTCCCTATCAGTGCAGGATAGAGAGAAGGGACAGCACTTTCCCTTGTGAAAGTCAAAGAAATTCATACTTACCGCCCGTTGTCTTGGTGACGCGTCCCTCCTTCGGCATCCAGCCCGATCTCCCTGGATGACGCGGCAGTCCATGTGACCGCTGCAGCCTGTTATTAGCCTGTGATTGGCTGCAGCCGTCACTTAGACTGAAACGTCATCCTGGGAGGCCGGACTGGAGACAGAAGCAGGGAGTTCTCGGTAAGTATGAACTTCATTTTTTTTTTACAGATAGATGTATATTGGGATCGGTAGTCACTGTCCCGGGTGCAGAAACAGTTACTGCCGATCGCTTAACTCTTTCAGCACCCTGGACAGTGACTATTTACTGACGTCTCCTAGCAACGCTCCCGTCATTACGGGAGCCCCATTGACTTCCTCAGTCTGGCTGTAGACCTAGAAATACATAGGTCCAGCCAGAATGAAGAAATGTCAAGTTAAAAAAGCAAGACGGATCCGCAGCACACATAACATGTGCATGACAGCTGCGGACTTCATTGCGGAAATTAGAATCTCCATTGAAGTCAATGGAGAAATTCCGCCATGAGTCCGCCAACAGACAGAGCATGCTGCGGACACCAAATTCCGCTCCGCAGCCTATGCTCCGCAGCGGAATTTTACGCCTCGTCTAAACGAACACTGCTAAATTAAAGTGTAAGTCAATGGACAAACGGCTCCGCTGCGGATTAACGCTGCGGAGTGTCCGCAGCAGAATTTAAGTGAAATTCCGCCACGTGTGAACCCAGCCTTAGTGTTAATTGACCCATGTTGGGTCATGTGAATTATAGTAGGAATTCTCTGGTCGAATTCCTAAAAGAGTTATCCGAATGTTTCGGATTAAATTGCATTTAATTAATGTTAAATAAATAAACGGCTGCTGTGGCCATTTCACATCCAACCTCGGTTGTCACGTGTCTTTATTGGGAAGGGGGCGAAAGAAGGGGAATAAAGGTAAAATGGTTACTCAGCACATGACTCTACTTAGGCTAGTCAAGATGGCTCTGTCCTCTCTACCTCCTGACAGATACACAAAGATATATTCTGCAGATTATTACACCACTGACCTCTCTGGAGATCTGCAGAACATTGCTCCTCTATCTCCTGACAGATACAGAGTGATATATTCTGCAGATTACTACACCACTGACCTCTCTGGAGATCTGCAGAACATTGCTACTCTACCTCCTGAAAGATACAGAGTGATATATTCTGTAGATTACTACACCACTGACCTCTCTGGAGATCTGCAGAACATTGCTCCTCTACCTCCTGACAGATACATAGTGATATATTCTGCAGATCATTACACCACTGACCTCTCTGGAGATTTGCAGAACATTACTCTGTCCTCTCTACCTGTTGATAGATACATAGTGATATATTCTGCAGATTATTACACCACTGACCTCTCTATAGATCTGCAGAACATTGCTCCTCTACTTCCTGACAGATACATAGTGATATATTCCGCAGATTATTACACCACTGACCTCTCTGGAGATCTGCAGAACATTGCTCCTCTACCCAGGGCCGCCATCAGAAATTTCTGGGCCCCATACAGCCAAGGAGTCTGGGCCCCCCCTCACTATTGGGGCGGGCACAAAGTAAAGTGGTCGGAGGTAAGGCAGCGGTGAAAAGCAAACTAGTAGGAGATCTCTTTGGAGGGGCAGGGCAGAGCTAGCTGGTGGGTATCAGGGGGCAAGGTGGAGAGACTAAGTGCCAGGGCTCAGCGGGGGAAGGAGGAGGGGATTTCTGGGAGAACAGAAAGTGGCATGGGTGGTGACACCGGGCATGAGGGCGCCCGTGCCGCCCGTTGGAAAAGGCCCCCCCATGGCCGGCGGCGAACTATAGCAGAGCAGGGAGGTATCTCCCTGCACTGTAATCTACTAGCACCACTGTAGCTCCCTGAAGGAGCGAAATCCCTGTGTGGCCGGGGATTCCGCTCCTGGAGTGCTCCGCTTGATGTCTCTGTCCGTATATGGACAGTGACATCAGGGCAACTCCTGAAGGGGCATCCCCGTTTACAGCGTCGCCGACTCTGTGACCGGCGATTCCACTCCAGGAGAAGCCCTTGACGTCACTGTCCATAAATGCTGGTTTGGCAGATAAAGGAGTCACCACGGGCGCTGCTGCACTTCAATGGAACCAAAATGCTTGGAAGGTTCAGATCGTTGGTAATAATGTGCGGAAGAGTATGAGAATAAATGGAATTTATTGATAATATGACTACGCGTTTCAATGCCGTACTGGCATCTTCATCAGGTCATGGATGAACAAACAAAAGTCACTGTTTAAATAGCCATGTTAATGTTGAAAAAAACCCGCCAATGTGAACGGGGTCAAGGTGTTTAAGTGACGTCATAGATCAAAGTTCAAAATACACAGGACCGGAAAAACACACAAAAACAGTAAAAGTATGTCATATAATAAAACCAATAAAAATGAATAGAGTTTTATTCCCATTTCCTTATATGCATATCGCCGCTATGAATTATTGCCGACATTAAGGTTATTATTCTGTAAATTATATAGTTTTTGGTACATAAGGGTTAGTACCTTTTTACCATACACCGATTTTGTAGTCCATACCTATATCTGTATTCACTTACATTATTATTCTATATTATCGGGCAGCCTTTTTTTCCGTGTCGCTTCGGCACACATTACGTACTACATTTCAAGTCTTCTTAATTACATGGTTTTCATCATGTTCTCTTTTCATACATTTTAAACTCTTCTTTCTCTATTCATTTTTATTGGTTTTATTATATGACATACTTTTACTGTTTTTGTGTGTTTTTCCGGTCCTGTGTATTTTGAACTTTGATCTATGACGTCACTTAAACACCTTGACCCCGTTCACATTGGCGGGTTTTTTTCAACATTAACATGGCTATTTAAACAGTGACTTTTGTTTGTTCATCCATGACCTGATGAAGATGCCAGTACGGCATTGAAACGCGTAGTCATATTATCAATAAATTCCATTTATTCTCATACTCTTCCGCACATTATTACCAACGATCTGAACCTTCCAAGCATTTTGGTTCCATTGAAGTGCAGCAGCGCCCGTGGTGACTCCTTTTTCTGCCAAACCAGCATAACCTTCGCGGTCGTTCATTTGAATCACCGGTCCCGAGTCCTGGCAGCAGCTGTACCTTTATTCTTTATTGCCTTCTACCATCCGTTACCAGGTGAGTACCACTCTTCTTTTACACCACTCCATACCTGGGTAACCAGCACTATGTGGCTCCGTGTTTTTTTCTTTTTCTCACTGTCCATAAATGGACACAGACGACAGGGGCTTCTCCTGGAGTAGAATCCCCGGTCACAGCGTCGGCAACGCTGTGGACTGGGATTCTGCTTCAGGAGTTGCCCCTGATGTCACTGTCCATATACGGACAGAGACATCAAGCGGAGCGCTCCAGGAGCGGAATTCCTGGCCACAGGGGGATTCCGCTCTTTCAGGGAGCTACAGTGCAGCTATCTACAGGAAGTAGGGGTGCTATCTATAAGAGGGGTTTTGTGGGGCACTACCTGCAAGGGGGCTGTATGGCACTACCTACCATGGGGCTGTGTGGCAATACCTACCACTTGGCTTTGTAGCACTACCTACCAGGGGGCTGTGTGGCACAACCTACAAGGGGGCTGTGTGGCACAACCTACAGGGGGCTGTGTGGCACTACCTACAACGGGGCTGTGTGGCACTACCTACAACGGGGCTGTGTAGCACTATCTACAGGGGGCTGTGTGGCACTATCTACAGGGGGCTGTGTGGCACTATCTACAGGGGGCTGTGTGGCACTATCTACATGTGGCTGTGTGGCACTATCTACAGGGGGCTGTGTAGCACTATCTACAGGGGGCTGTGTGGCACTACCTACATGAGCCTGTGTGGCACTATCTACAGGGGGAATCTGTGAGTGACGGGCTGATGGTTATTTTACTGTGAGGGGGGGACTGATGGTCATTTTACTGTGAGGGGGGGGGGCTGATGGTCATTTTACTGTGAGGGGGGGGGCTGATGGTCATTTTACTGGGAGTGGGGGGGCTGATGGTCATTTCACTGTGAGTGGGGGCCGATGATTATTTTACTGGGAGTGGGGAGCTGATGTTCTTCAAGTGGTTTCCACCTCTCAGCTCCTATTGAAATTAATAGGAGGTAGTAAATATCGTTTGGAGCTTTTTTTTTCTTGCATCTTTTGCATTCGCTTCAACAGCTTAAAAAAAACGCAAAAAAAAAAAAAAAAAAGGCCAAACAACGCTGTCAGTTCCTGAAGGAATTTTGAGGCAGATTTTTTTTGCCTTACAAAAAACGCTGTGTGAACATATTCTACGAGTGGAGTGCTTGTTTTTAGCCATTTTCTGTCTTTCTCTAAAGTAGGGGTGCCCTGAGGAAATTTTCTTTTTCCAGTGGTGCCTTGAGTCCGAAAATGTTGGGAAACTCTGTACTAGGCTACAGGATCACCCCGGCCAACGCAAGGATCCCGTCGTGGAGCAGCTCAGTTCATCGTGGGAACGGGGCCTAGTGGAGTTCAACTTGTTTTGTTTGTTTGGGGGCGCTGTCTACAAGGAAGGGGTGGGGGGGCTGTACGGCTCGATCTACAAGGGGAGGTGGGGGGCTGTATGGCACTGTCTACATGAGGGAGTTGGGAGGCTGTATGGCACGATCTACAAGGGGGAGGTGGGGGCTGTATGGCACTGTCTACATGAGGGAGGTGGGGGCTGTATGGTACTGTCTACAAGGGGGAGGTGTGGGGCTTTATGGCACTGTCTACAAGGAGGAGGTGGGGGCTGTATGACACTGTCTACATGAGGTAGGTGGGGAGGCTGTATGGCACTGTCTACATGAGGGAGGTGGGGGCTGTATGGTACTGTCTACAAGGGGGAGGTGTGGGGCTTTATGGCACTGTCTACAAGGAGGAGGTGGGGGATGTATGGCACTGTCTACAAGGGTGAGGTGGGGGCTGTATGGCATGATCTACAAGGGTGAGGTGGGGGCTGTATGGCACTGTCTACATGAGGGAGGTGGGGGCTGTATGGTACTGTCTACAAGGGGGAGGTGTGGGGCTTTATGGCACTGTCTACAAGGAGGAGGTGGGGGCTGTATGGCACTGTCTACATGAGGTAGGTGGGGAGGCTGTATGGCACTGTCTACATGAGGGAGGTGGGGGCTGTATGGTACTGTCTACAAGGGGGAGGTGTGGGGCTTTATGGCACTGTCTACAAGGAGGAGGTGGGGGATGTATGGCACTGTCTACAAGGGTGAGGTGGGGGCTGTATGGCATGATCTACAAGGGTGAGGTGGGGGCTGTATGGCATGATCTACAAGGGTGAGGTGGGGGCTGTATGGCACTGACTAAAGGAAGGCTGTATCGCATAATCTACAGGGGGCACTATCTACAGGGGGGCTGTGTGTGGCAGGAAGGGGAGGGGGGCATTATACTGTATGGGGGCCACTAAGCGGACATTATACTGTGTAGGGACACTACAGGGGGCAATATACTGTGTGTGGCACTTCGGGGACATAATACTGTGGGCACAATTAGAGGAAAAATACTGTGTCCTTGAAGGGGTTATAATATATTATTATTATACTGTATGGGAGGAACTAAAGGGGCATTATAAATTTTTTTATGGCCCATTTTTTTTATGATGGGGTGGGGCGCCGAAAGATAATTTTGCACGGGGCGCCATCTATCCTAAGGCCGGCCCTGTCTCTACCCACCACAGGTTTGAAGGCTATGTAAAGTGAGTGTGGTATTTGTTGTTTTAGCAGTCTGTTTGGTGCTACTTTGTAAATACTTTTTAAAAAAATATATTTTTACTTTATGAGATACAGAGCAGCTGTATCATGCACTGAAACCTTTATCTGCGTGTCCCTGTTCATAATTTAGATTTGATCGATAACAGGTGGATCCTGGCCCGCCAACACTGAACCCGTCAGTCCCCCGGACCTGACAGATACAGGTCTCTGCGCACGATACAGCTGCTCTGTATACAGGATACAAAGCAGCTGTATCACATAAAGTAAAAATTATTTTTAATAAAAAGTATTTACAAAGTTTCATAACACACACTAATAAACTTTTTTGTATAAAAAAAAAAAAGAGGTGTACATAGCCTTAAAGATCTCTCCCCCTCCCCCACGTATCCTCTCTCCTTCCTCTACCCCTCCTTTCAGATATCCTCTTTTCCCCCAGTTATCATCCCCCTAGTATAATGTCTCCTTCAGTGTCATCCGCCCTCCATTTTCTCCTACCCACTACACCATCATCTCCCCGTCCCCCCCGTAGAAAGCAAGTGTCTTCCCCAGGTCTGTATGATCCTCCGGACACTGAAGCACCGCATTGTATCACTAGTAGCAGCTCTGCGATGGCTCTTATCTCCTGGGCTGCGTATAACGGGACAATAAACCTGTCTTCTCCCTCTGATACACAGCCCGGGAGATAAGTGGTAAGAAATGCTACTAGCGATACAAGGATATGAAGCAGAGCTGAGAGTGTATAGTGTGACATGGGTAACACTGATTTTTTATTGTGGGGATGTGATGTGAGGAGGCTCCGGGCAGCAGCAGCCTGACAGACATTACATACTGACACAGACATTACATATTGTACTCTCACTGTGTCAGGAGTCTTCTTCTGCTGCTGCTTCTTGTCGCCTCCACTGCATTCAAACCTCCCGCCACCTTCATGACATCTCCTCCACACGCGCTGTCACGCCGCTGTAGAGGAGGAGGAGGGGCGGGCTCTATGTGAACAGCGGGCCCTTATGATTTTACTCTGATGCAAACAACGGGCCCCGGCTCCGTGATGGGACCTGTTCCTTTCACCAAAGTGAAATCATAAGGGCCCGTGAGCAAATGCATTCCGGCAGTGGAGCACGGGCCCCCGTTTTTTCAAATTTTGACCGGGCCCCTGACAGCAGTACCGGCAGTACCTCCCTGATGGCGGCCATGCCTCTACCGCCTGACAGATACATAGTGATATATTTATTCCGCAGATTATTACACCACTGACCTCTCTGGAGAGCTGCAGAACATTGCTCCTCTACCGCCTGACAGATACATAGTGATATATTCTGCAGATTATTACACCACTGACCTCTCTAGAGATCTGCAGAACATTGCTCCTTTACCCCCTGACAGATACATAGTGATATATTCTGCAGATTATTACACCACTGACCTTTCTAGAGATCTGCAGAACATTGCTCCTCTACCTCCTGACAGATAAATAGTTTTATATTCTGCAGATTATTACACCACTGACTTCCCTAGAGATCTGCAGAACATTGCTCCTCTACCTCCTGACAGATACATAGTGATATATTCTGAAGATTATTACACCACTGACCTCTCTAGAGATCTGCAGAACATTGCTCCTCTACCTCCTGACAGATAAATAGTTTTATATTCTGCAGATTATTACACCACTGACTTCCCTAGAGATCTGCAGAACATTGCTCCTCTACCTCCTGACAAATACATAGTGATATATTCCGCAGATTATTACACCACTGACTTCTCCAGAGATCTGCAGAACATTGCTCTTCTTCCTCCTGACAGATACATAGTTATATATCCTGCAAATTATTACACCACTGACCTCTCTAGAGATCTGCAGAACATTGCTCCTCTACCTGCTGACAGATACATAGTGATATATTCTGCAGATTATTACACCACTGACCTCTCTAGAGATCTGCAGAACATTGCTCCTCAACCCCCTGACAGATACATAGTGATATATTCTGCAGATTATTACACCACTGACCACTCTAGAGATCTGCAGAACATTGCTTCTATACCTCCTGACAGATACATAGTGATATATTCTTCAGATTATTATACCACTGACCTCTCTAGAGATCTGCAGGACATTGCTCCTCTACGTTCTTACAGATACATAGTGATATATTCTGCAGATTATTACACCACGGATTTCTCTAGAGATCTGCAGAACATTGCTCCTGTACCTCCTGATAGATACATAGTGATATATTCTGCAGATTATTACACCATTGACCACTATAGAGATCTGCAGAACATTGCTCTGTCCTCTCTACCTGCTGATAGATACATAGTAATATATTCTGCAGATTATTACACCACTGACATCTCTAGAAATCTGCAGAACATCGCTCCTCTACCTCCTGACAGATACATAGTGATGTATTCTGCAGATTATTACACCACTGACATCTCTAGAAATCTGCAGAACATCGCTCCTCTACCTCCTGACAGATACATAGTGATATATTCTGCAGATTATTACACCACTGACCTCGCTGGAGATCTGCAGAACATTGCTCTGTCCTCTCTACCTCCTGACAGATACATAGTGATATATTCTGCAGATTATTACACCACTGACCTCTCTAGAGAATCGCAGAACATTGCTCCTCTACCTCCTGACAGATACATAGTGATATATTCTGCAGATTATTACACCACTGACTTCTCTGGAGATCTGCAGAATATTGCTCTCTCCTCTCTACCGCCTGACAGATACATAGTGATATATTCTGCAGATTATTACACCACTGAAATAGAGATCTGCAGAACATTGCTCCTCTACCTCCTGACAGATACATAGTGATATATTCTGCAGATTATTACACCACTGACCTCTATGGAGATCTGCAGAACATTGCTCCTCTACCTCCTGACAGATACATAGTGATATATTCTGCAGATTATTTCACCACTGACCTCTCTGGAGATCTGCAGAATATTGCTCCTCTACCTCCTGACAGATACATAGTGATATATTCTGCAGATTATTACACCACTGACTACTCTAGAGATCTGCAGAACATCGCTCCTCTACCTCCTGACAGATACATAGTGATATATTCTGCAGATTATTACACCACTGACCTCTCTGGAGATCTGCAGAACATTGCCCTGTCCTCTCTACCTCCTGACAGATACATAGTGATATGTTCTGCAGATTATTACACCACTGACCTCTCTGGAGATCTGCAGAACATTGCTTCTATACCTCCTGACAGATACATAGTGATATATTCTGCAGATTATTACACCACTGACGTCTCTGGAGATCTGCAGAACATTGCTCCTATACCTCCTGACAGATAAATAGTGATATATTCTGCAGATTATTACACCACTGACCTCTCTGGAGATCTGCAGAACATTGCTCCTATACCTCCTGACAGATACATAGTGATATATTCTGCAGATTATTACACCACTGACCTCTCTGGAGATCTGCAGAATATTGCTCTGTCCTCTCTACCTGCTGATAGATACTTATTGATATATTCTGCAGATTATTACACCTGACTTTTCCACACCCTTATGATCCATGTAGATAAAAGGCTCCCTGGATAAATTCCCCAATATATATATGAAAACACTAAAAATTGTAAAGAAAATATATGTTTATTCCAGAATCCAGTAGAATTGCTGTGCGGTTTTCTCCGGCCCTTTAACATGTGATGATCTGTGACATGAAGAAGAGGAGGGTCCTTCTTCACACATATGGCTGCCAGTCCACCCTTACACAGCTCAGTCCTGGATCATAAGAGAGCGTAAAACATTTTTCTATTTTTTCACAGTTGTATCCTAGAAAAGACAAAAAATCTGAATTAGACCAAAAATTCACAAAACCTTCACCACAAGGAGATGAAGACGGAGCAGAAGACGTAGACTTACCGGATCTCGCTTCTGTTCTGCACGTCACTGGTTCTCAGCGCTGGAGGAGTCTTCATGGCAAATTCAGATGGTTTAGGTGGTAAAGACCACCATGTTGGGGCGACAAAAGATGGTGAATGGGACCCGAGCGATAGATGGAACACAACAGGCCCCTTTCTCTCCCGGGGGTTCGGGGCCCTGATGGTAAATGGGCCCCGAGTGGCAGATGGAATTAAAATGCCCACTTTCTCTTCCGGGGGTTTGAGGCCCTGGTGGTAACAGTAACCCCTGAAAGGTCCTCCATCTCCACATCCTCTGGAAGTTTGCGTCCGCGAACTTCTTTTTTGTCTTTCTTATCCTCCATATCCTCCATCTCTATATCATCAGGAAATTGGCGTCCGCCAACCTCCATTTTCTCGTCCTCCTCCACGTCCTCCATCTCTACATCATCGGGAAATTGACGTCCGCCAACCTCCATTTTCTCTACAATCCTCATCTTGAAAAACATCTTCACTATCCTCCTCTTCATCAAAGACACCTTCATGATGAGAGCCAGCAAGAGAAACCGACACCGTGGTCAATGTGTGACCCCAATTTATAGACTTGATGATGTCATAAGATGTTTACACATCCAGATTAAGAGGTGTAGAGAAATAGAATCTGCCCACATTCTAGATGACATCACAAGAAGCGTATCTCAGTGATCCGGTGGCCATATAAAACGTAATATGGTACAAGAATACAGACAGTAGGGTCACACTACACCCTCTGGGGAAGTTTCTATCATCTCAAAGAATTCTCAAATCAATGTGGTCAATTCCACTGGGTTCCTAAAACGTAATCGCACCCATAAAACGTACAACACGGGCATTTACATATACAGTAAAAATGAAACAAAACCATTTTTTTCATAAAAAGTGGGTTTTATTTTGTACAAGTGGGAAAAAAATGCACATATGTGGTATCACCACGATCGTAACGACCAGAGCAATAAAGTTAACACATTATTTAAACAGCATGGTGAAGACCGTAAAAAACTAAAAAAAATTAAAAAAACATGGCAAAAGTGTTTTTTTTTTACCCCCCACAAAAAATATAATAAAAGTTAATCAATATATCATATGTACCCGAAAATGGTGCCATTAAAGAAAATAACTCGTTTGGCAAAAAAAAAAAAGCCCTTATACAGCGATATTGACGGAACAATACAAAAATTACGGCTCTTGGAAAGCGGAGATGCAAAAACCAATTATTTTTGTTTAAAAATATTTTTAATGTGCAACTAAAATTTATATTCACCCAACCCGGTGAATTGCACAACAAGCAGAGCAGATGGGGCCTCTTTTAGCCTTTAAGGTTAACGGCCAGGAGCGGCGGCGTGATGCAGTGATTGTAAGTCTGTATCCTAAAAAACAGAGAACGGCAGGGGTCTCTGTCATAGGTTTCAACTAGATCCGCGTCCTGATAGGCCGTATAACCCCTAAGTCTACAAAGTCAATAGCGAGTGCAGCATCTAAGTGGTTGACAGAGGGAGGGGGCTTCTTCTATACAATTGCAAGTGATCGCGGGGGTGCCAATGGTTGCTATGGCAACTGGGGGCCTAACAATGGCCTCCTGGCCTGCCATGTACAGAAGCCTATTAGGCCCTGCCAGAATGCAGTGTATTATACCAGCTAAGAGGTGATCGGATCCTCAAGTCCCCTAGTGGGACAAAAAACTAAAAAAAATGCTTTAGAAAAATAAATAAACAAAAATTGCCACTCTCTCTTTATAAAGTCATTATTAAAAAAATATATAAAACACATATATATATATATACACAACTGGTATTGCCACATCCATAAATACACAAAAATAATCACATCATTTATCCTGCGCGGTAAACGCTGTAAGAAAAATATTTAAAAAAATTACAGATATTCTGTTTTTGGTCACATCACCTCCAAAACATTGGAATATAAAGCTACCAAAAAAATGTACCCCAAGATGGTACCAATAAAAACTACAGCATGTCCCGCAAAAAACGCGCCCTCACAGCTCTGTGGATGGAAAAATAAAAAGTTATGGCTCTCAGAATATGGCAACTTTATGTGTTTTTATTGTGAAAAAGAAGTAAAACATAAAAAAAAACTATATAAATTTGGAATGGCCGTAATCGCAGTGATCCGCCGAATAAAGTTAACATGTCGTTTATACCGCCCGGTGAACGCTGTAAAAAATACAACGCCACAATTGCTGTTTTATGATCACCTTGAATCTCGAGAAATTGAATAAAAAAAATATCCTGATATGCAGGCCACAGGGGCTGGCTGGCACATTTTAGCCTGGGGTGCAAGCCCACAGCACTGGACCAAGAGTAGCGGCCCATCCTTAACCTGTTTACCTCCACCTTCACTATAAAGGCGGCAGAGGAAACTGGGCTTTAAATTGTTAAAAGACGGCAGCTGATTGTGTCTTCATGTTGGGATTGCACACGCAAACTAATCCCGCTTAGGGCCTGTTCACACCTCCGTCAGTGTTTCCGTTGAGCAGCAGAACAACAAAAATATCGTCTGGTTTCAAGTCATGGTGTCCGTGGTTATACCAAAAACAAAAGCGCAGCAGGCTGCGCTATTGTTTCCGGTATTTTTACCCAGATCTGTGATAGAACCTCCAAAGCAGATGTGAATCTGCTCTTACCGGCATATTGTTTCTGAATACTTCCGCCACACAATGATCATATAGTGAATAATATTACCATACTGTTACTGAATAAAAACACTGAACAAAACCAGGGGCGTAGCTAGGAAAGACTGGGCCCCATAGCAAACTTTTGACTGGGCCCCCCCCCTCCCCTGAGTGTCACACAACCCCCCCTTGTAGATAGTGCCTTTTTTACAGCCCCCCCTGTAGATAACGCCATACAGCCCCCACTGTAGAGAACGCCATACAGCCCCCCTGTAGATAGCGCCTTACAGCCCCCCTGTAGATAACGCCATACATCCCCCTGTAGATAACGCCATACAGCCCCCCTGTAGAGAACGCCATACAGCCACCTGTAGAGAACGCCATACAGCCCCCCTGTAGATAACGCCATACAGCCCCCCTGTAGATAACGCCATACAGCCCCCCCTGTAGATAACGCCATACAGCCCCCCTGTAGATAACGCCATACAGCCCCCTGTAGATAACGCCATACAGCCCTCTCCTGTAGATAACGCCATACAGCCCCCTGTAGATAACACCATACAGCCCCCCTGTAGATAACGCCATACAGCCCCACTGTAGAGAACGCCATACAGCCCCCCTGTAGATAGCATCATACATCCCCCTGTAGATAACGCCATACAGCCCCCCCTGTAGATAACGCCATACAGCCCCCCTGTAGATAACGCCATACAGCCCCCCTGTAGATAACGCCATACAGCCCCCTGTAGATAACGCAATAGAGCCCCCCTGTAGAGAACGCCATACAGCCCCCTGTAGGTAACACCATACAGCCCCCTGTAGATAACGCCATACAGCCCCCTGTAGATAACGCAATAGAGCCCCCCTGTAGAGAACGCCATACAGCCCCCTGTAGGTAACGCCATACAGCCCCCCCTGTAGGTAACGCTACACGGCCCCACTGTAGGTAACGCTATACAGCCCCCCACTTTAGGTAATGCCATACAGCTCCCCCCCTTGTAGGTAAGGCCATACAGCCCACCTCCTTGTAGGTAACGCCATACAGCCCCCCAATGTAGGTAACACCATACAGCCCCCCCTGTAGGTAACACCATACAGCCCCCCCTGTAGGTAATGCCATACAGCCCCCCCTGTAGGTAACGCCATACAGACCCCCCTGTAGGTAACGCCATACAGCCCGAAACCCCCAAAAATATCTGACCTATAGTGTGTCCTACAAAAGACATGTATCCCCTATCCACAGGATAGGGGATACATGTGTGATCGCTGGCAGCGATAGGGAGAACGGGGGACCGAAAGTCCCCCAAGTTCTCCATGACTAACCTCAGACTTCAGGAGTCTGCGCAGCTCAATAGAAATGAAAGGAGCGCTGGTCACGCATGCGCACAAGCGCGACCGGCGCTCCATTCATTTCTACGGAGCTGCCGACACAGACCCCGGAAGTCCGAGGTTTGTGATGGAGAACTTCAGGGGACTTTCGGTCCCCCGTTCTCCCTATGGCTGCAAGCGATCACACATGTATCCCATATCCTGTGGATAGGGGATACATGTCTTTTGTAGGAACAACCCCTTTAATGGCAGAGCGGGGAGATACCTCCCTGCTCTGCCATAGTGTTTAGTGGCGTCGCGCTGTAGTAGCCATAGCGGCAGCTAGCGGAGCCTCCGGCCATGGTGGGGGCCCGTACCGGCGGGCGACACGGGCCCCCTCATGCCGCGTGCCCCGTAGCAGCTGCTACGGCCGCTACGGCGGTAGTTACGCCACTGCATATAGTCATAGATGCCGGTCCTACACAGGGGCTCTGTGTAGGACCAGTATAAGTAATTACAGCACAGTGACATCCAGTGACGATATAGGGGTAGATACCAGTCCTATACAGGAGCCCTACAGACCATATAAGTGATTACAGTACAATGACCATATAGTGGTAGACACCGGTTCTACAGAGGGGCTCTACAGGCAATATAAGTGATTAAAGTATAGTGACATCCAGTGACCATATAGTGGTAAATACTGTTCCTACACAGGTCTGTAGACCATATACAGCACAGTGACATCCAGTGACTCAGAGGTGATGTCTTCTCAGATTAGATTTGTTCATTTTCCCTTTTCTTCTCCATCCTGCCCAGAGCGCTATGACGACTTCTTCTAGCCACGATCGCCTCTGCAGAATTTAAAATACAGACAAGTTGGTTTCCTGCTTTTCTAGCATTCATCCCACCTATGCCGCATCCTCTAAACAAACTCGTCACCCACAGTGCCCCAGATAGTAATAATGATACCCACTTTGTGCTCCACACAATAATAGTGCCCCCTTTGTGCAATCATATAGTAAACGTGCCTCCTTTATGCCCCCCATACAGTAATGCTGCCATTAACAGGCCCCCTTCTCCTCCTGGCCCAGTTGTGATTGTAGTTGTTGCTACCAGACCCAGATGGGAAAGGGACCCCCAGATAACAGTGGGCTGATATTTTTATCCTCTGACAGGAGACCCTGTGGGGATGGTGGCCCTAGGCATTTGCCCAGTTTGACCCCCTCCTAACACCAGCCCAGTAGAAAAGTGTTCTAACAGGCGTCACAGGTGTAGCGCAGCCATGGGGGTGGTCATGAGAATGATGGGGTCCTAAAAATCTACTGGTGGACCTGCCCAGCCCAGCTCACCCCTCGCAGGCCAGAGGGAAACATTACATTAGTTTCATGAGGTCATTATGAAGGCCCTAATATTTGGGAACCAGGTAGGGGAGGGCCCGACCACATCTGCCCGAAGCGAGGGCACCCGGTTTATACTAGCACAATATTTTCCCAGCAACGTTTTCTAAACTGTAAAGAAAGAAAGGATCTAAAAAGAAGCAGAGCGTGTCAGAAAAGAGGGATAAGAAAGGACACCATCTATCAGTGAAACACCTGCCCCATAATACCTGGCTTGTTCACACAGAATTGCATCCTATCTTGCCACACATCTATGTATTATATATATTATTAAAGGCCCCCTAATAAAGGCCCCCTGGTCAGCCATCTTTGTACTCCTTTGAAGCCCTGCCAGAATGATGCATGTTATGGCAGCCTGGGGGCCTCTTGCAGGGCTTTAAAGGATACTGTCAGTTTAGCGATATACTGCAATACATTAGTATTGCAGTATATCATGTAAGCGATCCAATGATCGCTGGTTCAAGTCCTCTAGGGGGACTAATAAGAAAAAAAAACAGTTAAAGTTTTTCTTAAGGTTCCAAAAAAAAAATGGTTCAAGTTCAAAAACCCCTTTTTCCCATTTTTATTCCATAAAGCAATGTTAAAAAAAAAATTAACGTTAACATAACTAGTGTCGCCGCGTCCATAAAAGTCTGAACTATCATAATATAGCGTTATTTAACTCGCTTGGTGAAAGCTGTAAACAAAAAAAAAATATATATATATATATATATATATATAAAATGTAAAAAGCAAATTGCTGGGGCGTGGCTTAGCGCGCAGCGAGAGCGGTCGCATGTTCTAGGAGCTCCGCAGTGAACCCGCGCCAATGTTATCCTGCAGACATCCTGAGGCCTCCTAAGGCTTTAAAAATACCGTCCAAACGATCTAGATGGTCGAGGGTGACTACCGGAGCCAGTATGAGCCCCACCAGAGGTCAGTCGGCCGCGGAGAAGCTGCAAGGCTTTGCACGGGGTGAGGGGCAAGATGGCGGCCGCCCTCCTCTGCCTCAGCGCTCTAAAGGAGGAGAAGCATGCTAAAACACGATTTTACGCCTGACACGCAGGCTACCGGAAATTACTTATAATGGGGCAAAAGTCTCTATATTCCCTGACCTCGGCTGACTTGCAAAAGAGACGTGCGACATTTCTTGCTGTTAAGAGGCGCCTGAGAGATCTGGGTATTCCATACTCCATGTCATATCCAGCTAGGTTGCGAATTGTGGATGGAGAAAGATCCGTTTTTTTTCAACTCCCCGCAGGATGCTGATGAATGGGTGAGAAGCAAGCGCCCACCTCGACGGAACTAATTCTGCCTGATAACACAGATGGAGTTTCGTGTAAGGATGACTGATGATGTTGGGCTATACTGAATCACCGGACTTCCATGACTAATCGTAGGATTTCGGGAACATTCCATTCTGATGGTGATCTGGACTGGGTCTGACAGAGATCGGTTAGACCTACTGCCTGGCTAGTGCGACTTTTTGTGTCCTTGGATTTGTGGGGCGCCATACCTGAGGAGGCTGCCGCACGTCCCCTTAATGGTGGAAGCTTAACTAAGTTGCTGTTTGGCGCGGGTATTACCCCCGTATACTTAAATGCCACGTTTTTGGGCACGCTCCGGCAATGTAACATGCATCTACATGCATTGTCGGTATTGTTCTACTATTTACAATCTGTTCTTTTGGGTTCTAGGTTGGAATGTGCCTTGGGTGCGGGCAGTTATGATACCACTCATGTACAAATGTAAACGCATAAGGGATGCACCGAATAATTATCAGCTGCTTCTGAGAAAGGCGGGATTGTTGATGTATTTCAGGCATTGTGGATCTCTCCTACATGTGAGAAGTATATTTTATGAATGTCTTCTTTAACTGTAATGTCGTGGAATGTGAGGGGTATGGGCAGCCCGCAGAAGAGAGTAATATTGTATGGTTATATTCGCAAAGTTAACCCTCATATATTGTGCCTCCAGGAGACGCATTTAACACCTGCTAAAATGAAAACTGTTCTTAGGCCCTGGGTCCAGTGGTCTAGCCACTCATATCACACATCGTACTCGAGGGACGTGTTCATTTTGGTACACAAATCTGTGAGATGGGAAGCTATCCATACTAAAACCGATAGTGAGGGTACATTCCTCCACCAGCATCTTTACAGATTTTGCATATGGCGGCTACCTTTGCTGCAACATATCCGACTGCTAAAGTGTTGGGCATGGGAGATTTTAACATGGTTGTGAACTGCAGTCTGGATAGGTTTAGTGCTTCTTCTGGGCAGGACCATGTACCCCCCGCCATATCTGTACTGGGTTTACTGTTTGCTGAGATGGGATGGACAGAACTTTACCGATATAAACACCCAACAACTAAAGTGTATTCCTCCCTAGGCAGAAACTCCCTATCCTGCATAGACTATATGTTGGGAAATTCTCTCATTGTACCTTTGGTTGAATCTGTCACTTATAAATCTAGAGCGGCGTCTGATCATTCTCCTATGGTGACCAGCTTTAGTCTCCCTGGCCCCTCCTTACCTAGGAGCTGGAAAATACACCCCTTTTGGTTGACCCTGACAGGCCCTCAGGATAGGATCCCTGAACAACTTGACTTGGATATGTAGAGTCGAGTGATCAGTAATTATTCCTTACCCCCTTAAGAATAATAACACATGACACCAAGGTTGGATTTTAATGGCCACAGCAGCCGTTTATTATAAATTTTATAAAATTAGAAATTTTATAACCAAACCTTAAATAACCTAGAATTCCCCAACATTGGAATTCTTCCAGAATAAACATACCAAACCCTTAACAGGGTCAATATAAATAACACCCATAACATGACCAGGGGAAGCCCTTGAGGTTACCACAACTTAGAAAAGATAGCCATCTGCCACCACCACTTGTTTTTACCTCCAGCCGTAACCCGGCTCGAAGGCACCGCTCACTTCTTGCAGATGGCTTTGCCCATAAAGCACTTCAAAGGGGTAACACCCTAAGAAGCCTTCATATTTTGGGGGACGCATACCCCTGATGCGACCCCCCCACCAGTTTTACTGACCAACCTCAAGGACTCCCCCCGCCACTGCGACATGGACCTTGACCACCTCAAGCCCAAGAGCTCCTCCACACCAACACCCCTCTTTCAATCCCGTCTGCTAGGGCCAAACTCCACAAATCCATCCCCACCTCATTCAAATGCACCCCATCCTGTCTCCAATAACAACCTACACCCGCTTCCAGGTCCCTGTGCCTGACCACCACACCTCGATTTTTTGCCACAAATGCCGACACCGCCCTATTCACTTTTATTCTGGCCTGATTGAGCCTCTCCACGGATCGGGCAAAGCGCCATGTCTTTCTGGGCACAATATCTGACCAGACTATAATCAGGCCCGGGTGTAACGCCCATAAACACAACAAATTGTGCTTAATATCCCTCACCAAATCACGAAAAGGGCGCACACTCAAGTCATTCCCCCCAACATGTAAAACTAAAATCTCGGGAACCCGGTCTAGCTGCGTATACACCTGAAACTCTGGTAACACCCTGGACCAAACCATTCCTCGGAAACCAAGCCAATGCAGGACAGCATCCTCCCGCGGAATCCTCAGTTGTCGACCATCCGGGCGAACTTCCGCCCTTAGTGCGCCCCAATACACAAAGGAGTGCCCCAAGATCCAAACCAGCAAAGGACGCGAACCTGCGAAAGAAAGAAAACACACACATCTTACAAATCCCATTCGCACTCTATCTTCCACAGGCACAACATACCCCCTAGCAACCTTTTAACAGTCTGACAGCAAATGAGGCCGAACATAAGTGCGGAAACGGTTAGACTCCCATCTCCCAATACGCCTAACCCCTGACTCATCCAAACCCCATCGCACCGCTTCAGTTGCTGCACCAATTCTAAACGAATGGGAAGAATACTCAGCTGACTTCAACCCAATTGCCAGCAAACAGCGCTTAAACACTGCCCCAAATTGGAACCTGGATAAAAAGGACCTGTCTTCATGCCGCAATAACGGAACCCCCGTTGCCCCCACCTGTACCCCAAAAGCAGACATACACTGTACCGGACACACCGCCGAACGCCCGATAGCAAACAACACAATCCGCGTCCCCTTACCCACCGTGTCAGTTTTTGACCTGCGCATCAGCAAACAACTCCACATCCTCTTGACTTATTCCCCCCGCACGCAACCAACTCGGCGACACCAATTCACCCACTCTAAAAGCCCAAAAAAAGGCTAACGAAAAAACCAAGCGAAACAATCGGACTTCAAAGGCCGAACTACAAACCACCTCCACCGCCGTACCCAACAAGCAAAGAATCCGGTAAGAAACTGGCCGCCGCCGATCTACCGACCCTCTCCCCCTGCGAATACCTTTTAATTCTTGAATCGCCAAAAATTCCTTGGTCACATCTTTTTCGCCATGCAATTTCAAACGAAACGCCACAGCGGACACAAACGTATTCACTTTTGCTACAGACATACCTGACTCATACACATCCCCCAACCAATACAAAAAGGCCACCAGCCTGTCCCGGTCTGACCGGACGTCGCCCAAACCTCTCAACCAAAGCTCCCATTGAGCCCAGCCAGCCCTATATGCTGCCCACGTAGAACTTGCCAATGATCGCTCAATCAATGCTCCTGCCACAGAGAAACCAACTCCCAAAGATGATCCGGGCACACCATGCCAATCTGCTCCGCTCCCGGCGCCAGCTGACGAAAACGATCCCACTATGAGCGAGAAAGGGCATCAGCAACACAATTGTCAACCCCCGGCACATGCACCGCCACCACCCAAGCATTTAACGACAAACAAACCAGCACCAAATGCCGCAACAGTTGAACCACCGGAGGAGACGACGCCGAGATGTTATTGATAGCCAACACCACCCCCAGATTATCGCAGTGAAAATGAATCTTCTTGTCCCTGAGCCTATCCCCCCAAATGGTCACAGCGACCACGATAGGAAATAGCTCGAGCAGGGCCAGGTTTTTTGTCAGACCGTTTTCCACCCAGCTAACCGGCCACCCCCCAGCACACCACTGGCCACCACAATAGGCCCCAAAACCGCCCCCTCCAGCCGCATCTGTAAACAAGTCCAGATCCACGGAATCGAAAGCCCCAGCCATCCACAGGGACCGCCCGTTGTACTGTCCCAAAAACCGATGTCACACTTCCAAGTCGGCCCGATGCTCCCCTCTCAATCTTACAAAGTGATGCGGTGCCACCACACCAGCAGTCGCCGCCGCCAAACGCCTACTAAACACTCTGCCCATGGGCATGATCCCATACGCAAAGTTTAACTTCCCTAACAATGACTGCAGACTGCGTAATGTGACCTTTTTAAGCCGAGACAACGCCTGAACCTCCAAACGAAGGGCCACCAACTTATCCTCCGGAAGCCTGCATTCCATTAAAACCGAATCGATTTCAATGCCTAAAAAACGAATAACCGTAACATGCCCCTCTGTTTTGTCAGGAGCCAGCGGGACTCCAAAATCCCTCATGACTCTCTGCAACGCAAACAAAATATTGGCGCACATCGCCGATCTGCCCGGGCCAACACACAAAAAATCATCAAGGTAGTGAATAACTGAATTCACACCTGCGACGTCCCGAGTTGCCCATTCCAAAAATGAACTAAATGCCTCAAAATAGGCGCAAGACAGGGAACAACCCATCGGCAAACAATGATCCACAAAAAATTCCCCTCCCAAAAACAACCCAACAACCGTTGACTCTTGGGATGAATCGGCAGTAACCGAAAAGCCGCCTCAATATCAGTTTTTGACAACAAGGCACCTGCACCCGCTTCGCGAACCAACGCCACTGCCTTATCAAACGACGCGTACACCACCGAACACAACACCGGATCAATACCATCATTAACCGATGCACCCCGGGGAAAAGAAAGATGATGTATCAACCGAAACTTGTTCGGCTCACGCTTAGGCACCACACCCAACGGGGAAACAACAAGATCCGACACAGGTGGTTCCACAAAAGGCCCTGACATGCGACCCAAAACCACATCTTTACGAAGTTTTTCAGTCACCACCCCGGCATGCTGATAAGCGAACCGGAGATTCCGACGAGTCACTGGAATGTCATAAGGAGGAGAAGGAATTACAAAGCCCATGCTAAACAGATCCGCAATCAATTGCGCCCCAGCCCTATCCGGATATCTACTTAGAAAGGGGGCCATCCTTTCCAGCTTCACCGGCGTCACCCCCTTGACCAGCTGAACCCCCTGGTCCACCTCCCTTCTTGCCTTTTCGCAAACACTTCGACGCGCCATGAGATGACCCGCTGCAATGGGAACACACGTGCTTGAACTTGCACGCTGCCCCAAATTTACACTGGCCGTCGTTAAACTGCCAGCAGAAACCGAGTTTTGAACCGGAACCTTGACTGGACTAACCGACCTGCCCTACAGACCCTCCGCTCCCTGGAAAGGACTGTCCCGGCTTAACCGGAGCAGTCACCCTCAACCACAATGCGATATTTTTCTGATCCCATCTAATGCTGGGCCGCACCGCCTTCCGCTGCCGAAATTGCTCATCATAACGCAGCCAAGCCATACCGCCATACGCACGATGCGCCTCACCGATAGCATCCATATAAGAAAAAATCGCGGAACAATTTTCCGGCGCCTTTTCCCCAACACTAGCCAAGATCGCGAAGGCCCGCAGCCAATTCACAAATGTTTGCGGAATGAGCCGATAACGCAGACGTTCCTCCTCTTCCTTCTTACTCTCATCCCTCTTCCCTTTATCCAAATTAAATTTTGCCAATGGAAGGAGAGAAAATATCTCCACATACTCGTCCTTCCAAATGCGCTCCTGAACTTTCTGTTTCAAATGCGCCCTCAACGGGCCCTCAAAACAGACATAAACCTCACCTCTTGCTCTATCATCCAACCGCACCCTGTCACCCTCTTGAGCCCCGTCTGTCTGCACCGACACAGCCACCGCCCCCGCACTTGCACCCTATATTGAGGCTGCCCTACCAACGGCGGCGCCGTCCAAACCGCAACCGCGGACACCCCCGCCGATACCGGGGCCTGCGACCTATCTAATCTGTTGACCAGCTCGCGCAAGCATCCCACTAAGTCATCAAGACCGCTACCACCTCCTCCGGAAGACCCGTCAACAGCCGTAGAACCCGCCGCATCCCCTGCACCCCCCAACATGCGCGTATTAGGAGAAGAGAAAGAAGAAAAACACCCACCTGGCTGCTCAGGCGCTGTGATCCCGCTAGCCGGACGAACTTGAACACGCCGATGCTCAACATCGTCTCCTTCTTCTAAGTCACCCGCTGTCTGCGACCGCTGCCCGCACCCACAATGCAAGCACGGAGATCCCTGACCAGACTGTCCCGAAGGGCCGGCCTCCATACTAGCCCTGATGCTGATAGGGCCAGCCGCCTGCTGCCCGTTATGCGGTATTCAGAGCTCAGACCGCACTCCACGGCCCACCGGACTCGCCATTCTTCCGGACTCAGACCTCGAAGCAGCCAGCCCCCTGATTGGCACCTCACCAGGCGGGGCTGCCGACATCCCCGCATCTTGCACCACACCAGATGGAGGGGGGGTATTTGGGAAGCCAGGAGCCAACCCCCCCCCCTAGCCGCCAAGCACCGCCGCAGCTGGGGATTTCTGCCAGGCCGGGACCACCGAGGGGATGCAGCTCTCCCTGGAGACCGGCCTGCACCGACCCTGAAGGGGCTTCCCCTGCGGCGCCGTACCCGCGGGATTTCGTCAGGGCTAAGTCTCCCTGGGGGTCTGGCACGCCGTGACCTGCGAGCAGGCACGACCTCAGGTGAACAGACATCGGACATGATCCCTCCACTAGCCAGAGGGCTGAGCAGCAGAGGGCTGCCTAAATTTAAGTCCAGCACTACAGGGGACGACAGGGAAGAAGCCGCCCCACCCCCCTCCCTGGACACTGCGCGATGAGAGCGCCGGGGCCCAGCTGCCTGGGGCACAGTCAGCCCCACAAGTCTCGTCACCTGCTCCTCGAACCATCCGACATCCTGCTGATCAACTGCCGCCCGGAGTCGCTCCACAAGCTCACTGAAAGATGCCATCTCCAACGAGCAGGTAAGTAAATATAACACTACAACGCTGCTGCTGCTCCTCCTGTTGCTGTGTTACCTCCCGCTGTCTCCCTCGCACTGAGGAAAACAGCGGGAAGCCTGAGACTCCCACCCCCTCCCTCCTCCCTTCCAAACCACTCCCCTTCACTCCCTGCTACTCAACCTTAACCCCTTCCTCACCTGTTCCCTCCTATCCTGTCATGGCGGCCTCCCCTTATTCCCTGCAGTCGGCAGTGCGGCCGCTCATGGAGGTATTTAATATAGAAAATAGCACATTTGAAAATTCCAGCATTGCATGGGATACTGTGAAGGCCTATCTTAGAGGGTGTCTCCGGTCCACTATTTCCTATTTAAAAAAGGACTCTTCCAGAATTGAGTCAGAGTTGGAGAAGCAATGCGCAGCTCTAGAGGGTAAATACACTGCTGATCCCACTGACATAAATAAAGATTTATGGCTGCAAATGGGGCGGAAATACCTATTACTGCTACAGGAAAAGGCAAATAGGAAGATATTTTTGCGAAGCAATCGTATTTTGAGTTGGGTAACCAGTCCAGCAAACTCTTGGCCCACTTAATCCATCAAAACTCTAAAAGCCCGGCTATTCTCAAAATTCACAGTAGCTCTGGGGATTGTTTGATGGACTCCCAAGGAATAGCCGAGGCATTTGTGCAGTTTTACAGGGAGCTATATACCTTTCAATCCAGTTATGATATGTCTGAGTTTCAGTACTATATGGATGGTATTTCGTTCCCAACACTGAGTGTAGAAGGTAGAGCAGCCCTGGAAGCTGATGTGACTGAGGAGAAGATACGGGAATCCTTGAAAGGTATGTCAAAATGGAAAGCATCGGGTATAGAGCAGGGGTCTCAAGCACGCGGCCCGCGGGCCGCATGCGGCCCCTGAGGCTGTCATCTGCGGCCCGCGGGACACAGAGCCACTAGTATCGGCTCTGCTCCGAGACTCTGGAATTCCCTGACATCGCTGTCCACATATGAACAGCGATGTCTGGGGCTTCCCCAGAGCCGGAGTCCCCGGCAGAGCGCTAGTACAGGCTCTGCTCCGGGACTCTGTGGAATTCCCTGACATCGCTGCCCATATATGGACAGTGTGTCAGGGTCTTGCCGAGAGCGGAGCAGAGCGCTGGTGTCGGCTCTGTTCCTGGACTCTGTGGAATTCCCTGACATCGCTGTCCACATATGAACAGCTATGTCTGGGGCTTCCCCAGAGCCGGAGTCCCGAGCAGAGCGCTGGTGTCGGCTCTGCTCCGGGACTCTATGGAATTCCCTGACATCGCTGTCCACATATGAACAGCGATGTCTGGGGCTTCCCCAGAGCCGGAGTCCCGGGCAGAGCGCTAGTGCAGGCTCTGCTCCGGGACTCTGTGGAATTCCCTGACGTCGCTGCCCATATATGGACAGTGTGTCAGGGTCTTCCCCAGAGCGGAGTCCCGGGCAGAGCGCTATTATCGGCTCTGCTCCGGGACTCTGGGGGAGCCTCTGACATCGCTGTCCATACATCGACAATGATGTCAGGGGCTTCCCCAGAGCAGGAGTCCCAGTGATGTCAGGAGCACAGCTGGAGTCCCAGGAAGAGCCTACTAGCGCTCTGCCTGGGACTCCAGCTCTGGGGTTGCCCCTGACATCTCTGTCCATATATGGACAGTGATGTCAGGAGCAGAGCTGGAATCCCAGGCAGAGTGCCAGAAGCGGCTCTGCTCCGGGACTCCAGCTCTGGGCAAGCCCCTGACATCACTGGGGCAGCCTCTACAGAGGGCACTGGGGCAGCCTCTACAGAGGGCACTGGGGCAGCCTCTACAGAGGGCACTGGGGCAGCCTTTACAGAGGGCACTGGGGCAGCCTCTACAGAGGGCACTGGGGCAGCCTCTACAGAGGGCACTGGGGCAGCCTCTACAGAGGGCACTGGGACAGCCTCTACAGAGGGCACTGGGGCAGCCTCTACAGAGGGCACTGGGGCAGCCTCTACAGAGGGCACTGGGGCAGCCTCTACAGAGGGCACTGGGACAGCCTCTACAGAGGGCACTGGGGCAGCCTCTACAGAGGGCACTGGGGCAGCCTCTACAGAGGGCACTGGGGTAGCCTCTACCGAGGGCACTGTGGCAGCCTCTACAGAGGGCACTGTGGCATTATCTACAAGTGGGTGTGTGGCAGTATCTGAAGAGGACACTGGCATTATCTAGGGGTGTGTTGCATTATCTACAGAGGGCACTGTGGCCTTATCTACAGAGGGCACTGTGGCCTTATCTACAGAGGGCACTGTGGCCTTATCTACATAGGGCACTGTGGCCTTATCTACAGAGGGCACTGTGGCCTTATCTACAGAAGGCTCTGTGGCCTTATCTACAGAGGGCACTGTGGCCTTATCTACAGAGGGCACTGTGGCCTTATCTACAGAGGGCACTGTGGCCTTATCTACAGAGGGCACTGTGGCCTTATCTACAGAGGGCACTGTGGCATTATCCACAGAGGGCACTGCGGCTGCATCCACAGAGGGCACTGCGGCAGCATCCACAGAGGGCACTGCGGCAGCATCCAAAGAGGGCACTGCGGCAGCATCCAAAGAGGGCACTGCGGCAGCATCTACAGAGGGCACTGCGGCACTATCTAAAAAGGGGCTGCCCAATCTTGACATGTGTGCTAACTGAGTCGCCGGACTGCATTTAGCGACACTTAAACTGGAAAGCTGGATTGTTGAAATAAGCACGTGGAGAAATATCTCAAATTTTAAACCTAGCGCTATTATAGTAATGTATTATTATTATTCTAGTAATATAGTGTTATAGTAGTTCAAATAACTAATTGATTAACAATAATTTTGTATTGTATCAAATTTGAAAGTAATGCGGCCCGTCAACTTCCCATTTATTCTATATGCGGCCCACTTACCTGGCCGAGTTTGAGACCCCTGCTATAGAGGTATACCACAAATACTCAGACCATCTCATTCCCTCACTATGCGCTATGTTTTCTTATGCCCTTGGTGTGTGGCAATTACCAGATAGCATGTATGATGCCACTATTATTGTCCTGTTAAAACCCGATAAAGACCCTATGGAATGTGGCTCCTATCGTCCGATATCGTTATTAAAAAATGACTACAAACTACTTACTAAAATTCTGGCAAACAGACTTAATAAAGTCATTTCCCAAGTTATTTATGATGACCAGTCCGGCTTTATGCCAGGGAAGTCTACCTCCGATAACATCCGGAGGGTGCAGATTCTTGCTCAGATAGGGGGTGCTATAAAGGCTGATTGGGCAATGGCGTCTCTGGACGCTGCGAAAGCCTTTGATTCCATTGAATAGGTATACCTGCTGTAGACTTTGGAGAGGTTTGGGTTTGGTCCACAGTTCCTTTGATGGATTTCGCTCCTATACAAGGCGCTGAGGGCACAAATTCTGGTGAATGGTGAACTATCCCCATATTTCAGTTTACAGAGAGGTACTAGGCAGGGATGTCCGTGCTCTCCCCATTGCTTTTCGCTCTTGCTATTGAACCATTATCTATACGTATACGACAACACCCTGCGTACAAAGGGATTTGTTTGGGGGGCAGGGAGGATAGAATTGGCTTATTTGCAGACGACATGGTTCTTTTTACGTCCCAGCCAATTGTGACATTACCCCAGGCGATTACTACTCTGGAGATATTTGGGAGATTCGCTGGACTCCATATCAACTGGACTAAGTCTTTTTTTATGCCCTTACAGGGGGTGGGATGGCCAGACTCCATACATGGCTTACGGGTGGTTTCCTCATTTAAATACCTAGGTAATATTATCAATCGGGATCATGGGGATGATCATGCCACTAATATATTGCCGCTACTGGAATACGTAAAGGTTAAGTTTAGGATCTGGAGCGCTCTTCCCCTAGCAGTGACTGGCAGAATAAACTTAATTAAAATGGTCGTTCTTCCCAAATGTCTTTATGTCCTCGAACACGCAGCGACACCAGTGTTTAAAACATTTTTCAAGCAGATACATGCCTTATTTCCAGCATTTATTTGGGGTTCCAATCGATCTAAGCTCAGTCTCACTACTTTGCAGCGTCCCAAAACATTAGGAGGAGCAGCCTTGCCAGATCTCTACCTCTATTATTTGGCGGGGCAATTAAGATATTTGAAAGTTTGGGTCGCCAACATGACCTCGCCAAATAGGGAACATCATCTGGCGTTTCATCTGCAAATGACCACTCTCTGGCCAGTATTAGAGGGGTCCCTGAATGCAATTCAAAATGTATTGCCCATTCATAGGGTGGCGTCTCAGGTGTGGATGGCTGCGAAAAGCATTTATGGGTACTCTGATGTACAAACTGATATGCCGTTATGGTTTAACCCACTCCTCTCCCAGATGTCAGATGCTTTGTCTCCCTCCTTTTGGATTCAGCACGGGGTATGCACTGTTGGGGATATGTATGAGGATAATATTCTTAAATCGTTTACACAACTGCAGTCTGGCTTTGCAATACCTAGGACTGCCTTTTACAGATACCTACAATGGCGCCATGCTCTCGGGGCCCAGTACCCTTCCTCTGACACGGCATTCTCGCAATTTCCTCTGATAGGAATTTTTAGATCCAAAGGCACCAGAGGTTTGATATCTGCCATATACACATCTCTCATATCGACCAAATTAGCCAGAACACCCCTGCAGGTAAAAGACAAATGGACTACACAGATACCTGACCTTACAGAAGGGGATTGGGACGAGATCCTATCCTCTCCACTATTTGTGTCTCCAGCCGCTAACAATAGGATGATACAAATATCCATAATCCATCAAAGTTACCTTACTCCTGTTAGATTACACAAAATGGGTAGATACCCGAGCACGGAATGTCACAGGTGCCGGTACCCTAGGTCAGACTTTTGGCACATGATCTGGGCATGTCCATTTATTTCCTCTTTTTGGGAAGAGGTAGTTGGGGCAGGTACTGGAATTCTGCATATACCAGTCCCAGTTAGTCCACAAGTTTGTTTGTTTGGTATGCTACAGGATGAACATTGGCCTCATTATTTGAAAATATTCCTCCTCCCACTACGGCTAAATGGAAATCACTTGTGAATTCTATCATTCCGTATGAGAGGATAATGTATAGACAGAGAGGATGCATTGATAAATTCTATAAGATATGGGAAGCCTGGTGTGACTCTGCGGTGACTCAGTATACCCCACACAGGTATAATGACCTCCGCCGGTCATTGACACACAATTGAAGCTACTGGGTTGTGGATCTACAGTATATAATTCATAAAATAGTGTCTTGATTTGTTTTGTTTTTTTGCCTTTGGATACATGTTAAATGTCTGAATACATGTCTGTATTTCTCCTTTATTTGAAATGTTGGTGTGTTATGTCTCACACACATCTCTGCCTTATTTTCTGTATTATGTGCATGGCATGATTGCATTTGTACTACGATTCTTCAATAAAACGAGTTTACAAAAAAAAAAAGTAAATTGCTGTTTTTTGGTCACCTTAGCGCTCCAAACAAATAGAATAAAAAGTGATCAAAAAGTCGCTTGTACCCCAAAATGGTATCGGTGAAAACTACAGCTCGCCCCGCAAAATGTAAGCCCTCACACCGGTATAGTGACGGAAAAATAAAAAAAAGTTATGGCTCTCAGAATAAGGTGACACAAAACATTATTTTTCTTAGGGGGGATTCACACGAGCGTGTATTCGGTCCGTGCGGGCCGCGTGGTTTTCACGCGCCACGCATCGACCAATACAAGTCTATGGGGCAGTACAGACAGTCCGTGCTTTTTGCGCAGCGTTTGTTCGCTGCGTACAAAACGCGACAGGTTCAATAACTCTGCGTATTTCGCGCATCACGCACCCATGAGTCAATGGGTGCGTGAAAACCACGCAGGTTGCACGGAAGCACTTCCGTGCGAACCGACTGAAACAGCGCACCAGCTGTCAAAAGGATGAATGTAAACAGAAAAGCACCACGTGCTTTTTTGTTTCCGAACATCCAAACGGAGTGTCTTTGAGATGAGCGAACCCGGACAAGCGAACCGAACTTCACCGGGTTCGGCCGAACTCGTTTTGGCCGAACCCGGCAAAAAAATGTCCGGTACGCGACGTCAGGACATAGTCACTGTCCACGGTGCTGAAAGAGTTAAACTGTTTCAGCACCATGGACAGTGACTACCGATCCCAAAAAACATGAACCTGTAAAAAAAAACGAAGTTCTGACTTACCGATAACTCCCGGCTTCTTCCTCCAGTCTGACCTCCCGGGATGACAATTCAGTCCAAGTGACAGCTGCAGCCAATCACAGGCCAAGCACAGGCTGAAGCGGACACATGGACTGCCGCGTCATCCAGGGAGGTGGGGCCCGATGTCAAGAGAGGCGCGTCACCAAGGACGCGTCACCAAGGCAACGGCCGGGAGGGCAGATCTCGGTAAGTACGAACTTTTTTTTTTTTTAACAGGTTGCTGTATATTGTGTTCGACATTCACTGTCGAGGGTGCTGAAAGAGTTACTGCCGATCAGTTAGCTCTTTCAGCACCTTGGACAGTGACGGGCGTCGACTAGCCTCATCTCTATGATGGCGGCTGCGCGAAAATCACGCAGCCGCGCATCATACACGGATGACACACGCAGCAAATGTCAAATGTTTTTTGCGCGCGCAAAACGCTGCGTTGTTTGCGCGCGCAAAAACGCAACGTCCGTCTGTATCTGCCCTTAGGCAAATAGTTTTATTTTTTCTAAAAGTGGTAAAACATAAAACAAAACATAACAATGTGGTATCGCCGTAATCGCCGTTAAAACAAAACCCCCCAAAAAATGGCGTAATTGCTGTTTTTTTGCCTATTTCACATCACAAATAATTTTTGATTCAGCTTCCCAGTATATTATGCTGTAGAATAAATGGCGCCATGAAAAACTACAACTTGTCCCGCAAAACACAAGCCCTCATAAGGCTGCGTCGACGAAAAAATATAAAAAAAGTTATGGCTTTTGGAAGGCAGGAAGGAAAAGGCTAAAATGAAAATCTCAAATTGGCCGTGTACTTAAGGGGTTAAAGTTTATTCAGTATACAGTAAAGATTTCTACAACTTTCTAATATACTTTGTGTTTCACTATTCCGTCATTTAGAGACTAAAAATCTGTTACAGGGCCCATCAGGGTAAGGTGACTTTTCTTTTTATTGGTGCAAAGGGGGCCTAACTTATCTATGGTAAAACACAGGGGCCTAACTTATCTATGGTAAAACACAGGGGCCTAACTTATCTATGGTAAAACACAGGGGGCCTAACTTATCTATGGTAAAACACAGGGGGCCTAACTTATCTATGGTAAGACACAGGGGACCTAACTTATCTATGGTAAAACACAGGGGGCCTAACTTATCTATGGTAAAACACAGGGGGCCTAACTTATCTATGGTAAAACACAGGGGCCTAACTTATCTATGGTAAAACACAGGGTGCCTAACTTATCTATGGTAAAACACAGGGGCCTAACTTATCTATGGTAAAACACAGGGGGCCTAACTTATCTATGGTAAAACACAGGGGCTTAACTTATCTATGGTAAAACACAGGGGCCTAACTTATCTATGGTAAAACACAGGGGGCCTAACTTATCTATGGTAAAACACAGGGGGCCTAACTTATCTATGGTAAAACACAGGGGGCCTAACTAATCTATGGTAAAACACAGGGGCCTAACTTATCTATGGTAAAACACAGGGGGCCTAACTTAACTATGGTAAAACACAGGGGACCTAACTTATCTATGGTAAAACACAGGGGGCCTAACTTATCTATGGTAAAACACAGGGGGCCTAACTTATCTATGGTAAAACACAGGGGGCCTAACTTATCTATGGTAAAACACAGGGGGCTTAACTTATCTACGGTAAAACACAGGGGACCTAACTTATCTATGGTAAAACACAGGGACCTAACTTATCTATGGTAAAACACAGGGGGCCTAACTTATCTATGGTAAAACACAGGGGGCCTAACTTATCTATGGTAAAACACAGGGGGCCTAACTTATCTATGGTAAAACACAGGGACCTAACTTATCTATGGTAAAACACAGGGGCCTAACTTATCTATGGTAAAACACAAGCGGCCTAACTTATCTATGGTAAAACACAGGGGGCCTAACTTATCTATGGTAAAACACAGCGGGCCTAACTTTTTATTTTTGGTGTCTAGTTTCTTCCATTTTACTGCCGCTGCCGCCGAGTAAGTTGCACCGCAAAGGGGTCACTAAGACCATGTTCACACGGTGGATTTTGCTTGGTGGGTCCCGCTGCAAAATCGGCCGCAGAATTATTCCTGCCGTCAACCAAAAGATTCCTACTCCCATTCACTTCAGACCGGGCAGGGCGCTTCTTTTGCCCGCTAGTTGAAAAAATCAGCTAGCGGTAAAAAGAAGCATCTGCCTCCCACTGAAATAGAGATCTGCAGAACATTGCTCTCTCCTCTCTACATCCTGACAGTACATAGTGATATATTCTGCAGATTATTGCCCAACTGACTTCTCTAGAGATCTGCAGAACATTGCTCCTCTACCTCCTGACAGATACATAGTGATATATTCTGCAGATTATTACACCACTGACTTCTCTAGAGATCTGCAGGACATTGCTCCTCTACCCCTGACAGATACATAGTGATATATTCTGCAGATTATTACACCACTGACTTCTCTAGAGATCTGCAGAACATTGCTCCTCTACCTCCTGACAGAAACATAGTGATATATCCTGCAAATTATTACACCACTGACCTCTCTAGAGATCTGCAGAACATCGCTCCTCTAACTCCTGACAGATACATAGTGATATATTCTGCAGATTATTACACCACTGACCTCTCCGGAGATCTGCAGAACATTGCTCCTCTACCTCCTGACAGATACATAGTGATATATTCTGCAGATTATTACACCACTGACTTCTCTAGAGATCTGCAGGACATTGCTCCTCTACCCCTGACAGATACATAGTGATATATTCTGCAGATTATTAAACCACTGACCTCTCCGGAGATCTGCAGAACATTGCTCCTCTACCTCCTGACAAACATAGTGATATATTCTGCAGATTATTACACCACTGAACTCTCAAGAGATCTGCAGAACATCGCTCCTCTAACTCCTGACAGATACATAGTGATATATTCTGCAGATTATTACACCACTGACCTCTCTAGAGATCTGCAGGACATTGCTCCTCTACCCCTGACAGATACATAGTGATATATTCTGCAGATTATTAAACCACTGACCTCTCTAGAGATCTGCAGAACATTGCTCCTCTTCCTCCTGACAGACACATAGTGATATATTCTGCAGATTATTATACCACTGACCTCTCTAGAGATCTGCAGAACATTGCTCCTCTTCCTCCTGACAGATACATAGTGATATATTCTGCAGATTATTACACCACTAACCTCTCTAGAGATCTGCAGGACATTGCTCCTCTACCCCTGACAGATACATAGTGATATATTCTGCAGATTATTAAACCACTGACCTCTCTAGAGATCTGCAGAACATTGCTCCTCTACCTCCTGACAGATACATAGTGATATATTCTGCAGATTATTACACCACTGACCTCTCTAGAGATCTGCAGAACATTGCTCCTCTTCCTCCTGACAGATACATAGTGATATATTCTGCAGATTATTATACCACTGACCTCTCTAGAGATCTGCAGAACATTGCTCCTCTTCCTCCTGATAGATACATACTGATATATTCTGCAGATTATTACACCACTGACCTCTCTGGAGATCTGCAGAACATTGCTCCTCTACCTCCTGACAGGTAAATAGTTTTATATTCTGCAGATTATTACACCACTGACCTCTCTAGAGATCTGCAGAACATTGCTCCTCTACCTCCTGACAGATACATAGTGATATATTCTGCAGATTATTACACCACTGACCTCTCTAGAGATCTGCAGAACATTGCTCCTCTACCTCCTGACAGATACATAGTGATATATTCTGCAGATTATTACACCACTAACCTCTCTAGAGATCTGCAGAACATTGCTCCTCTACCCCCTGACAGATACATAGTGATATATTCTGCAGATTATTACACCACTGACTTCTCTAGAGATCTGCAGAACATTGCTCCTCTACCTCCTGACAGATACATAGTGATATAGTCTGCAGAATATTACACCACTAAACTCTCTAGAGATCTGCAGAACATTGCTCCTCAACCCCCTGACAGATACATAGTGATATATTCTGCAGATTATTATACCACTGACCTCTCTAGAGATCTGCAGAACATTGCTCCTCTTCCTCCTGACAGATACATACTGATATATTCTGCAGATTATTACACCACTGACCTCTCTGGAGATCTGCAGAACATTGCTCCTCTACCTCCTGACAGGTAAATAGTTTTATATTCTGCAGATTATTACACCACTGACCTCTCTAGAGATCTGCAGAACATTGCTCCTCTACCTCCTGACAGATACATAGTGATATATTCTGCAGATTATTACACCACTGACCTCTCTAGAGATCTGCAGAACATTGCTCCTCTACCTCCTGACAGATAGATAGTGATATATTCTGCAGATTATTACACCACTAACCTCTCTAGAGATCTGCAGAACATTGCTCCTCTACCCCCTGACAGATACATAGTGATATATTCTGCAGATTATTACACCACTGACTTCTCTAGAGATCTGCAGAACATTGCTCCTCTACCTCCTGACAGATACATAGTGATATAGTCTGCATATTATTACACCACTAAACTCTCTAGAGATCTGCAGAACATTGCTCCTCAACCCCCTGACATATACATAGTGATATATTCTGCAGATTATTACAAGACTGACCTCTCAGGAGATCTGCAGAACATTGCTCCTCTACCTCCTCACAGAAAGATAGTGATATATTCTGCAGATTATTACACCATTGACCTCTCTGGAGATCTGCAGAACATTGCTCCTCTACCTCCTGACAGATACATAGTGATATATTCTGCAGATTATTACACCACTGACCTCTCTGGAGATCTGCAGAACATTGCTCCTCTACCTCCTGACAGATAGATAGTGATATATTCTGCAGATTATTACACCACTGACCTCTCTGGAGATCTGCAGAACATTACTCCTCTACCTCCTGACAGATAGATAGTGATATATTCTGCAGATTATTACACCACTGACCTCTCTAGAGATCTGCAGAACATTGCTCCTTAACCTCCTGACAGATACATAGTGATATATTCTGCAGATTATTACACCACTGACCTCTCTAGAGATCTGCAGAACATTGCTCCTCTACCTCCTGACAGATACATAGTGATATATTCTGCAGATTATTACACCACTGACCTCTCTGGAGATCTGCAGAACATTACTCCTCTACCTCCTGACAGATACATAGTGATATATTCTGCAGATTATTACACCATTGACCTCTCTAGAGATCTGCAGAACATTGCTCCTCTACCTCCTGACAGATACATAGTGATATATTCTGCAGATTATTACACCACTGACCTCTCTGGAGATCTGCAGAACATTACTCTTCTACCTCCTGACAGATACATAGTGATATATTCTGCAGATTATTACACCACTGACTTCTCTAGAGATCTGCAGAACATTGCTCCTCTACCTCCTGACAGATAGATAGTGATATATTCTGCAGATTATTACACCACTGACCTCTCTGGAGATCTGCAGAACATTACTCTTCTACCTCCTGACAGATAGATACAGGGCCGCACCTGCCATTAGGCGAGGTGAGGCAGCGGCCTCAGGCGGCGCCACCGAGCTAAAAACGGGGGGCGGCATATTGTGGCAGGGCCAGGGGGGATGCGTGGGGAGAGTACTTTACCTAGCAGACGTGCAGCACGATAGGCGCACGTCTGCTAGTACACCCCCCTCTGTGACGCTGCACGCGCCGTGAGAGAGGAGCATAGGGAACCTGGAGGACTGCGGGAGGAGCGGCCGAACGCTCTCCTGAAGAAAAGAAGAGCAGCTGGTAAGTAATGAGTTGAGGACAGGAGGCTGAGTCGTTGATAAAGACTAGAGCGGCAGAGTGCCAATTACTGCGCTCAGCCTCCTGCCCTCACTAATTTAAAAGTGATGGCTGCTACCATACTGACAAGAGGGGGGCATCTGACTGACTGCATTGGGCAGCCTTAGAGGTGTGCGACATGGTGCTGCATCCTCCCACCATGTAGGGGGCGCAACTGTGCAGGCCGTGCTTTGGACTCTATATTCTCTGCTCCTCGTTACACACACTGAGGAAGCAGAGGAAGTGCAGAGCCGAGGAGGAAGCTCCGCCCACAGTCCGACCT